>NC_056733.1:1816574144-1816884308 GCF_019279795.1 Protopterus annectens
ATATATACACACACATATACATATATATACACACACATATACATATTATATATATATATATATATATATATATATATATATATATATATATATATATATATATACATACATATACATATATATAAAATCAGGCCGATAACCCAAATGTAATGACTGCAACAGTGAAACACTTAGAACATCTGTCCAGGAGACTCTAGGAGAATGGTCATAGCAAGGCCTGCTCTGGATTTAAACAAAACATTCAGCTTGTAGTGCCTTGTAAAAGGTATGGACAGAGGACCAAGTTGCTGCCTCTAGAATATTTCGAGTCCACTCCTTTCCAACAAGCTGCTGAAGAGGAAATGTGCCTGGTTGACTGTGCATTTACCTTACCTGGATCTGCCTTGCAGTGGTGGGTGCAACAAAAGACAATACCAGAGGACAACCAACATGCAATTGTTTACTTTGAGACAGGATGACCCTTCCTTTGTCCTATGTACGAAATAAAAAGCTTTTCGGTCCAAGTAATACCCAAAGAATGAATTATCTTCTCTCTCTTATTCTTAGGTTCCAGGAAGAAAACAGGGAGGTTAGTGGACTGACTGAGGGTGAATTCTGATACCACTTTAAGTATGAAAGAAGGATCAGTGAGCAATGCAACCCTATCCATATGGAAAATCAGGTACGGTTGTCACACCATTAGAGCCTGCAGCTCAAAGACTCACTTTGCAGATATCAGAGCAGTAAGCGAAACAGTTTTCCAAATTAAGAACTTCTGATCAGCCTGATCGGTGGGTTCAAAAGGTGGCAAGGTTGATTTCTCCAAAACATAGCTGATACACAAAAGTTATGCACTTACCATAATGATAGATGTGTGTTGTCTGTTTCTGTCCTTCCTCACTGATGGTTTTCAGATCCAACCTTGGATCATGCTTTGGACGCTTTTTTAGAATCTAGGTTCCATAAATCAGGCCCCTCCCTTTACCCCAAATCCATTCCTGTCCCAATATTACTTCAGGTTGAGTTTTCCCAAGAATCTTACAAAAATACATTAAATAAATTACAAATATGTATTACTAGAAAACTACAGGACACGGTCAAAGGAAAAATCTGTACTGGAGTTGTAAGAAAATGCAATGATGTAACAAAGACAGGCAATACAATCATACCAGAAATTAATGGAAGAAAAACTTTCCATAAGATGGCAACTGGGGAAGGAGTGAGGGACGTTGAGGAAGGATGGAAACAGACAACACAGATCAATGAGATCTTCTCAATCTACCCTTTATTCTCACTGATGGGTTGGATCCAATCCATCGGATCTGTCTTGTCCATTTCCAAAAGCTCGAAGTCTTTCAGCAAAGCTTGTGGGGATTCATCCTTACCCATTAATGCTCTTCGCTAACTCCCTCAGATCTTGTTTGCTGCTCTGCAAAAGACATGGTTCTGAAGCAAGCACTGGGCTAAGTGCTATTTTCTGTATAATTAATACTTTTACATATTTTCTCTTTTAATTAGTTTCCTGTTTTTTTTTTTTTTTTACTGTATCCCTCACCACTGTTTTTCACTATTTAAAAATCGAGTGTTGATTCACTTTCCTAACATCCGTTTAAGTTAGAGGATATTTATCTTTATCTGTTGCCCCTTCCCCTTTCTTCATCGTCCATTTGAGTTAAGAGGACGACTTCTATTTTTTCTGCATTCCTTCCGTCTGTTTAAGTTAGAGGACATTTCCTGTGTGCGTCATTATAGTTTTCTTTATAATTTTCTCTTATTTTACTTCTTGCCAGGATAATGTCTCAGAAGCAATAAGGGAAACCCTCTTGGTTTCAAAAAATGTGAACAATGTGGGAAAAAGATGCCCCTCAGTGATTCACGCACTGTGTGTGTACTGCTTAGGGCCTCTTCATCTCCAGGAGTCATGCTCTATTTGCCATGGGTTTAACCAAAGGGCACTTATGGAGTGTAAAATAAGCTCATTTTAAAAGGACTGTTGAAAACTTTTTTTCTGAAGCGATCTCTCTTGAGTCCGCGACCTCTTCAAAATTGGACAAATCACAAAAAAGCTTTTCTTGGGCTCCGATTTCTTCTTCGGAGCCAAAACAAAAAGCTCCTAGATTATCTGCTCCAATGGAAAGTCTTGTCTGGATCCAAGAGTTTATCAGAGCAGCTTGAAAGAATAGTTGTGTAAAATCTTACCATGACCATAGATGTCCTCCTCTTCCATGCTGCAGTATTCTAGTTGTGGGATTTCCTGCCTTCAAGCGACTTGTACGTCGGTTCCTATACAAAAGCTTCAGCATGGCTGTTGCAGCGTGCGTGGGACATCAGACACAAGGCCATAAACAGGGGCCTTAAATGTGACGTCTGCACGCACAGTCCTCAGAACTTGAAGGTCAGCAGGTAGAGGAGAAGGCCCAGCAGGAGGAATGCCAGGGGGACAGGTGTGTGACCTTCAGTAGCACAGATAGGTCCATGTATTAGCTGGGACTAAAGGAGAAAGAATTGGGGGATAATGGTGGGTGGGAAGGAATACTGCAACATGGAAGAGAATGACATCTATGGTTATGATAAGATTTTACACAACTATTCTATGTCCTTCTATTCCTATGCTGCAGTATTCTACTTGTGGGAGAGTACCACAGCTTAGATGGATGAGAGGGTGGTGGATGCTGAAGAGGATTCTACAAAGCCCTGTCGGATTGCTCTGGCGAATCCTGCCCATGCTCTGGAAACTTAGTCAAGTTTGTAATGTTTGGTGAAAGTGTGGATAGTGGACCATGTGGCTGCTTCCATGACAGATGCCATGTCCAGACATTTTATGAAAGCCTTGGAGGTGGCCACAGCCCTGACGGATGCCATGTCCAGACATTTTATGAAAGCCTTGGAGGTGGCCACAGCCCTGGTGGAGTGAGCCTTTACTCCCCGTTTTTTTTTTTCCCATGGTGGGAGTAACAGAGACAAATAGTTTTCCTGATCCAGCATGCGATGGTTTGTTTGGAGACTGCCTTGGCTCTGGGGTGAAAAGAGAAAGAGATGCTTAGATTTCCTAATGGTTTTGGTTTTGTCCAGTTAGAATCTTAGTTGCCTGTGCACATCCATGGAGTGCAGCATCCTCTCCCCTTCATTAGTGGGGGAGGGAATGAAAGTGGTAGGTGGATAGATTGGTTTAGAGACAAGTCATTGACCACCTTAGGCATAAAGGAGGGGTTAGTTAGCAGGGTGACTCTGTCTTTGTGGAAGGTGGTGTAGGGGGGCAGGCCATTAAGGCCTGCAACTCTGACACCCTTCTGGCTGAAGTAATAGCCACCAGGACAACAGTTTTCCATGTACAAATCTGTGGGGAAGAGGTCCCGGATGGTTCGAAGGGGTTTTTCCAGAATGTAGTTATGGTCCCAGGGAGGAGGGATAGGTTTCTTTGGTGGTCTCACCCCTTTAAGGAAGAGCTTTACGTCGAGCCTGGCTAGCAAGGGGGGTCAAGAGGCAAGCAGGCTGATATAGCAGAAAGGTGTACTTTCACTGAAGAGGAGGAAAGTCCCTTCCCTTGTCCAGACACCACTTTGTAAATCTTTCCCACTTAGCTAGTTAAGATCTTCTGGTGGTAGATTTCCTTGCCTCCCTCAGGACTGAAAGCACGTCCTCTGAGTAGTGGTGTCTGAAGAGGATCAAACGTTTATCACCCACAGAGTCAGGGATAACATCTGTAAGTGTGGGTGGAGGAGAGTTCCTTTGTCTTGAGTCAGTAGGTCCACCTTGTAGGGTAATTTGTAGTGACTGCCCTTGGCTAGATTGAGAAGTAGGGGGAACCAGTGCTGCCTTGGCCAGCAGGGAGTCACTAACATGATTTCTGGTTCGTCCTTCTGGATTTTCAGGATGACTTTCTGAATCATTGGGAAGGGGGGAGGCAAAGAAACTTCCCCTCCCAAGAGATGTTGAAGGCATCCACTCTCCATGCTAGGGGGGACTTTTAAGCGGAAGGTCTGCAGCTGCCTGTTCTGGGGGGAGGCAAACAGGTCTATTTGTGGAGTACCCCACCGGTAGACTATGTCTAAGACAACCCTCCCCCGTCTAGCATCCATTCATGCTGTGAGGAGGAAGTCCTGCTTAGGAGATCTGCTTGCTTGTTGTCCTGCGAGGGGATGTAGGTCGACTGCAGGATCAAGTTGTGGTGAGAGGCTAGGTCCCATATCAGCAGTGTCAGCCTGCACAGCCGATAGGCCTTTGTTCCTCCCTGTTTGTTGAGGTACCACATAACAGTGGTATTGTCGGTCACTATCAGGAGCACCCCTGGTATAAGAAAGGGAATAAAGGTCTTTAGAGCTAGGAAGACTGCTGTCATTTCCCTGACATTGATGTGCTTCGCCTGTACAGAAGGGTGCCACTTTTCTTGAACCCTACAGGATGCCAGTGTCAGCCCCCCAACCTGAATCTGAGGCATTTGTATGCATTGTTTGGGTTGGGTAGGGGGGTTGAAGTGGGAGTCCTGGGTTTAGTTGGACTTGCTGGAGCCACCAGCTGATTTCTGTCTTTAGACAGGGAAGGAGGGGAATAACCTGTTCTGTAGGTGTTGAGACCAAATGTTTTTGAAGTACCACTGTGGCATTCTCATGTGCATTCTGGCCAGTGGTAGCATGGGGATGGTTGCTGCCATTAAGCCGAGGAGACAAAGAAATTGCCTTGCTGTCACCTTCTGAGAGTGTAGGATTTCTTGGAAGTGGGAAGTCAGGGATAGAACCTTGTCCTGTGGGAGAAAGACCTTCATTTTGTCCGTTCTGATTCTGCAGGGATCAAGGAGGACTTTGGGAGGTTGATGGTGAACCCTAAATTTTGCAGAAGGGACATGGTGAAGTGCAGATGCCTTGAGAGGGTAATCTTTGGACTCTGCTAGTATTAGGATGTCACCCAGATATGGGTAAATCTGGATTCCCTGAGTTCTGCAGAAGGCAATGGCTGGGGCTAGGCACTTTGTAAAGACTCGAGGGGTCAGTGGATAAAGCAAAGGGCAAGGCAGTAAACTGGAAATGAGAAGGCCCAAAAAAATGTAGGAATTGTCTGTGGGAAGTCCTGATGGGTATGTCCAGGTAGGCTTCTTTTAGGTCCAGGGTGGCCATAAAAGCCTTGGCTGGAATAAGAGGCAGCAGGGTGGGGAGTGACAGCATTTTGAAGGAGGGTACCCGAAGTTGTAGATTTAGAAAGGAGCTATCTAAGATGGGTCTCCAGTGGCAATCTTTTTTGGGTACATGGAAGAGACGCGAGTAGAATCCCTTTCCTTCTTGTCCTGAGGGGACAGGTTCTATGGTGCTTAGTTTTAGCAGGTCTGACAAAACTTGTGGCAGGAGAGGAATCTGTTTTTTGGGGAGAAATGGAATACCTTTCCTGGGTGGTTTTACTTTCCAGGATAGGCAGTACCCTTTTGCATAATGGATAGGACCCACTGGTCTGTCGTGATGGATTGCCAGAGGGGGGACAGTGAGGAAGGCGTGCAGAGTAGTAGGTAGGCAAGGCAGTCATGCATTATTGGGACCTCCTCTGTCCTGAAAGGATTGTCTGGGCTGAGGAGGTGGTGCAGTAGATCTGGACGTGGTAGGTCTACTTGCCCCTCTTCTATATCTGGAAGAGGAAGCAGCTGTCTGAGGAGGGTTACACCTTACAAAAGTGGTTTTAGCCAAGTAGTTCCTGTAATATTTGGGAAGGGGGAACACCAGCAGATGTTTGATGTCCTGTAATTCTTTACTTTTTTCCTGCAGATTCTTGAAGAGGTCTGCAGATTGCTTCCCAAAAATGAAATTGTGATCCAGAGGGGTGTCCAAAATCTTGGACTTGAAGTCTTCTGGTAGGTTCTGTAGTCTCAGCCAGGAGTATCTCCTGAGGACAGAAGCAGATGCTGCAGAGTGGGCAGATGCTTCTGCAGCATCGTAGCTGCATCTGATGGAGTGCCTGGCTACTTGCTGAGCCAATGACAGTTTGGAGGTAATGTCAGACTTAATGGGACTGTCAGGAATAGAAGTCAGCATGGAGGAGGCTTGAGACACTAAGTCTAGAGCATACTTAGTAATGTGGGTCTGATAATTTATGGCTCTGAAGGCCAAAGTGGAGTATGTATATACCTTCTTTCCCATCCTTATCCATGCATTTGCCATCTTTATCTGTGTGTAGGAGGGAGGCAGAAGGCAGCAGTCTAGACTTTATCAGGAGCAGTGGCAATCACAGCTGGGTCCACCAAGGGGGGTTTAACTAGGAATTTCTGCTCCTCTGGCACTTTATAGAAGTAGTCAGGATGCTTAGGGGCTGGAGTCTGGGGCTTTAGAGGCTGAATTAAAGGCATCCAAGTAAGCAGGTAGAACATGAGGGACAGCCGAAGGGGAGGGTGATTCTACTTGAATCAGCTCAAAGTACCTCTTTTGTGCGTCAGTCATTCAGGAAGTATCCCATTTGAAGTAATCTTTTATCCTGGTGATGGTCTCACCAAAGGTAATATCCTCAGGGGGAGAATCCCCTTCCACAGATTCATCAGGAGAATACTCCTGGGGAGAGGCAATCTGGGATGTATATGAAATAGAGGAAACATGCTCTTCCTCCCTAGCTTGAGAGGTCATGGGTGGGAGGGAAGAGGCAGATGCAGGCCTAGGGCTCAGTAAAGGCAGAGTAGTGGAGGCTGAGACTGAAGGCTTAAGGGCCATAAAGGCCTGCATGAGTGAGGAAGTAAAGACCTGCCAATCTGGTATGGCTTCTGTAAAGGAGAAGGTATGCTTGGTTTTCTGCTTCTTTTTGGCAGGGGTGGAAGTAGGAACCGGCCTGGTGTCAGGTTTTGAAGTCAACATTTCCAAAGTCTGGATCCCGGTCGGAGGTACCACAGAAACTGTTTCCCCCTCAACATAGACGGTAGTCGGTGTCTGAGTAAGCTCCAAGGATGTGCCAGTCATAGGCTGTGCAATAGCTTCCTCAAAGGACGTCAGTGTGTTGGGTAGTGAAGCGGCAGGCAAGGAAGGCCTAGGAATCTTGGCCTTCTTGCGTGGAGGTTCGGATGCAGCCTCCGATGCAGGATCCATTCTAAGGGCTAACCGTTTAAGGCGCTGGTTTTCCAGGTAGAGGTTTAAAGCGGCCAGAAAGCTGCGTAGGGTCTTGGGCACAAATGATTGACAAATTGAGCAGGAGGAATGGTCGTGTTCTTGGCCTAAGCAAGAAACACACGTATCATGGGTATCTTTATGGTGTATCTGGCACCTGCACTGGCACTTTCCCTTTTTACCTGACATCAGCTAAAGGCTACAACAATCGAGCCTAAGCAATAACAATCAGCAAAACAAGAAAAAACAGAAACCCAATCGGTTATTTAGCTTTAATGATGCAACATCTATGAAGTAGCGATCATATGATGTGTAGGTCGTCTGCGGCTAAAAAGTTCTAAGGATTGTGCACATAGACATCACATTTAAAGCCCCTGGTTTATAGCCTTATGTCTAACGTCCCACGCACGCTGCAACAGCCAAGCTGAAGCTTTTGTATAAGAGTAGAGTATGAGTCGCCTGAGGGCAAGAAATCCCACAACTAGAATACTGCAACATAGGAATATAGGAGGACATCCCTCAGCTCCGACCTCTTCGGCTCCCACTGAATTTAGATATAGGAGCAGCTCTCCATCATTGGAACCAACACCTTCTTGGCTCCCTTCTTGACCAAATCAAGGTCTCCAACTCTTTTTACTCAGTCTACCAGGAGTTTATCTGACAATGATGTGGATAGGGTAGTGCAGAGGCTTCTAAATACACCGGCCTTGGCCAAGTTTTTACTGAATACGAACCCAAAGGAATCAGAACCAGTGAAACCCTCCCCATCGGTGTCTGCTCCTCCTCTGATCCATCCCCTGGTTTCGGAGCCAGAAGATTCGGATGTCCAGGTTGTCTCTCTGATCCTAGACAAAATGGTTCCTCAGATCAGACATCTGTCACAAGTGTTTCTGCTCAGTCACAGCAGGAGACCTTTAGGAGCTGACACTCCCTGGTTGGATACACAGAGTGGGTTCAGATCTCTCCGGATCTGATCCTGCCTTTAGGAGCTTTGTCGCGAGTTTCAGATCCTACCTCAGCTTCGGAGCCTCTGTCTCCTGCACCGGGGATTCCTTCGGTTCTGACAATTTCTTTGTTGGATCTGGTATATTCTTTGGAGCAGGGACAGAGTATCTTTGAGGTTATGAGGAGGGTATTCACTACATCCCAGTCTCAGGCACAATCTATTTCAAGTCTTCCTCCCTCTTCCGCATTGGTGACTTTGGCCTCTCATACACCCTCTCCACAAGATGCACAGACCCTAGGCCTCAGGATATCCATCAAGGAATGCCCCCCTCTTCTGAAACTTCCCCAGACTACCCCCACTGTGGAAGACTCTCGGAAGAGGACCTGCAAGAGGAAGGACCTTGACTCCCAGAGGAGTCGATCACATCGATACTGACCTCGATGATATAGAAGGGTCCCCACGGTCACCTCCTGATGATGTCTCATTTGGAGACATCCTGGAAATGTTAAAGCAGAGAGGTGACTGGCAGTCTACATCCCCTTCAGCTGGGGAGTCTGTATACCTGAAGGCTTTTGGGTCTCACCATTCCACCTCTTGGGTGACCCCCTCCCTTCCAATGAGCTTATTGACAATCTCTTGGAAGGCTTGGGAGACCCCAGATTCCAAAGAGAAGACTCCTAGGAGGCCAAATAAGTACATTACTGCCCCTAAAGACAAACCTTTCTTAACTAAAGACATAGCAGTTGACTCCATGGTCGTGGCGGTGGCCAACAACAAAGAAATATCCGAGACAAGTTCTTCCATTCACCCTTACGTTCACTGAGCTATCTGACCAACTTTACCAGACTGCAGAAGGACCTGTTGAAAGAAGTCAGACTCCCTCCAAGGAGCTGTAGCCGATGCAGTGTTCATAGCTTGGTACTAGGCTATCGGCACTAGGGCCTATACAAGCCTAGCCATAACAATTCCCTGGCTATTTCTTCCCACACTATTTACTTCTCTGGACCCCTGTCTATCAGGGTGACTGACATGATCCCCGGGGTGAATTTCCTTTCTCCCATCCAATCGTCAGGGTTCCTTTTGAACAGGGCCAAAGAGGCGCTCCGTTTGACATGTATGGGCAGTCTATTACAGATTCTGGGGAGTCTCTGGGTCAGGAACCTATCCCTCCAGCATGTTTTGTTTATTGTGATAAGGTTTAGATTCCTGGAGCATGTGGCTCTGAGGAATTGAGATTTCTAAGTGTAGCATGTCCAACAGCTCTGTGTTTGACATGGCCTTGTATGTTAAGTAGAGATTGCCTCTGAGTAGACAATATGCGACAGAGTACAGCTGGAGTTTTTAAGGTGGTCAGCATAGGGCATCTGCTTTAGGCCTGTGATTCTTTTAGTGAGGTATTTCTGCAGCCTTTCCAGTTGTTGCAGATGTCTTGAGGGGTACATACCAAAAGGGGTGCTGTATTCTATAATGGGTCTAATGAGGGATGAGTACAGTGGGATATGACCTCCTTTTTTCTGGATGAAAAGCCTTTAGTGAGGAGGTGTGCCACACAAAGATTTCCTGACTGCTGTGGTGATGTAGTTATCAAAGGTGAGACCACTATCCACCTGTGTCCCCTAAGTCTCTTATCACACTTTCGGTGTTTAGTGTACTGCCACCCATGTGGTAATTCATGGGTACATGTTTTTTCCCAAAGGGGATAACTATACATTTCTTGGCATTGAACTTGAGCCCATTGCTCTAGCACCAAGCATCTGTTTCTGTAAGGCCCTTCTGTAGAGTATCCACATCATTTGGGGATTCAATAATGGCTCCCAGTTTGCAGTCATCTGCGAACTTTGTTAGCCAGAGTCCCATGGTGTTGGCCTGTACTTCAGAGAAGGAGATGCCAAACAAGAGCGGTCCCAGGACTGAACCCTGAGGTACTCCATTTGTCTGGAGCTGGATTTGGAGTCAGCTACTTGTGTTACAGTGTGGGTTCTGTCAGTAAGCCAGTTGGCAACCCGAGTGATGTAGGGATTAATGCCCAGCTTGGTAAGTTTATCTATGATTCCAGAGTGGGGGATGGTGTCAAAGGCCTTGGCAAGGTCCAAATAAGCTGTGTAGACCGCCTTACCCTCATCCACGGCTCTGGAGACTGATTCTTAGAAGTCAATCAAGTTCAGGAGACAAGATTGGCCCTTCACAAACCCAAACTGGGTGGGGTCCAGTGTTTGAAGGTTGCCAATGTCTTTGTTTATAAGTTCCATGACAATACGTTCCATGGCCTTGCAGTTCAGGCTCGTCAGACTGATGGGGCTGTAGTTCCCAGGATCCAAGGTGGATCCCCCCTTGTGGAATGGGATGACTGTAGCTGTGCGCCACTCAGTGAGGAAGAAGCCTGAGGTGAGGGCATGATTAAACATAACACTTAGGTGAGGTGCCAGTTCTGATAAAGTGTCAGATAAAGTCACCACTCAACTTACCACCCTCAATTCAGTCAAACTCTTCCAGGAGAATCATATCGTATGTAGCAGATGGGGTGAGCACGGCGATTTCATGGAGCCCTTTATGTCTTCCTTTACTAACTCCCCTTTTGATGACTCCTCTCTCTTTGGGCCAAAAGTAAAAGAAACGCTCATCAGGTGTGAATAGGAAGGCAAGACCTTGTCTGCTGTTGGTGTGTGTTTTTCCACACTTACTAGACACTTCCCTCAAAGGTCAGAGAGGTAGTGGAAAGATGTGGTTCAAAAAAAAAAATCACAAAAAGTCTTTCCAAGACGCACAGGGTGAAAATTCCCTTAGAGGCAGAGGGGGGAACAATAATGGAAGACATCACCCTCACGGCAGGGGAGGCCCGCAGAATCAGGGCTCCAGAGAATATTTCTTTCAGCACTCCTGAAGGGGTGCCTGGTTGCTCGCCTCTAGAGGCAGTCAGGGGACTATTGTCTCTGCATCTTCAAACCTGGCAAAAAATCAAAAGATAACAAATGACAAATAGGTGCAGAACATAATATCCAGAGGTTACATTATTCCCTTCTCCTTTCCCACTCCCGTAAACAAATTGGTTCCAGATGTTCCATCCAGTCAAACGGAACTAGCAACCATAGAAATTCAAAAGTTGCTAAGGAACAGTCATCCAAGAAGTCCCCACAGACCAGAGAGGATTCGGAACTTACTCAAGATTCTTTTTAGTTCCAAAGAAAACGGGGGACTGGAGACGCATTTTGGATCTCAGCATTCTGTACAAATCCATGAAAAAGACCAAGTTCCAAATGGTGACAATGCAGTCAATACTTCCATTCTCGGAAAAAGACAACTGGATGCGCTCTAGAGACCTGCAGGATGTGTACTACCATATACGAATGGATAAACAATCCAGAAGGCACATGCGCTTCCGGCTAGGAGTCAGTCACTTCCAATTTCAAGCTCTGCCCTTTGGTCTCACTACAGCCCCCAGAGTGTTCACCAAATGCATGGCAGTAGTGGCATCTCACCTGAGACACCAGGGATTCCGGGTGTTTCCATATCTGGATGACTGGCTCATAACCAACCCGAACAGGCATCTTCTGCTACAAGAATCCACAGATGCAAACCAAATCCAAGAAACCAAGTAATGGGAGTACCAGCAGCTACCAGGATCACAAATACAACTGGGAAGAAAGTAACAAGTCCACTTTATTCATGTAAAGCGCTTTTCGTCTCACTAATAGTAAGACTTCCTCAGACGAAAAGCGCTTTACGTGAATAAAGTGGACTTGTTACTTTCTACCCAGTTGTATTTGTGATCCTGGTAGTTGCTGGTACTCCCATTACTTGTTTTCTTGCTTGCTTGGATCTTCTGCTACAAGCCAGGGACGTTACATACTCTACAGCTCTGCTCCTCCCTAGGTATTTCCATAACTTACAAAAAATCTGCTCTAGAACCATGTCAAAGCTTCGTCTTCATAGAAGCAGAAATAAACATGACAATAAAGGCAAAACTTCCACAGGAGAGGGTAAATGATGTTCGACATTTTGCAAGATGACTGTTCAGAAAGAAATGAGCTTCTGCCAAACTAGCTCTCCAAGTACTGGGAAAAATGGCTGCTGCAATTGTTCTCATTCCCCTAGCTAGACTTCACATGAGAATACTCCAATGATTGCTTTAGACACAATGGTCAATTCTAGAACTTCCAATGACACACAATATCATAACTGACTCATGCAAAAAGGACCTCCAATGGTGGATTTACTCTCAACTGGTATGTCAAGGCTGTCACTTTATTCCTCCTCGGCCCAAAGCCACAGTGACCACGGACACTTCCCAGATAGGGGGGGGGGCATTAACTGGGGAAAATAGTTTAAGGCATCTGGCAGCAGCACAAGGCTCATTTGCAAATAAATGCCCTAGAGATGAGGGCAGTGCTTTTGGCATTGCAAGCACTTCATGACTTTCTCCCTCTACGAAAGATATCAATTCAATCAGACAAAATGTTTGTAGTCTGGTACATAAACAGGGGAGAACCAGATCTTACCCCCTTTGTCAAGAAGCCCTGAGGGTCTGGCAATGGGCAACAGCTGCCAACCGCTTTCTGATAGCAATGCACATCCAGGGGAAATCCAATGTAATTGCAGACAAATTGAGCAGAGCCTCATTATAGCCTCAAGAGTGGTTCCTCAATCACAAAGTTGAGGAAAAGATCTTCCGAAAATGGGCCCAAGCCTCGCTGCGACCTCTTTGCTTCACCCACCAATGCAAAATGCAGCAACTACTTTGCCGTGATCCCTCCTCCAGGGGAGTCACCAAAGGATGCACTTGTTCACAATTGGCCCCCGGGATTTCTTTATGCCTTTCCTCCAGTTCTTCTAATCCTCAAATTTCTGCAGAAATCCAGTTTGTTAAAGACAACAATAATCTTAATTGCTCCCAATTGACCTTGACAAATTTGGTTCCCCTTCCTCCAGCTTCATGTTCGGGATGAACCTTGGATTCTGGATCCCGTTCCAGACCTTCTGATTCACCCATCAGGAATCGTTCATCCCAATCTGATCAATCTCAAACTAACAGCTTGGCTGCTCCATTTCCCTTGATTGCCAGGTTTCCTCTCGTCATCCCCAGTAATACATTCTGTTATCTTCATATAAATCATCTACATGTGAAGTGTACAAAGGTAAATAGAAAACATTTGTTTCATGGGCCAGCTACAGACAAACCGATACCTTTACTGCACCCATTCATTCTATTCTCGAATTTTTGGCTAAGCTCTTCAATGAAGGTGCTGCAGCAGCCACTATTAGAGTACAGTCGGCAGCAATTTCAAATTTTCGTATAGGAGAAAATGGTTATGGTAACATGTCAGACTCTGTAAAGAATTCTTGATGGGAACTACTATGCTAAGACCCCATATAAAAACCCATCCCCATCTTGGGATCTGAATTTTGTGTTGTCCAACATTATCTGTTCCCCCTTTTGAACCATCTGCTACCTGCGACTTGAAATATCTTTCCTGGAAAACACTCTTGGCCATTAGCTCAGCAAGGACAGTCTCAGAATTACAGGCTTTATTTGCAAAACCACCTTATTTGGTATTCCATAAGGACAGAGTTTCTTTATGCACTGACCCTTCTTTTCTGCCCAAAGCAGTGTCTGAAACTAATCTCAATCAGTCAGCTGAGTTACCAATATTCTTCTCAAACTTCCAAAATAAAGGGGAATGTTCATTACATTTACTGGACGTTCACAGACAATTACATTTCTACCTACATAGAACTGAAGAATTCAGAAAATCATATCTACTTGTTTCTTGCTCTGACATCAGGAAACGCCATACAGTATCCAAAGTTACCTTAGCAAAGTAGCTTTCACAATGTACTTTATTCATTTTCAGTTCCAAGAACAAAACTTTCGCTAGCCCTGTTAAAGCTCAACATCTACTTCTTCAGCCTTGCAAGCTAGGCTACCTTTTGGACAATATCTGTGCTGCAGCTACATGGGCAAAACCTCATACCTTCATTACTCATTACAAAGTGGATTTGGCCTCTAGAAGTAGAGCATCTTTTGAATCTATGGTTCTGAGAAATATTCTTCCATGAGCCACCTAACAATCAAGTAGTTTGGAATGCGGTCCCATCAGTGTGAGAATAAAGGCGAGATTGACATCACAAAGTTATGTACTTACCATAACATTCCATGCGTGTTGTCCATCTCGACTTTTATTCTCACAAGCCACCCTCCACACCACCTGCCGATACTCCTGGGAGACAGAGTAGAACTAATTGGATATTATAGGACTCTGTAGGCTCAGAAATAATTTTTTCTATTAAGCTACAAAGGATGTATCTCTAATATGACTTGTCAGGGGCAAACAAGATCTGAAGGAGTTAGGGAGGTCATTATGGGTAAGGATGAATGCCCACAAGCTTTGCTGAAGGCCTCGAGCTTTTGGAAATGGCCGAGATGGATCCAATCCATCAGTGAGAATAAAGGTTGAGTTGGACAACACACATGGAATGTTATGGCAAGTATACAACTTCTGGAATGTTATGTTTAAGAACACAACTTTTTTTTATGGTAAGTGCATAATTTTCATATCTGATGTCTTTTCTATCCATTCCTCAACTGATGGGACAGAGTTTCCAGCTACCGAGTTCCATGGGTGGTCTCATGGAATGATGTTCCAGAGGACGGCAGAAATGAAAGCCAATTTGCAATGGGAAATGAAGGTATGAACAATTATTCCAGGTGGCAGTAGCACAAATGTCATCAAATGAAGCCCTGCAAAAGAAGGCTGACAAAGTAAATTTATTTATTTTACATTTGGTTACCAGGAAAGTCTGACTGGACACAAGTCCTTTTTTCAGCAGAGGCCCAGGAGAAACTCTCCACATGCAACAAAGTACATACAACATAATTATTATCGATTCTAATTTCACAGTTACAGAAGTAAGACATTTTCCATTTCCATCAATACCCAGATACAGAGCAGGATACTTTCATAATACATCAAAATGGTAGTCAGTAACTGAAGACATTTGTAACCATTTGAGTTAAGAGAAGCTATTCCCGTCTGAAGGCAGACGCTACAAATGTAAAGCTGATAGGATAGTTTAGGGTAGACTTTACTGATAGAAGGATCTAGAGTGTGATTTTGGTAGCTGCGACAGAGTAAACCTTTTTGTTTATAAAAATGGGAGGTACAGCCAGTTGACCACCTAGCTAAAGTAACATTTGACACGCTTTGACCCATCTTAGTCTTAGAACATGAAACAAAAACGATTGATCCAATTTCCTAAAAAGTTTAGTTCAATTAAGGTAGAAGAATTACCTGTGTACATCCAACAAATGGAGCATGTATTGTCCTTTACTTGAAAGATCTGGAAAGAAGACTGGAAGACTATTACTCTGACTGAAGCCTGTGAAGCTACTTTAAGCAGAAAGGAAAGATTGTTGCATAAAGTAACCCTGTCTTTGTGGAAAATAAGCTCTGACACCCTTCTGGCTGAAGTAATGGCCACCAGGAAAAGGGTTTTTCAAGTCAGAAATTTTAGGTCCACTTTCGCAGCAGGTTTAAAAGGAGCTTGGGTCAAGACATGCAGTAAGACAGCTGAGTTCCAAGGAACAGCACCAACAGAAACAGTTTTACCATCCTTCTCTCTCTCTCCTGGGCAGCATGTCATTGATCTTAGGGCTGAACAAAGTTGATCCATCAAAAGCAGCATTGATGAAAGATGTCTTAAAAGGTTCCATGAAATCACGTCTCCTTATAGTGGTGCCTGTGGCACTTGAAATACCCTCTCTGTTGCACTGGAAATCGGCTACATGCAGGCATGTGAAAGGGATTGAAAGGTAGACGGTTACAAATCCACAGTATTCCAGTGTTCTGCATACATGATAGACAAACTCGGACAGCTCTTTTGGTAAGTCCCTCTGAAACCTTGTCATGCATGCCAAGTAATTCAGTAACCTCAGTGCCAAGATCATGGACATGTAAAAATCACAAGATCCCAAATCTGTCTAAATCCTAGGCTCTCTATTAGGGGGATGGAAAGATGAGCTCTCCTCAGCAAGCTTCTTTTTAGTGGCTGTTGCTACTATCATGGCATCCACTGCTGAGCCCTTGGCTCCAATGAGAGATATCTTTAGGGGTAACTAAGTATTTGTTGGGTTTTCTGGGGATCGGTTCTGCAATGCATGGTTCCTTTTGCACACAGTGAGAGATCAAGTCTGCAATCTCATCAGCTGGGGGAACCACTCAGGAAGTGGATGATCTGGTATCAAAGCCTCAATAAAAATGGATTCCTCCGGAGGAGGGGCTTCAGGAGACCAAATTCCTGTTTCAAAAGTTCAAGAATCTCTCTGAATGAGACATCCTCAGGGGATGATCTGGGGTGACCCCTCCCCTTATTCAAAATCCATGCCTTCTGTCAAAACCTCTTGTGGGGACTTAATGTGCATCCTCTTGCACTTATGCTTCAGAGGAGCATTCATAGGGAGATGTCCTGGAGAAGATTCAGAAGCCTGACGGAAATCCTGAATGAGGACTTTCTCCAGGATAGTATGAACCGGCTGTCCCAATGGAATGAACTGTGCAGGGTCAGGACCTAGGGCTGACAGTTGTGGAGTGGGTGGAACTGAAGAGGTAAGAATGTCCAGTCTCTTGGTTTGGAGAGAGGTCTCAACTCCCTTGGAGGCAGAAGCCAAAGGAGAGCCCAAAACTACACCAGTAGGAGTTGATGCCTCCCCACGGGACTGACCAAGGGTGCCTCCCTGACCCTACCTAAAGACTGAAGTCAGAGTAAAGCTATCCATTGCCAATGCTCTGAGGGGAAAGGATGGCTTCAAATATTTCAGAGTCAAACCCCCTACCCACAGACACTACATAGCAGCTTTGGCTCCAAGATCCATCCAGCTCGGAGGAAACTGGGACCAGATGGATTAGAGAAGATGCCAGAGTCAAAGAAGACCACAACTTTAGATACAATGAGAACAGTCCTGGTAATCTTGGACTCAAGGTCCCCGAAACCAGATGGACCACAGCAGGAGTAGCATAGGCAAGGGAGTGTGTCCAAAGCTCACAGGTCTGAAGGAAGACACAGCCAAGAGAACTCCCAACTGAATTTGAGTCCTGAGGATTTTCCTCATAATTCTATTCACATCAGCTTCTGACAGACCTAAAAGAAGATGCAGGAGGAGGTCTAGAAGCCTTGTGTACTGGTGTCTCTTGGAAAAAGGGAAAATGCAATCTAGGGGAGACTGGCTCTCGAGAAAATCTCAGCTTCTTTTGAGAAGTTCTCAGCTGGACAGGGGTCAGATACAGAGTGGCTGATGGATCAGGAGACTTAAGTTGTTTTGCTGAGGGAGCAGAAGATAGTGCTGAAGGAGGAGCGCAGTCAAGGGATCGCTTCATTGTTTCTTTGCCCTTCTCCTTGGGCTTATCACTCTTGTCCCACTTGAGCTTATCAAAGGACTTCTTGGATAGAGACGCTCCAGTAGTAGAAGCAGCTAATTTTGTAGATTTCATTTGGGGGATAAGACCCTTCAGAACCAATTTGTTTTGCATGATGACCAAATGCCATACAAATGTCACAATCTCCCTCTAAGTGATACGCCCCTAACCAATACACACATTTGGGATGACAGTCAAAATTTGGTACCTTATGATTAACAAAACACATTTCTTATAGCCTTTAGGTTTATCTACCAGTAATTAAACACACAGAACAACAAGATCAAGATACAGAAACCAGTCAGAAAAACTACCAACAAGGGTAGACAGAAATATCCAGTCAGCTGAATAAGGGTATACTACTAAATATCAACAAGAAGTCCAAAAGGCTCTAGTCTAACTAGAAGGGAGGAGTGCGCTTAAGGCATGAAAAAGGCTTAAAGGAAACTGATTTTTTTTTTTTTTGCATAAGAGAAAGTGATGAAAGATAGAAATAAGAATACCAAGTTTAAAAGTACTCAACCAATGACCAAAAAGGTCAAAAGAAAAATAAGCTAGAGTACTTATCTGAAATAGCCGGAGCCAATGACCCATGTCTGTACTCAAAGAGCAGCAAACAAGATCGGAGGTGAAAAAGCCACTGATCTGAAACCCATAAGTTGCAGAATGGACAGAAAAGACTATCTGATCCTGTGAAGGAGGAATTTGCTTGCAAGGTGGGTCTCGCATGTAATACTCCTTTCATGAACTATTTTACCAAAACAGAATATGAAAGAGGGGTTTCCACTGGAAGACAAGCAGGGATTGTAGCTAAATGCACTTTAACAGATGTGTAGGATAAGCCAACCTGATGTAGCTCACACAAACCTTTCAAGACCAAAGGGATGTTAATCTCGAGGGACCCTGTATTCCTATTTAGGCATCACTTAGAAAACCTCATCTGATTTTCCAGTAGCAGGTTTTCTGGCCTTTAACACTTGCTGCACATTTCCATAAAATAAGTGCCTAAATGGAGTCAAGACAGAACCATCCAAGCTGCCAATTGTAGTTGCTCTAAATTGGGAGTACCAGTTACACCCGAGACTACGTGAACAAATCCAGAATATGCGAGGAAGTCTATAGTAACTGCCATTGGCTAATACCATTTAAAAGAGAGAACCAATACTGCCCTAAGCTAATAATGGGTCACAAATGATTTTTGGCACTTCTTACTGAACCCTCAGAACTACCTTGTGAATCAGTGGAAAGCTTCCAGTAACATTCCATGCAAAGGAACGATAATGCATTTGTTCTCCAAGCATGAATGCAAGGATGCCTGGAACAGAATTTCTCCAACTGTCTTGTTTTAAAAGGAGGAGAGCAGATCTATTTAAGACATTACCCCACATCTGGACTAGTCCCTGGGAAGAGCAAGAGCTTCCACTCAAGTTTTTTTGCCCGACACAATATTTTGCTTTGACCAGATCTATGATGCCTGAAGAGTGTCAGAATACTGTAAGGCCAGCTCCCAGGGTATGACCTTGGGCTCTCAAGGTTGTTGAGGTATCACATTACTGTGGTGTTGTCTGGAGTCCACCGGTGGTGAAAGATGTTCAAGGTGTGGAACATTGCCATCATTCCCTTAATATTGATGAGTTTCTGTGCATCTGTGGGACCCCAGGTGGCCTGTACTTGCACTCCCATTGATACAGCTCCCCAAGAGAAGTCAAACAAATCTATCAAGACAGATTGTGCCAGAACAGGGGGGAAAGTAGGGAAGCCCTGGATTGATACTCAGCTATGCTCTCCATTCACTGTTAACCCTCATGTGATAAAGGGCAGCACCGGTCACTGAGGTTCTAGAGAATGATGAAGTCCAACAATTCTGGACATGCCACTGAATATTACACATGTGGAGATGGGCCAATGGTATAATGAGAATCATGGACACTATGTCCTAGAATTTTTAGGAATTCTTACCAAGGCAAAGTTCTACCTGGAGACCCAAAGAAACTTATTGCTCAATGCTAGGAGCCTAAAAGTACAGTTTTGTACCTACCATAAATGTAGATTGAATGACATCAGGACGCCAGGGTACAAAGCGCATGACCGACGCCATATCCTCAGTCTTTCTTGCCCCCAGATGTCAGGAGTAAAAAAAAAAAAAGAAAAAGGCCAAAACCAAAACCAACAAACCACCAACCACCACCAATAATATAACAATATATACAAACCCAACAACCACAAACACCTCAAACTACAGAGGGGAGGGAGGAGGGAGGGGAGGGTGATTGGATCAATGTGGATCTCGAACACTTCATACATTTATGGTGGTAAGTGGTCAAAAACTACTATCTATTTTGCTGCAGTCCTTACTAGAATCCCAAAAGCAGAGGTAAGAGGGGATGCAAAACTATAAAGCATTGAGCTGCCCAAATGCCCTGTAAAAATTGCAGTGGCAAATCCAGCCCAGATTTAGAGTAGTGGTGGTAATGCTGCTTGTAGAAAAGCTACCACTGACCTCCAAGTAGCTGCCTAAAAAATCCCTAGTAATACCCCCCTTAAAAAGCTGCAGAAGTGGCAGTAGCCCTAGTGGAATGAGGCCTGATCCCGCTGGAATCTCCTACCATGATGGGGGAATAAGAAAGCAACAGAGAAAACCAATCCACTTAGAAATAGTTTGTTGAAACACAGGTTTGCCCCTCTGAGAAAAAAAAAAAAAAACAACAACAAACTGAACTGCCTGAATCCTTTTTAGTTCTGCTTAAAAAAAATAATATAACTGTGTATATAAAATCTTTTCCCCTTATTTTTGGGGGTTTTGCAAAAAAGTAGGCAAATGAATAGTTTGTTTTAAAGCCACACTAGAAACCACTTTAGTATAGTGGAGGGTAGTAATGCTAGCAAAGATACCCCTTCCTTGTGGAAAAGAAAGGGCTCAACCGCCATAAGGGCCTGTAATTCAGAAACCCTTCTTCTGCAGGTAAAAAGCACAAAAGCAGTCCATGATAAATATCAACACATCTGCTAAGGAGTTCTGTGCTCCTGGCAGAAACCTTGCCTGAAGATTTGTAAACTGAACTGAGAGCAGTCTCCCACAAAAATCATGCTTGTCTGCTGCTTGTTGATGTACCACATGACAGTTGTGTTGTCTGTTTGAATCAACACCTGCCCTGGAAGAGAAAAACTTGAAAAAGCTATCAAAATTGGGACTGCTAACATCTCCTCCAATATGCTGTACCCATTTTCCATTTAGATGAGCTTCCCAAGCTTTGTCTGAGGCATTTTGTCCGGGTCAAAAGGCCATCTGGGATGCTGTATTCAGTCTCACACCCAGAAAGCACATGTCCTGAGAGGGTACTAGGACTGGACTTATTTTAATACACAGAATACCTAGGCATCTTCTTAACACTGCCACATACTGTAGATGGTGAAAAAGTTCGGCTTTCCTTTTGAGCCCAATCGGCCAAAATAAGGATAGGATAGATTTGTATCTTTTCTCTGAGCCTGAAGAAAAGCTATCACTGGAGCCAGAACTTTTACCCACACCCTGGAGATAAAAGAAAGGGCAAACTGAACTGCAATGAAGAATAAAACTTGTAACCTTGGTGTATGATGTCCAGTACCCATTTGTCCTGGTATTAAAAGCCAAAATTTCCTTGAAGAGTGCCAACCTTCCTCCCAAAGGAGCAAAACCACACTGTAAAGAATGCTTACCCACCTGTTCAGAGACATGCACCAGAGCATCCACCTTAGATTTCAATTGAGAAAGAAGAAAATTCTGATATTTCAACAATGAAACTGGCAGTTATGAGCCTCAGGACCCTGTAATATACCTCCGGTTTAACTGGCGGGGGGGGTAGAGAATCACAGGGGGTATAGCTAAGGGCCTATGTTGAGGTAACAACAAAAATTCCTAAGCCTTTTCCGTGAATCAGAGAAGTCCTGACCTTCCCACTTAAAATGTTCCCTCATAGAATGAAGTGTCTCAGAGAAAAAAAAAAAATGAGGGGAAGGAAGCAGAAGGTAGAATCTTGCATCAGAATCAGAGAATAAGGAGTAAACTCCTGCAAATCCTCTCAGCTGAAGACTCTGAATCATCTAAGCCTGCACTTTCCATCTCCGCCCCTGGAAGAAGCCTTGGAAACAGAGGGAGAGGGCCTAACCACCCTGGGAAGGGGAGGGGAGTACACCTGAGAAGCCCTCCCTGACCTGCCTGCTCATGAGAGAGCTCTCATCCTGCAAAAGTCTCCCCTGATGTCAGTTCTAAGCACCTTGACCGACGCCAGCCTAATTCGTCTTTTGGTATCGAGAGGACAGCGGACTACCCCATATGTAAGGACTGCAGCAATGTGGAATGAAGAACATCAAGAAACTCCACACCATACAAAGCTCTCCTCACTCAGAGATTTACATATATTTTTCATTACTGAGACATGGTTTAAATCTGCAGAAAGTAGTCCTGCAGTGCAAGGCTTCAGTGCCTTCTACACATTTAGACCATCAGCTGCACAGACGGGTACAAATGGTGAATGACTCCCAATCTACATTAGTAAGCAGCATAACTTCAGGTTGATTAAACAGGACAATGCCCTGGAATTTATTCATGTGAAAATTGCCACAGACAAAGTCCCATACTATATTCTAGTGAGCTACAGGTCACCCTCTATGTCCCTAGAATCCCATAATTCTTTCCTAGACCTACCAGAGATTTACCATTAAAGCAAATACCCTATTTATGGCAGACTTTAATTATCCCTTTATAGACTTGGAAACATATACTGCCTCATATTCACAGGAACAAAGATTCCTGGACTTTATTAACACAAATATCCTTGACCAGATAGTGTAAACATCCACCAGAGGTTCAAACATACTGGACCTTGTACTCACCAATAAGGGAGAGCGCTACCCCCCCTATTTCACGGCCTCACTGGTGAGGATCATACCACAAAGCTGTCGCCTTTGAAATAAAAATCAATGCAAACCCTGTAACAGTTAAGAACTGTTCCAAAACAAACTTCACCCTATTAATTGATAGTTTATCAAAATTCTGTGCCTATCCCAACCCAGAGTTCACAACAACCCATGCAGAATTGTCCACAGAGACCCTGTACAACCATGTAAATGGCTCTATAGAGGCTGCTGCACCTAGTAGATGTAAGCCCAAAACAAACTCTAAAAACAAACTAAACTGGTAGAATCCTAACCTTGGTAGGGTATATAACAAAAGGAAAAAAGTCTTGGCTAAAACCAGGAAGAGCAACTCTTATAATGATAGGAAGCTCTCTAATTAAACTAATCAGGAAACTAATAATTCCAACAAACCAAATACCAAGTCCAAGACAGCCTCACAGGCTAAAGTCAACCAAAAGACTTTCTACAGCTATGTCTGAAACCTCAAAGGCAGCAACCATCAGTATGCTGAAATGGAAGTCATTGGTGCCACCTTCACGGAGTAGAGTGACAGCGAATTTGCCAGCTGACACATTCAGCTCAAACTTCACCCCTATGCCTCCTTCCATGAAATACCTACTAGCATAACCACTCCCAACCTAACAGGGAGCAGGTCTTGGCAGTGCTCATCAAGGCCAAAAACACAGCCTCAATGGGCCATGAAAATATTACGAGATGCCTGCTAAATAGCTGGAAACGTGACCTTTTATGACCATTTGAGTTGCTGTTCAACTATGACCTCAAAACAGGCTTTGTACCATGAAAATGGAGGACTGCAATGGTTATTCAACTTCACAAGTGTGGGCCCATCAGTGGATCCCAGAAACCATAGACCTATTAGTCTGATTAGTCTAATATGCAAAGCCATGGAAAGAATTATAATGGAAATTAATCTTCAAACACTGGACCCAACCCAGTTTGGTTTTGTCGATGGAAAATCATGCCTATTAAACCTGGTAGACTTCTTTGAGAAGGTCACCAAGGCAATGGATGAGGGGAAAATGGTGCATACTGTCTACCTAGACCTGGCTAAGGTGTTGACAGATTAGTAATAGGCCAACTACACTTGTGGGTCATTTTAAGCCTAGCCAGTTACCACCATGTGAGAATCAAACTTTGCACCTTGCGTCTGTAAGGTAAACACGTTAACCATTATGCCAACCTTCCATGCCTTTTGATGAGAGGTTCAGTGTTTGATACAATACTTCATTCAGATGTAGTGGCCAAACTCACTAAAAGGGCATAAACCCCTATATAACTCACTGGATTGCCAGCTGGCTCAGACAGGACTGAGGAAATCAGGGTTGGTGACACCACTTCCACTACGAGACCAGTCACCACGGGGTGCCTCAGGGCTCCGTCCTGGGACTACTCCTACTTAACATCTATTTCTCAAAGGTAAAAGGCTAATGTCAAGGGCCTTTGGGTGACTTGGAGTGCAGATGACTGCAAATTGGGAGCTATCAGATTACACCCAGGACACAAACATCTTACAAGAGCATCTAACACAGACAAATGACTGGTGCCAAAGTTACAGACAAATTCAATGCCAAGAAATGCATTTTAGTGCCTTTTGGGAAAATTACCACCAAGGTTAACTACATTGATAAGACACCCCTAAGAGTTGACCCAAGTAGTCAGGGATCTGGGAACATAAGACGACAACAATCTGGTCTTTGACCAATATATGGCCAAGGTAGTAAGACAACCATTTTATAACTGCCAGATTTATAAGTAAAGGCATGGCCATCCAGGTCCAATGAAGTCAGACTGCCACTTTATTCTACCCTTCTCAACCTGTCATTTAGTATGATGCTCCCTTTGGCATGTACCCGACCAGACATATGCAACAGCTGGAACATCCACTAAGGTTCCTTACCAGGAGAATCCAAGGTACAGTGCAATGAAAAAATATTTGCCCCCCTTCATGATTTATTATTTTTTGCATGTTTGTCACACACAAATATTTCAGATCATCAAAAAAATGTAAATATTAGACAAAGATAACCCAAGTAAACACAAAATGCAGTTAAGTGATGATTTTATTTAAGGAAAAAGAACTATCCAAACCTACATGGCCCTATGTGAAAACGTAACTGTCCCCTAAACCTAATAACTGGTTGTGCCACCCTTAGCAGCAGCAACTGCAATCAAGCATTTGCAATAACTGGCAATGAGTCTTTCACATCGCTGTTGAGGAATTTTGGCCCACTCTTCTTTGCACAATTGTTTTAATTCAGCCATATTGGATGGCTTCTGAGCATGAACCGCCTTTTTAAGGTCATGCCACAGCATCTCAATTGGATTCAAGTCCGGACTTTGACTAGGCCACTCCAAAACCTTCATTTTGTTTTTTTAAGCCATTCAGAGGTGGACTTGTTGGTGTGTTTTGGATCACTGTCCTGCTGCAGTGCCCAAGTGCGCTTCAGCTTGAGGTCACGAACGGATAGCCGGACATTCTCCTATAGGATTTTTTGGTAGAGAGCAGAATTCATGGTTCCATCAATCACAGCAAGTCGTCCAGGTCCAGATGCAGCAAAGCAGCCCCAGACCATCACACTACTACCACCATGTTTGACTGTCGGCATGATATTCTTTTTCTGAAATGCTGTGTTACTTTTATGCCAGATGTAACAGGACATACACCTCCCAAAAAGTTCTTTTGTTTCGTCAGTCCACTTAAAAAGTCTTTGGGATCATCAAGATTTTTTTTGCAAAAGTGAGACGAGCCCTTTATGTTCTTTTTGGTCAGCAGCGGTTTTCGCCTTGGAACTCTGCCATGCATGCCATTTTTGCCCAGATTCTTTCATGAACACTTACCTTAACTGAGGCAAGTGAGGCCTGCAGTTCATTAGATGTTGTTCTGAGTTCTTTTGTAACCCCTTGGATGAGTCGTCGCTGGGCTCTTGGGGTAATTTCTGTAGGCCGGCCACTCCTGGGAAAGTTCACCACTGTTCAGTGTTTTCTCCATTTGTGGATAATGGCTCTCACTGTGGTTCACTGGAGTCCCAAAGCTTTAGAAATGACTTTGTAACCTTATCCAGACTGATAGATGTCAATTACTTTGTTTCTCATCTGTTCTGGAATTTCTTTAGACTGCGGCATAATGTCTTCGTTTTTGGGATCTCTTGGCCTACTTCACTTTGTCTGACAGGTTTTATTTAAGTGATCTCTTGTTTCAACAGGTCTGGCAGTAATCAGGCCTGGGTGTGACTAGTTAAACTGAACTCAGCTTTCCCAAAAATGTGATTAACTACAGTTACTTCATGATTTAACAAAGGGGGCAATTACTTTTTCACACAGGGCCATGTAGATTTGGATAGTTTTTTTTCCTTAATAAATAAAATCATCACTTAAAAACTGCATTTTGTGTTTACTTGGGTTATCTTGGTCTAATATTTAAACTTGTTTGATGTTCTGAAACATTTAAGTGCGACAAACATGCAAACAAAAAATAAGAAATCAGGAAGGGGGCAAATACTTTTTCATTGCACTGTATAATAAACACATTGTCTTACACGGATCGCCTTACAGCCCCTATTTCTATACTCTGTCTCCTACAGGTTACTGAGATGGAATCTATGCCTGGCATACTATGCATCTTCGGACCCAGCTCTGATGGACCTTTTCCACATCCACAAAATAAACAGGCTCCCCATCCATGTTAAGCAGAGTCCATCCCTAACTCTACATAACTGTAACCTTGACCAAAATGATAGGAAATCAGAAATTCATTCCAGGTTTGGCTCCTGTGTCTCTGATATACAGAGACTGACCAGTAATGCTCAAAGCAACATACCCCCCCACATAATCTCTAAAAACTTCCTTACATACTCCTCTCCTAATAAACACTCATGATACATAGGAACACAACTGGATTGGACTGCATGGCTAGGGTTATTAAGGCTCTGGTGGTTCTTACCCTAGTACATAACTATGAACCTATGTGAATTCCTGAAACACTATCTGGTAAGAGAGGAACTTGCCTTTGGGAAGAAAGGCCATTCTTTTGTTGGCGCTAATAAAGCAGCCCAGGAAGAACAGCCTTTGTGAGGGTGTCAGGCATGATGTATGAAGGTTTAACCCTAGATGGAGTAGGGCAGACACTTTCTCTAGATTCCAAACACCTTGATATAGACTGCACAGATCAGCAAGTCATCCAAGTAAAATAAAATATGCTAAGAGTTCGATAGTGAGCCTCTATCAGAATAAGGCATTTGTTAAACACTCAAGGTGCCGTGGATAGCCTCAAAAGGGCAATGCATTGAACTGCAAACCTGACAACAAAATCTCAGATATGTTCTGAAACAATGAACAAGGGGAATATGATGATACACATCTTTCAGGTCCAAGGTCACCAATCCAGCAGGAGAGGAAGTTCACCATGAAGCAGCAATCCAGCAGGAGAGGAAGTACTGTCTGCATGGTGAGCATCTTGAACATGGAGTCCTCGACAAAGTACTGAAAGAGGACAGACCAACCTGGTCTCCACAACACCTCTCATTTGGGAAACAATAAGATTCTGGAGTAAAAAATATCCATTCCCTCTGTAGGAGAGACTGGTTCTATGATCCCCGGGGCCCAGCATTTGACCAAGTATAGGAAGGAATAACAATGTATGGCCTGATGGGTGAGAGGGAACTCCCTAAGATGGAGGAGGATGTTCCATCCAATTTTAACCTCTACTAATCAAGTAGAGCAACTATTTGTCAGAAACCACTGAAGGGAAAGTTATCTTGTTGAAAACTGTCGGAGTTGGGGTATCGTGCCTCAGCAAAGTCAAAGGCTGGAAAGGAATCCCTCTCATTAGGTTTGGCAGAATTCTCATCCTGACTTCTGATATAATCGACCACCACAAATTATCTTGCTGATTGAAGGGAAACCTGATAATATATGGACACCCCTTGCATCAACTTTTTTTTTTTTAAATGTTTTTATTTCTAAAATAGAATATATAATAAAAAAATCAGTTTACCTCTGTCATCCCAGTATTTAAAATCTGATTAACTGCTGTACCAAACACAGAATATGACTCAAGTGAAGCATTCAAAATATACATTTTTTTTAATTCATCAGATAGGTTCTGACTGAGTAACCAAGTATATGTCCTTATTACAACTGATGTTACTGCACTTTTAGAAACAATGATGGCCTCCCTCCAAGGCACTTAAATCATATACAGACACAAACATTGGAAACAATATTTTTCCCATACTTTTTCTAACAGGTAAATTACAGTTGTGTACACTTATCATAAATGTACATGTTAGAGTGTAGTCACTGTTGCAGTCCTGACTTGTGGGATTTCCTGTCATGGAAGCCCTTGGCCAGCCGACTACCAGAGTAAGTTTTACCTCCTCCTATGACTGGCAGACGCACTTGACTGACGTCAGTAAACTGGGGTATAAGTGGAGTCCACCTACATTAGCTTGGATGTTTTCTTCCCCCCTGTAGTTCAGAGCCCCCCCAAAGCAGCAGCAGGTCAAGGCCAGATGTATAGGGCAAGGATCACTAGGCAGGCAGGAGTGTACAGGAGGGATCTTCAGTACATAAGGAAAAAGTAATAGCCTCCCTGAAAGCTATGGCAGGAAGGAGGGAGGGCAGATGACTGCAACAATGAACACACTCGAACATCTACATTTATGGTAAGTGTACACAACTGTACTATGTTCTTCGTGTTTCACTGCTGCAGTCATCATATTTGGGTAGATTCCCAAAGCTGAGGAAATGGATGGAGGCAGTCAAGGGAACTAAGGGCTGGCTAGGATGCCCTGCAAGACTGCAAAGGCAAATCCTGTCCTGGATTTGGAGAAGAAAGGCAGGAGGTAATGCTTGGTAAAAGTGTGAACAGATGTCCAAGTGGCAGCCTCAAGGATGTCTCTGGTGGGGACGCCTCTTAGGAAAGCTGCAGAGGTGGAGGCTGCTCTGTTGGAGTATGTCCTGACCCTCTTGGGGGGGGAGGCGTTCCATGTTGATTGTAGCTGAAATGGATGCAGTGTGCTATCCATTTGGAAATGGTTTATTTGGAGATGGTTCTGCCTTCTGCCCCTATAGCAAAGCTAATCAGCAACTGATCAGACTTTCTGCAGGATTTTGTCCTATCCAGATAGAATCTGAGCTATCTGTGCACATCTACAGAGTGGAGAATTCTTTCCCCCCTTGTTCTGGGGATTAGGAAAGAAGATGGGCAGATGAATGGATTGGTTGAGAGCCAAACTGGACATCACCTTGGGCATGAAGGATGGGTTAGTTCTGAGGGATACCCTGTCTGCATTGAAAATGATGAAGGGTTCCACAGCCATGAGTGCTTGCAGGTCAGAGACTCTTCTGCCTGAAGTAATGGCCAGAAGGAAAGCTGCCTTTTAGGGGAGAAATTTTAACTCTGCCGAAGAAGCTGGTTTAAAAGGGGGCAGGGTGAGCTTTTCCAAGACAAAGTTAAGGTCCCAAGCTGGCGTTGGTGCCCTTCTAGGGGGCCTCAAGTTGCTAGCACCTCTGAGGAACTGTTTGATAAAAGGGTGCGAGGAGAGGCTGCTCAGTGGGAAAATGAGCAGAAATAGAGGCATGAATTTTTATAGAGGAATAAGAGTGACCACTGTGTAGCAAGTTACCTAAGCAACCCAGGATGAGAGGGATGGAGGGCTGTGCCGTATTGGTTCCCTTAGCCTGGATCCAAGTGCAGAACCTTTTCCATTTATCTGCATAAGACTTTCTGGTGCTAGGGCGTCTGGCCTCAAGGATAATATCCAGAACCGGTTTACTTAGAATGGCAGATTGGTTCAGGGTTAGGGAATAAGCCAAGCTGCCAAACTGGGTGTCTACAATTTGGGAGTCATGAATTCCCTTCCCTCTGGGTCAGGAAGTTTGGAATCTGAGGAAGATGCCATGGAAGCAGCGAGGACAGACTGCACAGCAAGGGGTAACTAGTGGTGTCGTGGCCAATCTGGAGCTATAAGAATGGTCCTTGGGTTTTCCTCCCTTATTTTGAGCATACCCTGAGGATGAGAGGTAAGGGAGGAAAGGCATAGATCGATATATTGACCCAAGGAAAGGACAGGTCATCCATTTTCCAATCCATGCAGCGATGCTCCCTGGTGCAGACTTTTCTGAGCTGATGGTTGGTGTGGGAGGCAAAGAGGTTGAACTTCGGGGTTCTCCATTTCTGAGTTATTAGGGTGAAGGTACTTCTGTTGAGTTGTCACTAGTGTAGGTCTAGAAGGTTTCTGCTTAATTGTCTGCCACAGAGTTGAGAGAGCCTGGTAGGAATTGTGCTAACAGGTGTAGTTGCATGGAAGAGGCTGAGAGTCAAAGGGTCATGGCCGGCCTGCATAGAGGGTAGGAGTCTTTCCCTCCCTGCTTGATGTACCACATTCACAGTGGTGTTATCTGTTTTGATCAGGAGAACCCCTGGAGAGAGAAGGGGTTTGAAAGCCATCAAGGCATGCTGCACACATCATCTTATTTTGATTTTTGTGCAGAGGGATTTCCTGAGGACTCCATTGGCCCTGTACGGACCTGCCGTCCAGGTGTGCACCCCAAGAGTATTCTGAAGCATTTGTGCTGAGGGTCTGGGCGATGGGGGGTGGGGAGAAGGGCAGTCCCTTGTTGTGGGAGCATGCTGTTCCCAACCAAAGAAATTCCTTTCTGAGGCAAGGAAGTATAGGTAGAATAGTTTCCAGGTCCTGAGAGGGTTGACACCAAAGGCTTTTAAGGTACCACTGAAGTTTCCTCATGCGCAGTCTGGCTCATGGAATGAGTAGTATGCAAGATGACAAACACCAGAGCTTGCAGGATCTTCCCTGCAGATATCTGGGTCCTGGCAGCTAGTTGAGAGAAGTAGGTTGTCAGGAAAATTTGTTTCTCTGGTGTAAGGAATGCCATCTGGGATGCTGTGTCCAGACTTGCTCCCAGGAATAATATCCTTTGGGTGGGGACCTGTTTGGATTTATTTTCATTGATTGTGCATCCTAGGGAGGTTAGTAATGTCTTTACAAAGGCCAGGTGTTTGAGCAGCTTTTTCTGGCTGTCTGCCTGAATAAGGCAGTCATCTAAGTATGGGTAAATCTGAATTTTTCTTTGTCTGCAAAAGGCAATTGCCGGGGCCAGACATTTTCTAAAAACTCTGAGAGCAGTAAATAAGCCAAAGGGAAGCGCAGAGAACTGAAAGGGTTGAGAAGCGGAGATATTTCCTGCATAATTCCCTGATAGGAATGTGGAGGTAGGCCTCTTTTAGATCTAGGGTGGTTAGCCAAGTGTCCTTGGAGAGCATGGGTAGCAGCTGCTGGGTGGTGAGCATTTTGAATTTTGGGATCACCAGGAAGGTGTTTAGAATGGATAGATCAAGGATGGGGCATCAGGTGCCCTCTTTTCTGGGCACCAGAAAAAGTCTGGCATAGAAGCCTTGGCCTATCTGTTCTGCAGGAATGTGCTCTACTGCTCTCATAGAGAGAAGGGAAAGGATTTGCTTTTGAGCCTCTGCCTACTGATTTTGTGGTAGATCTGGGAACCCTTTTGGGGTTAGAAGGGTATTGGAAGGAAAATTTTGTATCCCGAGACGCAATGTTCAGAATCCATTGATCCTTGGTTATGGTGGCCCAGGTGCTTGAGTGAAATGAGAGTTTTCCTCCTAGGGGTAAAAGTGAAGGTGGGCAGAGGGGGGAGTAGGAAGAAGCAAGTCATTGTGAGTTCTTACTATAAGTGGAGGGGTGGCTTAGACCTCCCTGGTTTTGAAGTGGAGGTAGTCCACTGCTTAGATCTCTGCATTCCCTGGGGCTGCTGTCTTGGGGGAGGGGGGGGTCTGTTCTCACAGTGCCTAGGGTGGGCTAATTTACTTGGAGCAGGAAAGGACCAGTACTTGGAGGGCAATGCCTGCTGAACCTAGGGGGCTGGACTTGTAAGAAAACCTTAACTGTTAGGACAGATTCTGCTTTTTCTTCCATCTTTTTTAAGACCTCTTCTGCCTTAGTGCCAAATAAGTTATCTTTGTGCAAGGAGGCATCCAACAATTTAGATTTCGTATGGTCTGGCAGAGGTTGTTCCTTAAGCCATGCATGCATTCTAATGACAGATCCAGTGACTGCTACCCAGTGACTGCTGCCCTACAAGAAGCTTCTAGAGCGTCAAAACCACAGTGCAAAGTGTGTTTAGTTACTTGGCTAGCAGAATGCATTAAATCTTGTAAATCTTTAGATTCTGCCCAAGCAGGAAGGGAAGATATTTTTTGTTTAAGGAGTCCCAGGGTATGTTGCTGAAATTTAACATATGGAACTGACAATTTAGTGCCCCGCATAGCAAGAGTAGCGGAAGTGCATACTTTTTTTTACCCCATCTGTCCAATGCTCAGGAATCCCTATCTGAGGGTGTGGGATTCTTAGCAGAGGTTGTTTTAATCCCTTCTGGCCCTTGAGAAATGACCTCAGGGTCAGCTGTTGGATTTTTAAAAAGATATTTGAGAGAGTCAGGCACTCTGTAGTACCTGTCTGGTTTTCTGGGAGCAGGAGGTAGGGCATCAGGAGTCTAGCTGGATTCAAGGAAAACATCATACACAATCTAGGACTGGGGGGATGGCCAAGGGTCTGTGTTGCGGGAGATCTAAGAATTCCCTGAGTCTCTTTTTAGACTGAGGGTAGTCCTGACTCTCCCACTGGAAATGCTCCCTTAAGGTATGCAGGGTTTCTCCAAAGGAAAAATCCACTGGGGGAGAGGCTGAAGGAATGGAGTCCTCTGCATCAGAATCCTCATAAGTGGAAAAGGGTTGCATGCAAGGGTGCCCGCAGGCAGGTGCAAGGGGGTGCACTTGCACCCCCCTGTACCTGGCTGGCTGAGAAATTAATTTTATTTTAATTAAAAAGAAAACTTCTTTTTGTTTTTGTTTTTTAAAGGGCATTCCTCTTTAAGAACGCCCTTTGCATCCTGTCCAGTCGCACAGATGCAGCAGAGGTTTGCAACTTGTTTTCGTCTGTGTGACCGATGATTTGCATCTTCGTCTTTCGCGCCTACCGGGAATTTGTATTCCAGAGGATGTTTGGACTGCGGTCGTGCCAGACGAATGTAGAAGTGAGAGGTATGTGTGTTTTTGTGTTTAAGACATGTGTGTGCATGTAAGAAATAGGTAGGTAGGAGTCTGTGGATGTAAGAAGGTAGGGGTGTGTATGTAAGAAGTAGGTGTGTGTGTTTGTATGCAAGTGGAGAGTGGTTGGTAGAATTTTATCAGACTTGCTCCCTCTTCTCCTGTATTTACCTCTTAGCTAAGTATATATTATAAAGCCTCTATACAATGAGAATTAATTTTTCACAATCACTTTGTAATTAATACTGGAAATGGTGATTCTCATTTCTAGTATCAAACCCGTTCTCCATGTCTAAACTTATGAGAAGGAAATGTAATTTTCTGTCATTCTATGTCACGAACAGCATACTAATATTGTTATGTATCTATAAGTGAAAGCACTAGTTTGATATGGGTGTATTAAACATGACATAAATGTTTTATTCAGTCCACAGGGATGGGCATATAGTTTCTGTATATTGTAAACTAAAATTAGTTTATATGATGAATAATCAAGTTGCTCTTTTAAGGGTTTAGGAATAAAGTACAGTTGTGTACACTTACCATAAATAGAGATGTTCGAGTGTATTCACTGTTGCAGTCATTACATTTGGGTTATCTGCTTGCAGGTAGCCCTCAGTCGGCCTGATTAACAAAGTCTTGGGTCTTGCATCAGTTGCTGTCCCTTCTTCCATGACGTCAGATCATCAGGGGTATAAAACATGCAACAGACACCATTACATCAGTTTTTCTTGCCCCAGATGAAAGGTGCCCCCCTAATGGGAAGCAATTAAATATAAAAGTACAAAGATATACCTCCAACAAAAAAGCAAATACACCAAAAAGGCTTTTAAGCATAGTAAAGGAAAGTAGAGGTATAGTCAAAAGAAGTTAGGGGGCTGGAGGGAGGGTAACCAGGACTGCAACAGTGAATACACTCGAACATCTACATTTACGGTAAGTGTACACAACTGTACTATGTTCTTCGTGTTTCACTGTTGCAGTCATTACATTTGGGTAGCTTCCCAAAGCTATGGTTGGGAGGAGGAATTTAGATAGCATTAGGGTCAGCCATAAGGCCCTGCAAGACTGCAGTGGCAAAGCCAGCTCTAGATTTAGAGAAAATTGGCAAATGATAATGCTTGGTGAAAGTATGTACAGAACTCCAGGTAGCAGCTTCTAGGATGTCCCTGGTAGGGACGCCTCTGAGAAAGGCTGTAGAGGTAGATGCAGCCCTGGTGGTGAGGTCTGATCCTCAAGGGGATAGGTTTTCCATGGTGCTTATAGCAGAAATGAATGCAATGGCTTATCCATTTAGAAATGGTTTGCTCTGAAACAGCATTCACCCTCTGCCCCTGCAGCAAATACCATCAGCAGTTGTTCAGATTTCCTTTGAGGTTTAGTCCTGTCCAAGTAGAATCTAAGTTGTCTGTGCACATCTACGGAATATAGTGTCCATTCCCCTTTATTCTGTGGATTGGGAAAGAAGGCTGGCAAATGAATGGACTGATTAAAAGCCACACTGGATACCACAATAGGCATGAAGGATGGACTGGTTCTGAAGGACAACCTGTCCGCATGAAAGATGAAAGGCTCCACTGCCATAATGGCCTGTAATTCAGATACCATTCTAGTCGAAGTGATTGCTAAAAGGAAAGCTGTTTTCCAAGAAAGAAATTTTAAGTCTGCAGTAGCAGCTGGCTCGAAAGTAGGTAGAGTGAGTTTCTCCAAGACAAAGTTAAGGCCCCAGGCAGGGGTTGGAGCTCTCCTGGGTGGTCTCAAATTTTTGGCCCTTCTGAAATACTACTTGAGCAGTGGATGAGAGAAGAGGGGAGGTTCTGTGTTATAAGGAGCTGAAATGGCTGAGGCGTTGTTTTTAATGGAGGAAAAAGACAGGCCCTTGTGAAGCATCTCAGTTAAGTATGGTAAAATCTGAGGTAAAGTGGGTGCTGCTGTACTCATCCCTTGAGATTGGTTCCAGGCACAGAATCTTTTCCATTTTACAGCATAAGATTTTCTAGTACTAGGCCTCCTTGCCTCTAAAATGATATCCATCACAGGTTTGTTGAGGGATGGTAAAGGAGAGATTAAGTAATTAGCCAGGCTGCAAGGTTCAGTGTTAGAAGCTGAGGGTGCAGAATCTGGTTCTCCTGCTGAGACAGCAGGGAAGGAGTCAGAAGCAGGTGCCATGGAGAACTGTGACACTGCGCAGGAGGGGGTACCAGTGTTGGCGCGGTCAGTCTTGAGCAATTAAAATCATCCTTGGTTTGTCCTGTTTGATTTTTAGTAGTACTTTGGAGAGCAGAGGCAGAGGGGGGGAGGCATAGACTGATAGTTTTTTTCCAGCTGAAGGACAGAGCAAGCATCCACTTTCCAGGCTTGTTTGTAGGGAGCCCTTGTGCAAAATGTGTCCAATTGGTAGTTCTGGGGAGAGGTAAACAGGTCTATATCTGGGCTCCCCCATTTGCTTGTCAACATGTTGAAAATCCTTGGTTCCAGTTTCCACTCGTTTCTGCTTAGTCCGTCTGCCAGTGTATTTAATTTTCCTGGCAGGAATTGAGCTTGTATGTGCACTTGGTAGCAAAAGGTTGTGTTCCACAATGCCATGGCTAGTCTGCATTGGGAGTAAAAATGTGTACCGCCCTGCTTGTTTATGTACCACATAACAGTGGTGCTGTCCGTCTTTACCATTAGTTGTCCTGGAAGAATGTGGTCTTTGAAGGCTGTCAGAGCATTTTGTACAGCTAACATTTCTTTTTGATTGATATGCAGGTACATTTGACTTGGGTTCCCCATTTGCCCTGAATGCACTTCCCTGCCAGGTGAGCCCCCCATGCATAGTCTGATGCATCTGTTAGGGTTTGGGCAGCAGGGGGTGGTGTGAAAGGTAGTCCCTTGTTTTGGTGGCAGGCCTCTGCCCACCAAAGGGACTCTAGACGTAGGCAAGGTATGATAGGAATCATTGTTTCTAGGTCTTGAGAATGCTGACACCATAGGCTTATTAGATACCACTGTAGTTTCCTCCTATACAGTCTTGCATATGGAATTAGAAGAATGCAGGAGGTCATGAACCCCAAGGCTTCGAGTATTTGTCTTGCAGATATCAGGGTTTTGTGGCCACTTGTTTGAAGTAGGTTGTCAAATGAATTTGTTTCTCTGTCGTGAGATAAGCCATCTGGGAAGTTGTATTCAAGCTTGCTCCCAGGAATATAATTTGTTGACAGGGTACCAAGTGTGATTTATTTTCGTTTATGGTGTACCCCAGACAAGTTATGTGTCCTGGCTTTCTGCCTGAATTAGACAATCATCCAGGTATGGGTATATTTAAATATTTCTTTGCCTGAAAAATACAACTGGAGCTAGGCACTTTGTGAATACTCTGGGCGCAGTAGATAAGCCAAAGGGCAGTGCAGAGAACTGATAGCGCATGTAGCCTGCTTTGAAGTGTAGGTATCTTCTGCAAGATTCCCTGATTGGGATGTGCAGGTATGCTTCTTTTAAATCTAGTGTTCCCAACCAGGCATCTTTGCCTAGCATAGGAAGTAATTGGTGAACAGTCAGCATCTTGAATTTTGGAATCTCCAAAAAGGTGTTTAGAGTAGACAGGCCCAGGATAGGACGCCATGAATTGTCTTTTCTGGGTACCAGGAAAAGTCTCGAGTAGAAATCTTGTCCCTTTTCCTCTTTTTGTTCCAGTTGAATAGCCCCCATGTTTAAGAGAGAATGTACTTGTTTTTGGGCCTCTGCCCACTGATTTGGGGGCAGGTCCAGCCACCCGCTTGGTGTTGGCAATGTGTGGAAGTGAAATCTGTACCCCTGGCTCACTATATTTAAAACCCAATTGTCCGGTGTAATGAGTTCCCAAGTCTTCGCATGAAGAGCAATCTTTTCCCCTAAAGGGGCAGTCAGTTGACAAGTGCTTGGAAATTTTAAAAGGAAGTTATTGAGACACTTTACCATGCGGGGGGGGGGGGTCTTATTATTCCCAGATTTGGAAGTGGAGGCCCCCCACTGCTTAGTTCTGTGTGTCCCCTGGGACTGAAACCTGTGGTTTTTGCTGTGTCTGGGTTTGGCTTGAGAAGACCTGGAAGGGGCTGGAAAGGATCAATTCTTAGAGGGCGAGTGCCTATAAATCTAGGAGGCTTTATCTTCCATCTTTTTAAGAACTTCCTCAGCCTTGTTGGCAAACAGGCGGTCCTGATTTAAAGGAGCATCCAACAATTTAGTTTTAACATGATCTTGCAAAGATTGCTCCTTAAGCCAAGCATGCCTTCTGAGCACATACCCAGTAACAGCAGCCCTGCAAGAGGCCTCTAATGAATCAAAACCACATTGCAAAGTATGTTTTCCAACTTGTTCAGCAGAATGCATTAAATCCTGTAATTCTTTATTTTCCACACAGTCAGGAATCAACATCATTTTCTGTTTAAGCAGTCCAATAACATGTTGCTGATACTTTAACATATTAAATTGGCAGTTTAAAGCCCTAATGGCCAAGGTTGCAGAAGTGTAAACCTTCTTACCCCATCTATCCAGCACCCTGGAGTCTCTATCAGAAGGGGTAGGATTTTTAGCAGTAGAAGCCTTAATGCCCTTGGGCCCCTGTGAAGTGTGTCTAGATCTGCAATAGGATTTTTAAAAAGGAACTTGTGGGACTCAGGGACCCTGTGGTATCTGTCAGGTTTTCCTGGAGCAGGAAGCAGGGAATCAGGGGCCAAACTAGATTCCGAAAAAGCATCAACAATGTCTAGTACAGGAGGAATAACTAAAGGCCTATGCTGAGGTAGGAGAAGGAAATCCCTAAGACCCTTTTTTCTATCAGAAAAATCCTGGCTTTCCTAGTGGAAATGCTCCCTTAGAGTATGTGTGGTTTCCCCAAAAGAAAAATCCTCGGGGGGGCAGAGGGAATGGAGTCCTCTGCATCAGAATCTTCATAAGTAGATAAGGGCAAATCCAGATCATCCGAAGAATCAGAATCCTGATCAGAAGATTCATAATCAACTTCAGTCCTAGGCCTCTTAGAGGGGGGGGGGGGGGGCTATCCCTGATTAGAGTTATTAGATCTTCAGCCATTCTTATCATTTGTTTTTTAGGCATAGAGGCCTGAGCATGTGGCCTGGGTGTTGGTTTTTTAGGCATGGATCGTGATTTAGGCATAAGTAAAGAAAGAGGCGTCAGTTTAATATGCAAGTCCGTAGGCCTGAATACACCTTCAGAAGCCGGTGCCTGCAAGCGGCTCCGGACCCATCCAAGGTAGACACATCCACGGGTTCCATAGTTGAAGCATCTCGCGGCATACCGGACTCAGAATGGGTCTCAGTAGAGGCTTGCTAATCAGAAGTAGTGGGTATCAGGGGCTGCGAAAGTGCCTCACTGAGTACCGGCGAACTGGCGACTGGCTTAGGAGAAGCGTTGTCGGCAGTTTTGGACCTCGGCGGCCTGTCTCTGTCTTTATATTTGCATTTTTTCAGAATCCCGATAGTCGAATGGCTAACCAACAACATTTCTGGATAATTAAACTAAGAACCGAATTATTTAGAGGCGAAAATATACAGACGGATTAAATAAAGCACAAAACCAACAGCAAGGTACGTCGTGGTCAGGGCCTAGGCAAGGAATACAGTATGAATGAAAATCTTTATGAGGTATTTGCTTTCCACAAGTAATGCAATTATTAACGTTTACTGACATCGGTAAGGAACAAGACAAAAGTTTCCCCAGTGGGGTACTTAGCTTTAGTTGAAGACTTTGGTTCTGAAACTCGAAAACAAAAATTTCAGGAGTTGGCCGACTGGCACTTGTGAACTGCTTCTGCTTTGGGCACCGCACAGCAAGAAAGACTGATGTAATGGCGTTGGCTGCATGTTTTATACCCCTAACGACTTGATGCCATGGAAGAAGGGACAGCAACAGGCACAGGACCCAAGATTTTGTTAATCAGGCCGACTGAGGGCTACCTGCAAGCAGATAACCGAAATGTAATGACTGCAACAGTGAAACACGAAGAACATCTGATGTAAGGCACATTTCTGTAAACTGAGGACATTTCTGGTACTACTGAAAGCTTGGACTAAAAGAACCAGTCATTAGGGAAATAGGTTTGTAAAATTCTAGGATAAAATGAACCAGGCCATGAGTTTCATATTCTTCAATTTAGTGATACTTCCGATTCCTTAACCATGAAGAGTTTTATTACGTCTTTGACAATTTATGGACATTTCATTTTGAACAGTTGTATATATGAAGTCCAGTAAATTGTTTTGATCCTGTACTATTTCCTTTATTTGATTAGAACTTCAGACTGATTTCTCAAGTGAGTGAGGGTGTCTTGTACTCTAGTGTTGATTGAATTTGCAATTGTTTTATTTCTTATCCCTCTGATAAAAATTAAATGAGCTATAATTTTACATTGATGCACTAATGCATTATGAGTCCTTAGTATCAATGAGTAGGTATACACAGGCATTACTGACTTGTAGTCCTGTAAGGTTTGAGCCACTTGATAACTAGGAGAAAGAAAAGAATTGTGACCTTCTTATAGGCTTCTACAGATTAACCGAATGCATTTATCAATAAGGGAATATCCCTCATCTGAGGATATAATTTTTTTTAGTAGCCCAAGTTTTAATTCTACAAAACAATATTTTAGTAAGTTCAAAAAGACAGGAACTTTCATTAACAAAATTAATGCACAGAGTAAATCACCTGGGTGAAATTTCTTTAAATGAGTTACAAAAGAAAATGTTTCCATGCCATAAATGATAAAACTAGAGCAATCCTTTAAGGACCTAAAATGGCATGAGTAGCTGAAATAGGGCTATATAGTGCACAGTATGGAGTTACATATAACACTGAATGTGTTTGGGAATAAAAAAGTTTCACTCAAAGTAAGCTGATTCACATTGCTGTTCCAAAATAAAAATCTTAATGTTTCATCAAGCTGTAGTAAAATCAGATGTCAGAAAATAAGTATGAAAAGGTATATGAATAACAGACCAATTAGATAATTACTACTGGTCAACATGTATTAGCTGCAACTATGGATCTGTATAAACCTGACCAAACTGTGCCATACTCAATTCATTAATATAAGGTAGTAGATGGCTGCTACATTCTACTGGGATATTGTCAGGGACTAAGGTAGTTTTTAATTTAAGCTGCTTTTTGATTTGGTCTGTAGAGATTGACGAGTGAAAGTTTCTGTAGCTTAATTCAGTGGTGTGGGTAGTATTTTTTGTTTTGTTGATTTAATACTGAGGTTGCAGCCTAAATAAAATGGATATTCATTGTATTCCAAAAAAGTTTAGGGTTATTGTTGCTTCTGTAATGTAATCAGCGAAAACAGCTTTTTTTTTTTTTTTTTTTTTGCATTATGTTCTTTACTTCATTTCTCAGGGACCTACAGTTTTGGAATTTAGACATAATTTACTATATTTTCTAGTTATTCCATGCTTTGCCTCTAGCCGTTTTACTTGCTAGGTTTATGTAGTTAGCCAGGGGTCATGTAAAGTTTCACTTTTTCTTTTTCTGTAGGAGACGTACTCTATTCAGGATTCCTAGGAAAGTTTGGCTGAAATATTTAACTGCTTAATTTAGAGGTAGATAATTTAGTGGGGATTAGATACATTGTTAGAGAAGTGTATTCAAAGTTGTTCCCTCAAATTTTTAGATCTAGTCTAATTTTATGTTGTTACCTTTGGTATTTTAGCTAGTCCCCAAATTATATAAGTCAGGAGATGGTCACTAAGTCAGTCTGAAAGTATATCTATACTATTTTTGTGACTGGTGTTAGGGGTTAATATTCAATCTAGAATGCTATTTCTATTAGAGAGTTTGTAAATTCTAGAAGATTCAGAGAATACTTGTGCCAATTCAAAAAGGTTTGTGTGGTAAATCTTTGGTTGGTGCTTCCTAAGAGGATAGTCTAGCACAGTCAATATTAATGCCCGTATAATAATCATATCTTGTTTGATGAATAAGGTTATCCATGATAGCATATGTTTTAATGTGTCTATATTTTTGTAGGTGTATTTGGAGGGCTGTAGATAGTTGTTTGACATTTATTTAGTTTGAGGGTTGCAAAAAAGTTCTTAATCTGTGGCTAAACTGGTTTCTCAATCTATATAGTAATATCTATAAACACACACACATATATATATATATATATATATATATATATATATATATATATATATATATATAGATGCCAAGCATGGGAGTGAGTAGGAAATGCTCCAACACCATGTAGACTGACAACAGGGTCAACAGGTGTGCAAGATCAATTATCCCAGAGTATGGGAATATTCCTTTACCTGGAGATTGTGCAATCTTGGAGTTAATATATAGAATTAGCAGGGGTGTGGGGGTGCAGCCCCCCACATGGGGGTGTAGCGGGCTTGCCTTCCTGCAAAAACACTTGCTGTTGGTTTAGTCTGCTCAGGGATAATCCCCAGAGCATGTATGTGCAGAATGTGCTGGTATTGGTGCCTTCAACATCCGGACATCAATCTGCAGAGTATCGGGACACTGTACTTTGATATAGTGTCCTACACCAGCATATATGCATATTATTATATGGTATGATTTTACAAGAGAAGTCTCCAAGAAGCCACTTTTTGGTTATTTCGTGGAATATTACCAAAGGCAAACAGAAAAAGATAGTGAGGAAATCCCAGAAAGCCAGATTCGCTAACAGTGAATTGGATATGCTCCTCATATAGTAGCTGTGGCAAACGATGCACATAAGCGAGATGTTTCCCAAAATCCCAACAGAAAAGATTACCACTGCGAGACATATGATGGCATAAGCTCCATAAGAATCCTCGGTCAGGGGACAAAGGGTTCTTGAGCTGGCGTCTCCTACTGCTGTTTGCAGAGCTAAATCCTGGAGTAACAGCCACATTAATGTCAGATAATGTCTGCAGCCCAGGTCGTTTGGTATGATAAATGTTTAAATAATCAACAGAAGCATTAATAGATAATAAACATGGAATGGCTCCCCACACAGCAGCCTCTGAGCTCGGACTCTACAGACACATTCAATCCTCTGTTTGTCAAATGATTACACCAGCCCTGGGCTTTGCCTGCATACCAATGAAAAACATATTGTTCTAGCCACTTTCTAAGGAGGTAGGGGGGGTGTATGTGTGCATACCTCTCAACTGTACAGATTTTCACAGAATGTCCTGATTTTTGCCTTATGTTTTTGATTTGTTCTTCATAAAAATTCTGTTTTTTTTTTTTTTTTTGAAAAATCACCGAGTTTCAGATGTAATATCCTTCAGAAAATGTATTGTATTACAAATCCTATTACCCTAGCAACTTTCTAAATGTGTCCCTAACATTATAACAGACTTTGTTCAGATTTCTTGTGCTAAGACATTGAGGGGTGTGTAAGTGTAAGAGGGAGGTAGCATACCCTTCAGCTGTCCAGGTTTTCGGATTATACTGAAGCTGCTAAATAATGGCAGACATTTGCGTTTTAGACAATATATCCTTTAGGAAAATGCTTACTAACACAAATCCTGTTATTCTAGCAATGTTCTAAGTTCATAAGAGCAATATTTACAATCTGTCCCTATTTACTTTAGGCTTTGTCCATGATTTCTTGCACTAAGAGGTTGAGGTGTGTGTGAGAGAGTGTGAAATACAGAGTTAGCAGGTGGAATGTATTTTCAAGTGCATTTTCAAGGAAATTTGAGCTTCAGGGAAAGAGAAGTTTATTGCTGCTCATGCTAAGTCTGCTTAAAATGTGCAACTGTTTTGTTTAGCAAATGGCAACACTGTTGTGGTATAGAGTTTTAAAGCAGTGTAGCAGTGTTAGTAGCACAGCAGGTAGAAAACTTGCATCTTGATGCAGAGAGCTGTAGGTTCTACTCCCATGGCATGTAGATTTGTATTTGAAGGGGATGGGTGCTGCAATCCTGAGTATGTCCTCCTTTGGGATGAGATGCCTAGTAACTATGAACCTGTTTTTCAACATTCCCTATTGCAATATACCAGCTTACCATTTCTTTTAATGTAACATCGAAGCCATATCAGAATTCAAAGACTGTAAATGAAAATATCTGACTACAATAAGGGCCCGACGACTGATAGTTCTGGTGTTGAACAAAGCACAGAAGTGGCAATGGGAGACGTCGTGGTCTGGGCATAAACAAGTGACACAGTAAGAGTGGAAGTCTCGGTGTGGTATTTGCTTTCCACAGTCGAGACAATTAACTTTTTCTGACATTGGTTAGTGCAAGAAAAAAGGATCCCCAACGGGGTAATTCGCTTTCAATTTGGAAATGAAAACTGAGGTAGCAGCCAACCAGCACTCGTGCGAACTGCTTCTGCTTCAAACTCCATGGCAAGAAAGACTGATGTAATGGTGTCGGCTGCCTTACTTTATAGTACTGATGACCCGATGTCAGTCCTCAACCGACAGCAACTGATGAATACTAAGCCTCTGGTAATTGGGCCGGCAGATGGCTACCCTGGCAGGGATAACCCAAAGATGATGACTGCAGCAGTGAAACACGAAGAACATCTATACTTTCTTCTTCTGCATCTATACTTTGTTCTTCTTGTTTCACTGTTGCAGTCCTGACTTGTGGGAAGATTCCCAAAACTTAAAAGACAGGAGGTTGTGAAGTAGGATGAGAAAGGGAAATAGTGTTAAAAACTGAAATGGAGTAATGTCTGGTGTTAAAGGGTATAGAAGATCAGATGGCAGGCTCCTATTTCTCTTGGTAGGTATGCCCTGCATGGAGGTAGTAGAGTGCCCAGCTGTCCCAATGAAAGGGCCCTTCCAGACACAGGAGATATTCTTTTCTGACAATAGAAAAAGAGTGCACCAGGGAAGAGACAGGGAGAAAGAGATCTCTTTGGAAATGGCCTGCAAGACACAGGATCCCCTGCATTGACAGAAACACTGCTAAAATTTCAACGGCTAGAAAAATATGAAGAGTTTATAGAGGCCATGTAGTACAGTGCCCGCCTATGGAAGTTTTGAGCAAGGAAGGGTTCCCTTCCCTCAGTACAGGGGATTTGGAGAGAGGAGAGGTAGGTGCTGGCTAGAAAAAAGGGATGCATCAGTCCCCATCTTGGGTTGATGGTAGGATTAGGACTAAAAACCTTGAGAGTCAGATATTCCACAACTGGAGAGACAGGAAACAACCAGGTAGGGTTCAGTGTCAAAAGATTAAATTATTTCTAAGACAAGAGTTTAGTAGCAAGATAGTGTATGAGTTCACCTGGGGGGAGGCAGGAATGGAAGGCCCTACCAGAAGGTGGGCGAAGGTTGGTGAGTATGAAGGCTGAAATAGCTGAAACCTGAGCCTTGCAGGATGGGTGAGAAAAGACTAGAGGAAAGAGGATTTAAGAGTAGGACCGGGAGGAACAGGGATGTTTGCCATGCTGGGGTCCTGAAAGAACTGTGCACCCTCATATAAAAGCCTTATTATGTTGCTAAGCTTTTCTAGAGATATGCCACCTGGCTTTCCCTAAGATATTCTGCACAAGCTTATGCACAGAAGTGGGGAAGTAGGGAAGTGTTATCAGGATCATACTTTGGTGCCTTGAGTTAGGTCTCTGACGTCAGTGCAGTAGCACCTGAAGCCACAGAGACAGATGCCCCCCTCCCCTACAGACAGCAACCTTCCAGCTAACAGAGTAAGAAGGTATGCTCCAAGCTTATAGGGAGAGGGTTAGCAGGAAGGCTAAGAAGACTAAAGTACCAGAGTAGGATAGATTAAACTGGTGCTATAAGTATGTCCAGCAGTTATGTGAATTCTGGGTATTCTTGGGAAAGCAGGCATTCTTATGAAAGCCTAGCTTCACTTTGTGCTTTCCCTAGTGGTGAGGAGTTCCGTCTGTGAGGTCTCCCATCCCTAGACCAAGATGAGAGGAATCTCCCCAGGCAACCGCCATCTGAGGGTGACTACAAGGTTTTTGATTTGTCTGCTTGTTGGTAGAGCACCCTCTGGATGAACTGAGTCCACCCGTGCCATCCCCTAGGGTTAGCTGGGGGGACTGTAAATTTATCCCCATAGCTAGATGGTGAGGGTAGGGGATGGCTTTCTCCACCAGATTTTTGTGCCATATGTGAGCGTGTAATTTTCTGTGAGCAAGGGTTTGATTTCTGTTCTGGGTGCAAGAGAAGCCCTTTCAGCTGATTGAAGCTCGTATTGTCCAACAGCTTATCAACTTTCTTTATGTTAGTAAGTAACTGAAGTAGTCCTTGAAGGCTTAAAGTTTGAGATAGCTGTTAGCTGGGTAGAATGCTTGAGGTCAGAGGAAAGTCCTAGGTATAACCGCACATGAATGGCATTTTAGGCCAGATACAAGTCTTTTCTGACTGATGGAAGTTTTGGCTGTTGGCCACCTGCTTTGTGAAGGCACCACAGAGGTCTCTTCATGTGCATCCCAGCTTGAGGAGCAGGGAGATGGAAGTGGCTAAAAAGGCAAACTCAGAGTTGGGGAAGTTCCAGTTTGTAGGAAGATTTAATTTAGAGAAAATGAGGATACATCTCCCCAAGTCGATAACACAAAGCATGCTCTACTTTGGCTTTAATGTACAAACTGCTTCCTTCTGGGGGTCACTTCTTTTTCCCCTTATCCAGAAGTATGATCTTCACATAAGCAACTTGTATCCATCAATTCTGACTCCCAAGATGCAAGAATTTGTGTCACACTCCCAGCCTGTCTGCCATACACTGAACTGTTGGTTGGGGGGCCCACCTTGCCTGGGTAGGAAGGTTACAGTCTAGTCCAAAGGGTTCCCCACCCTAAAACCAAATACTGTTTTTTGGGTGAACTTCAGATTATGGGCTGCTAGCTGATTAGTAGTAGGCCAGCTTCTTAATAGGCCATCTATGTCTCCCCCAATTCTGTTTCCCAAGGTGGAAATGAAACTCTGCACCTTGTGTCAGTGAATCAACACTTTAACCAATATACCTGCTACCAATCTTAGGGAGTGCTGTGAAGCAACTAAAGTTTGTCTGTAACCAAGTCTGTGTTGAGTAGTGCCATGCCAGTGGCTAAGTGCTATGTTACTGCCTGGAGGGGCAATGTAGTAGTCAAAGAGAAGGTGCAAATAGTCAAAACTTTGGAGTTAGCTAAAGGCCCATTAATCCTCAACTAGATCCCCTACTGGAAACCAGCAAGAAGTGCGTTAACAGGACAGGGGTCCCTAAGAAACCCTTAGTGTAGGACATAGTTTATGAGGGGAGAAGGTTGAAAACCAATGCAAAGGACAGACAGAAGTCCTAAGACTGAAATACAGAAAGGATCAGATTGCTTGAAAAGTGACATTCTCTAGGGGGAGTTGTAGGAAAAGGAGGGGTACATGCTATGAAAATATCACAGCTGCTCCCTCACAGGGACCTGGGTAGAGAAGTCCCTGGTGATGGAGTAGATGACTAGTTTTGTTTGATTCCCTGGTGCTGAGTGTGGGTCCTTAGCTGTGGTTCAGGAAGAAAAAGTGCTAAGTTTGGAGGGATAGTTTCTGAAGAAACATGGGGGCCTGTATCTGCACAAGGGATTTGGTTGTCTACTTTGACTTAGTTCTGTCCTCCAACTCTTTGAGAATAGCTACTGCTTGTTGGCCAAAGAGTGACTCCTTATCCAAGGGAGCATCCAAAAGCTTAGACTTTACGTGCTCTGGCAGGTGTTGCTCTCTTAGCCACGTGAATCTCCTAATGACAAACCCAGTGGCTGTGGCCCTGCTGGCAGCCTGTAAAGCATCAGACCCACAGTGGAAGGAATGGTTGACCACTTGTGAAGTAGAACTGCAAATGTTCATTAATTCTTGAGATAAGGCCTTATTTTCAATTGCCAAAAGTTTTTGCTTTATCTGATCCAGCAGTGACTCTTGGTGTTTTAATCAAGTGGAACTGGCAGTGCAATGCCTCATAGATAGTGCGGCAGAAATATATACATTCTTGCCAAATCTTTCAATGACTCTACCCTGCATATCACTAGGTAGTGGACTCTTGGGAGTGCTGGTTTTGGAACCCCTGGATTCCATGACCAAAAATCTGTGGATCTGCTGAAGGGTTACTGAAAAGATGCTTATGGAAAGCCATAACTCTGTAGAAAGTGACAAATTTTCTGGGAGCATGGGGGAGGGAGTCTGGTCTCAAAGAGACCAAGAGGATTCTAGAAAGACATCAACTACCTCCAAATATGGGGGTACTGCCAGGGGTTATACATCTGAGAGGTGGAGGAATTCATTGACTCTTTTCTTGGGTAGAGGATAATCTTGTTCTTCCTAATATAAATGTTTCCCAAGGGAATGTAAAGTTTCCCCAAAGGCTATGTCCTTCAGAGGGGAGGCCGAACGTAAAGTTTCCTCGGAGTCAGACTCCTGAAAGGGAGAGAAGGAAGGGTCATCTGCAAAGGCTGAGTCTTCCTGGTCCTAGCCCTGCCTAGTCGCAAACGGGTCAGTAAAAACCTCAGGGATAGTGCCTTTTCTCCCTTTCCCAGAGGTAGATTCAGGGCGGGGGTGTCTGCCCCTTACAATGGAAAGCAGGTCTTCTACCAATTTAACTAATTCCTTTTGAGGCTGAGTAGGAAGGATTGTAATGATGAGATGATTACCTAGTTGTAGGTTTTTGTTTTGGCCTGGCCTGGGAGTGTCAAAAACACGGACGCCTGAATACATCTGAGGTATAATGGTAGAGCTGTGTTTGCCAAAATCTGAAGCCTTCTTAGCAGTCTTGGACCCGACCAACTACTGACGTTCAGTGACTACTGTTGGTGTAGAGGGTTCTGACGGTATATCGGCCTCCAAAATGGTCTCAGTAGGGTCCTTATCCATTACCTCGATTGCAGGAGGGGGATGCAAAAGCACTTCATCAACTTCTGTGATAACCAGACATTGCGAGCTACCTAAAGGTGAACAGTTGTGTATGGAAGGCCTAAACTTAAGCAGTTTGCATTTTAGCCAGATTGACATTGGGATGCGGAATGGACACCATCCCACTTGGAGATTCAGGGGACTTGCTAAGAAATCTTGCTAAAATGTCTGCCCAACATCTAATAGTTTTGAGGTTGAATTGGGTGCAGAAATGGCAATTTGGGACGTCATGTTAAGGGCCTAAACAAGTAACAGACAGTATGAGAATCCCAGTGAGGAATTTGTTTACCACAATGGAGGCAATTGTTAACTTTCTCTGACATTCATTTAGAAAAAGAAATAAGTTCCCCAATAGACTTAGTTTTAGATGTTTTCACTGTGGCATGGACCGACCAACCAACCCATGTACAGCTTCTTCTTTGGGCTCTGATGGCAAGAACAAACTGAGGTAATGATGCAGGCAGATTTTACTTATACCCTAGCGTATTGACCAGTGGCGTAGCTAGAGTTTGTGATGCCTGGGGCTGATTTTGCTGCCCCTACCCCCTCAAAAAATCATGGTCAAATGGCCCCCCCCATACACAGCCCCCCCACACCCCGCAGCCATTCCAGTGTCCCATTACTTGGCTATTTCTCCCCATTTACCATAAACACCAACGTTCATACTGATTTATGCGTTACTTCTACAATGATTATTTGGATTTCATTTAAAAGTTCTACTTTAAATTTTATAGCATAGACACTGACATCTGCTAAACAAAGCAATCTAGTCTCACAATGAAAACAGATTCAGCATTAAAACTTCTCTGCCCTTGAAACTCACATTCATTGAAACAGCACTGAAACCCACATTCAAAGAAAATGCATCTGGCCAGTGGCGAATAAATTTTATCTTTAGGAGGCTTTCAAATCATAGGCCCCTTGCACACATATTTAGGACCATGCAAACATGCATGTGTTCTTTGATTCGTCTTCCTGATTGTATTAAATTATATTCCTTGTATAATACAGCACACTTGTTACAGCATGTTTTAACTTTGTTTTGAACATTTCTCCAGTAAGCAATGAAACAAAATGTATGAACCAGTAATGATAAAACTGGCCAATTCAGAACATTTCTATCATAAAAATCTACTCAAACTTCTGTCATTACAATCCACTAATATCAGTAAATATGCACAATCTCTACAGAAGTAAAAAAGCCATCTAAATAAGTCCACATTAAATAGATCTGTAACTAAAGAAGAGGTTGTTTCTAGCAAACAACTTTATATTTCATTGTTTCATCTACAAATAAAGCGCCTGTTGCTCATGAATAATAAATTGCTTGTGTTACATTAAAAGAATAAGCTAATGATATTGCAATAGGGAATGGATGGCAAACTGCTAAACAGGTTCAGAGTTACTAGGTATCTCCTCCAGAGGAGGACAGTCACAGGACTGCAGCATTCACTCCCTTTAAAGTACAGTACAGTATCGGCAATCTATCTACATACTGTGGAGTAGAACTCACACCCTTCTGCATCAAAAGCAAGTATACTACCTGTTGTGCTACTAACAATGCAAACAAACCTGGTATAAACATCACTAAACTTCTGTTCCTCTGAACCTCTCAGCTCCTTGCAAAATCCACTTGACAACTAAATCTCTCAACTTTGGAGCAAAAGAAATCTCGAAAAAAACAAAACTTATTGGGGAGACAAAGGTCCAAAACCAGGAACACATTTTAAACATTGCTTGCATAATCTTAGAAAGTTGCTAGAATAAAGTGTTTTGTGTTACCATGTGTTTACTGAAAGACAGGGAGACAAACAAATGGCTATCATTATTTAGCAAATTCAGTTTTCACTGATTTGCCAGAAAAAACACAAATTTTAAGAGGAAAAGACCAAAAGTATGAACCAAACATTCCAGACATTCTTGAAAATCTGGACAGTTGAGAGCTTGAGTTACAAGTGGTGGTACAAGTAGACACATTCCAGACATTCTGTGAAAATGAATCAAGTGATGGTATGGATAGACCATTCAGGCTCTTGTTTCTTGTACCTAAGGTACAGGGTTTGAGTGAGTAACACTAACCACCAAGTATAACCTAACTGGGGCATTTTACACGCGCACAGACACACACACACACACAGACACGTGCACACACACAGATGCGCGCACACACACACACACACACGCGCACACACACAGACACACACACACAGACACGCACACACACACACGCACACACACACAGACACGCACACACACACACAGACACGCACACAGACACACACACACAGACACGCACACACACACAGACACGCACACACACACAGACACGCACACACACAGACACGCACACACACACACACACACGCACACACACACACACACACGCACACACACACAGACACACAGCAATAAGAACAGCAGCAGAATTAAACTGGCCTCTCAGTAATAAGAACAGCAGGAGAATTAAATTGGAAGCACAGCAATAAAAACAGCAGCAGAATTAAATTGGGCACACACATGGCAGCCAGCAATAAGAACAGCAGCACAATTAAATAAATCGGGCAGCAGCAAATACACAACCACCACTTGGGCCAGCAACAGAATTAGAGCAGCAGAAAATACACAAAGTTGGGAGGGTGGCCTAATGGTTAAGGTGTTTGCCTTACAAACACAAGGTACAGAGGTCGAGTCTCACAAGGGATAATTGGCTAGGCTTAAAATGGCTCGCAAGGGCAGTTAGCCTAGTACTAATCTATGAACCTATTAACTTAGGCAAGCAGCAATAAGAACCGGAAATGAATTAAACACTATTCGGGCAGGCAGCAATAAGAACAAGCAAAACAAATGTAAGTAGCAATAAGAAAACTCTCCTTATTTGGAATAGGCAGCAAACAATGATCAAATCAAAGCTGTATTTTAAAATTGCACAGGCAGACATGAACAGACTTGACGCTATGGGACCGTTCTTAAAGAAGAACGCCCTTAAAAAAATTTTTTTTATTAAAGCTATTAAAGTAGACAGTCCCAAAAGTGCCACCTGGGGTGTAGCACCCCTCTCACCCCCTCCCCCAGCTACACCACTGGTACTGACATCAATCAAGTTCATCCACCAGTCAGTCCGTCAGTCACAGGAGGAGGGAAGACTTACTCTGGTTGTATTTGGGCCAGCCAAAGGCTTCCACTGCAGGAAATCCCACAAGACAGGACTGCAACAGTGAAACACGAAGAACATATAACTATGCATCAAACTCTTCTAAACTTCCAAAAATACACTGGTATTTAACACTTTAGAAACTACCCTGCTGGTCTGCATCAACTTCTTTCCCTGAGATTCTAACTAATTACCTAGAATTTCTTAAGGGACTTGGTTTGGAAAAGACAGTCTTTATTAGGCAAAGAATCATTCAGCAGAGTAGAATTGTAAGCTTTCTTAAAAATATCCTCTAATGCAGTGATCACTGGAGGTTAGGTGCGTCATGCCAGGGGCCTCGTCCTCAAGATCATATACCCTGCAGATGCTAGGGGCAGCCGATGATTGCTCCCCAAAGAATACATTCCTAAAGCTACTCAGCATATGGGAAAAAGAAAAAAATCTGAATGGGTTACACAGGAACTGGGAACTAAGGTCGGGTGGCACGATGCCAGGGTAATCCTATGGGCTAGGCTTGTAAAGGCTCCAGGGCTATTAGCCTATTACACACCTATGAATCTGTTCATCTTCAGAAGTAACAGACTGATCAGATACTGACACTTCCAAAACTTCAGATTCCAGATTCCCTACAAAACTAGGATTGTAGGGTGGTTGAATGGGGGTTACAGTCTGGCGCTAGTCAAAACCTGGTTTTGCACCCTGTAATTAATGGCCTAAAAAATGGATCTAACCATAGTGACTAGCTCAAGTGAAATACAGTCAAAGACTGTTACCATGCAATGTGGTGGGTCATCTATCTCTTTTATGCATGTATTACACTAGTGGGAGAGAATCCCTAGGGAGCTGGAGATGTGTCAACACTAACCAAAAAGAACCAAAAACCTGCAATATACTTGCAGTTTAAGTAAAAGTCCACTGCAAACAAAGAAAACGGTCAAGTTATGTCCAAAAGTTTAATAAAATGCCAATAAAACGTAGTTGAAACACAAAGCTTTCAGATAACTCCTTCAGTGTGATACACGGACCAGTTGTTTTGCACTGAGAGGGTTTGTGGTCTGCACTGTAGTGCCAGAACAGGTAGCTTACATCTTTCTAAGTTGGGAACTGCTGATTGAGGGCTCAGTGTCTGTTATTCTAAAAGTGTATTAATTCTGGTTTAAGCACTTGGGCTTTCAGGCCAGTTATTTTACATTAAGAGGGTTCGTGGTCTGCACTCTTGTGGGAGGAGAGGCTGGACTCTGCCCTTCTGAGCTGGGAATTTCTGGTTAAAGGTTTATAGTGCATGCAAATCTAAACTGCTTCTTACTGAAGTTGGTGCGCCTTGTTTGCTGTGCCATAGACTGGATTCGGGCCTGCTGGATCTAGCTTTGTTTATGTAACTTGAGCACTAATCCAGACATTCTCTAAAGTATTCAATTGTATTTATTACTGCTTGGTTGTAACTTGATTAAAGTGTAGCTATCATTCTAAGTCTTTTGGATTAAGCACTTGGGCTTCAGACCAGTTGTTTTACATTAGGAAGGTTTGTGTCAAGCACTGTGGTGGCAGGACAGGTAGCTTTCATCCTTCTAAGTTGGGAACTGCTGATTGAGAGCCCAGTGTCCAAGTGTATTAGTTCTGGTTTAAGCACTTGGGCTTCAGGCCAGTTATTTTACATTAAGAAGGTTCGTGGTCTGCACTCTTGTGGGAGAAGAGGCTGGACTCTGCCCTTCTGAGCTGGGAATTTCTGGTTAAAGGTTTATAGTGCCTGAATATTTGAACTGTATCTTAATGAAATTGGTACACCTTGTTTGCTGTAGCATAGACTAGAGCCTGCTGAATCTAGCTTTGTTTATATGCTTGTTGTTTGTTTGCTTGTTATTTCCTGGGCAGCTAATTCCACCTCTCAGCTTCTGTGGATCACTAGTGATATCTGCATTGCTTACTGTACTTATTTCCTTGTTTCACTTGAAAGAAAGTTACTGTTTGTCGTTTTTGCATTTAGTTACTTGTAACACATTGCACTCAAGTTACCTGGCACTTGCTCACTAAAGCAATTATATAAGTCAGCACTAAAAATTAAAAGCACTACACCCTCACTCCCCACTGGCCCTTGTTTTCAATTATTAAGGAATTCCCAATATTATTCTAGCATGTCCAAAGGTCAGTTGTCAATCTCCTCTCCGGTCCAGCTGGTGAATCTGGGAATCTTGAGGCAATGTTATAACTGCCTCATGTACACAGACAACCTTCTCCTCCACCCACATAACACAAATACTTGAGATGCAGCTATTTAGCCAAACTGGAGGCTGAGCTCTCTCAACTCAGGACTGGCAAGACCAGACAGGAGGAGAAGGCAACTACACACACCACAAAACCAGCCTCACATAATGCTACCACACCACTGAATCAAACACATAAACACACAAAGACATACTCGGAGGCTCTGAGTAAAATTTACCTACACAGCAGAGGCCTCCAAAGCAGACACCCAAACAACTGCTACCTCAAGACACCCCACAAGCAACACAAACCACAAAATCAGTGTGCAAAGCAGTCACAGCCCTTAAGGCCAAATACAACACCAAACATACTTGTCATAGGTGACTCCATAGTCAGACACACTGACGTCCCACTCACCAGGCTGAACAAGGAGAGGGTCACAGTAAGCTGCCTATCGGGCGCTAGAATCCGCCACATAACACAAGCACTCGGGTCACTCCACGGCAAGTACAAATATGACACAGTCATTGTCCATGCTGGTGTGAACGACCTGAGACGCACCTCCCTGGACTACATGAAAAGAGACATAGAGGAGCTCTCTGATTATGTAGCCCAGGCAGGTATGACCCTGACCCTGAGCAGTATCCTTCCTTCAAGAATGATGCCACAATATAGAGACAAAATGATCAGCTTTAACAATTGGCTTAATGTCTGGTGTCATTCAAAGGGGATCCAATGTCTGTCTGCCTGGGATGACATGCTTGACAAGCCATGCTGCCGGCTTGCACCTGTCACCCCTGGGATTCCGGATATTGGCTAAGGCTCTTGCCACCCCCATAGTGCCTTTTTAAGGTAAGGCTCAAATTCTAAACCTACCACCCTAGAAAACAAAAATGGGAAGAAACTGAGGGTAATGCTGCTCAATGCCAGAAGTCTAAATCTCAAAATGCCTTTTCGAGGCCCTTCTCAGTATGGAGAACATCGATGTCTGTGCTGTAACTGAAACCTGGTTCAAGGTTCCTGAGAGCACCCCGGCACTATTAGGTTTTACCTCATATCATGCGTTCCTTCCCCAAAACCCGGACCACACCACAAAAGGAGGGGGTGTATCCATATTCATAAAGGATACCCACACCTCCAGGTTGGTGGCAACGCATGAAGCTTCGGAAACCATCCAGGTGCAGCTAACCATAGGCAAAACTGCTCTACAAATTGTAGCATGCTACAGGCCACCCTCTCAAACTCAGGAACCCCACACAGCCTTCCTGAAGACACTGGAGGGTATAAATGCATCTCCAAACACCATCATATTGGGTGACTTCAACTACCCGAATATAGACTGGGAACATTACTCAAGCCCTAACTTTCTAGCCCAACGGTTCCTGGAGTTCATAAATTCAAATGCCATGGAACAGCTAGTCACTGTTCCCACGAGAGGAGAAAATATACTAGATCTCATTATCACAAACATGGGGACAAAATGCTCCACACCGGAAGTATATCCCTCATTGGTGAGATCTGATCATAAACTAATCTTACTGGAAATCCACATCCCGCCCCTACCCCAAACAAAAAAGACCACAGTGAAGAACTTCTCTAAAGCAAACTTCACACTACTCAAGACTGGTGTGGTATCCTTCAAGGCCCCTGAGCCAGTGGAAACCACAACCCAAGCTGTGGAAGCCCTTACAGATGCCTTCTATGAACACCTCCAGGACTGCATGGATCAGGCAATCCCAAATAAAACCAAGATTCTTTCCACAATGGGCAAACGTCCAGTCTGGTGGACCCCAGCCATTAACAAACTTTACAATAAGAGGAGAAAGCTATTACATGGTAGAACAAAATCCATAAAAGGGAAGTCACCCCTGATCATTATTAGTAAAAAAAATATGAGCACTCATAAATCAACTAAGGCCAATTTTGAGAGAAAAATTGCCATGGATTCAAAGGACAATCATAAGGCCTTTTTCAGCTATGTTAGGAACCTGGGTGGAAACTCCCAGATATGCTCAGAATTAGTCCAAAATGATACAAAAATCACTGAACCCACAGACATTGCCAACATACTGGCAGACAGGTTCAGTGCAAACTTCACCCCCCCTCTCCCCCCCTAAAGGAGAGATAACTATCCCAGCGGAATGTAGCCTCCCAGACATCTCAAATGCGCAGGTGAAAGCTGCTCTCTCTAAAGCTAAAAACACAGCACCAATGGGACCGGATGGTGTCCCCGGCTGTGTGCTACATGAGCTAAATGAGGAATTAAACCCGCACATAAGGCAGCTGTTTAATCTCAGCCTTACCACAGGATACGTGCCCAAGGAATGGCGTACGGCAACTGTGGTCCCACTCCACAAAGGCGGTGCCTCTATGGACCCTGGTAATTACTGCCCCATAAGCTTAACAAGTCTAGTCTGCAAAGCTATGGAGAGGATCATAATGGAGCTCATAAACAAAGATATAGGGGACTTGCAGACATTGGACCCGACCCAGTTTGGCTTCTTCAAGGGCAGATCATGCCTTTTGAACTTGGTCGACTTCTTCGAAACAGTCACCAAGGCCATTGATGAGGGAAAGGCAGTCCATACAGCCTACCTTGACCTTGCACACAATACCCCACTCGGTATTGTAGAAAAACTTACCAGCTTAAATGTAAACCCATATGTCACAAGATGGGTTGCAAACTGGCTTAAGGACAGAACCCACAGGGTTAGAGTTGCTGGCGCTATGTCAGACTCCAAGCCGGTCACAAGTGGTGTCCCACAGGGCTCGGTCCTTGGCCCCCTATTGTTCGACATCTACTTCTCAAAAGTACAGGCCAACATGGAAGGACTTTGGCTGACAAAGTTTGCAGATGACTGCAAACTGGGCGCCATAGTGGAAAGTGCATCGGACACGGCTATCCTTCAGAAGGGACTCACGGAAACAGATAGCTGGTGCCAGAGCCATGGCCTGAATTTAAACGCCAAAAAATGTATAGTCATACCCTTCGGGAAAAACAAGGTAACCCCAAGCTACCATATAGGTGGCAATCCACTAAGCACAGAAGAGGTTATCAGGGACCTGGGGACCCAGGTTGACAGTGGCCTTTCTTTTGACACTCACGTTGCTAAAGTGGTTAGAAAGACCTTCTACATTGCCCACCTGATCATGAAGGGATTCACATCCTGATCTAGTGAGGTAATTGTTCCCCTGTACTCTTCACTTATCAGACCAATGATAGAGTACAATGCCCCATTCGGGATGTATCTCACCCGACATCTGCAGCAATTGGAGAGACCCCAAAAGTTCCTCACCAAAAGGATAAAGGGACTCCAAAATCTGTCATATGCTGCCAGATTGAAGAAACTCCAGCTCTATTCAGTCGCATACCGTCTGCTCAGAGGTGACATGTGCCTGACATACAAGGCCATGTCCAACCCGAATTAATGGACATGCTCCACCTCAAAAATCCAAATCCACCAAAACCACTAGAGCAAGCGACTTAAACCTTAGCACGGATATAAATAGGACGTGCTGGAGGGATAGATTTATCACTCAGAGACTCCCTACGCTGTGGAATAAAATCCCGGTCCATGTGAGGCAGAGCACCTCGCTGGCTCTGTTCAAGAGAAATCTTGACCTGTGGATGGGAGATCGTAGGTTTACCCCGGGAATAATCTCTGTGTCACTGCTGGACAGAGGCACAACAAACTAATGGGCACAGTATTTTTTCATATAAGGGGTGGCGTAAGCCACAAAACTTTGGGCTACGCTTATAAATGCCTTAGGGCAGATAGCCTAGTATAAACCTGTGAACCTATGAACCATAGTAAAACACAGTACTATTTAAATAAAATCAAACAGCCAACCAACATCACTAATTAATTATATTAGTTAATTATATATACATATTTAGAGAGACATTTATAAAATGGATATATGATATATAGTCTTATATTCAGATATAATTTTTTTGTTTTTTAGACATGTCTGCATTTATTCACTTTAGCAGAAAGAACGAATTTACTTCTACACGATATGTCAACTTCACCGACTGGTGAGATTACTCCTAATGTCACTAACAATGATGCAGGTCTATAACGAATTAAGCATCTAGAATTTAAAGTAGACACATTTAAAAAGCTGCAATGGCAGCGTGTCAGCTTTTCAGCATACTTGCAGTTAGGCTTAGTCCCCCATGGGCTGTGAGTATTAAAGATGCTGTCATACAGCAACAAATATCCAGATCTTTTAAAAAGCTGGCAAGAACAAATATTAAGTTAGGCCTAGATTATATGGCCTTAATGAATCATTTTTTTTTATTTCCATTGAAAGAAATATGCAGGAAGAAACTGAGAAATTAGAATCAGAACTGTGCGCTTTGCCTAACTTTAATATAAACATCGCTGCTTATAACAACTTGCTTGAAAGACTTGCAGCTCTAGATAAGAAGCTAGAGCAACAAAAACGAAATAAACTCAACCGTGACAATAAGGATTTCAGCTCGGGCAACATTTTTTCTTGGCCCAAAGATTTTAGAACAGGAGAAACAACGAACATTACTAGCCGCACACAAAAAGGTTCTATGTATGAACTTGATCAGTTTACTATTCCTGCAACTGCTTCTGCAACTACTTCGACTGATACGGCTAATGGCAATGTTTTAACTACAGACATTCTTCTTCTTTCGGCTTTTCCCGGTTAGGGGTCGCCACAGCGGAACTCCGGTCAGCTAATGATTGGTAGTAGATTTTTACGGTGCCGAGGTGTCAGCTAGACACCCAACCTTCAATGAAGGCACGCCCATTTACGCACACCTTTCGAGCGCAACTCGACCGAGGGGAGGACATGCAGACTCCACAGAGAAGGTGCTCCAGCTGAGAATTGAACAGGAGAACCTCTTGCTGTGAGGCGACAATGCTACCGCTGCACCACTGTGGCTTTAATTTTAACTACTGACATTGTAGAATCTAATTTAACGAATGGGCCAAATTCAAATAATACTTAAAACAAATCTGTACATCAAAATGTAACTGAAGGGAATGTAGCAGCTGGTCAATCCAATCAGCGACAGGATTTTCAACGAGCCTCTACAGCAATCCAATTAAAGTTGCCAGAGACGATACCCAATCAGAAGCAAGATACCAACAGGGGGAGGTCCTATACCAGGAAGAGAACCAGAGAAGCAAGTGCCGGTTCACAAATACGAAACAAAACACGGAGGTAATAAATACCGATTGCCCAGTGTTTAATTTGACAAAAAATAGAACTAACTGAAGCTGATATCAGTTTAAGTTAAGGCATGACTTTTATACCAGCACAAAAAGCCTCTATAGTAGATGCCCTGACTGACTTGAAGCTTTTCACCAGACATTTGAATCTAAAATTGCTTTATAAAGATTCTTACATACCTATACCATTAAAATGTAAAAAAGTAGCATATTCATCCCCTTTAGTAATCCCATTGTTACAGCTTTTGAAAATATATGTGAACAACAAATGTATGACTTATATGCTAAAAATAACTTAAAAAAGCATTTTAATTTGTCTACTGTTGAATTAGAAGCTCTGAAAAAGCTAGAGAATAATAATGATATTGTTATTAAGGAAGCTGACAAGGGGGGGTTGTTTTAATGAATGTTGATGAACATTATGCTTCTATGAATGAGCTTTTAAATTATGTTACGGCATTTAAACAGATTTCTTATGGTGAAGTAGCACGCTGTATTAGCAATGTCAATATACTTTTATTTGAACTTCAAATTAATGGTGATATCCCTGTGGATTTATTGAATTATTTTTCTATACCTTGCCTTAAAATATCGATTATACATGGTTTACCTAAGGTTCATAAATCTTTAGAAACCCCCCCATGAGACCCATTGTCTCTGGTCGGGGTTGGCTAACAGAGCCTATTTCCCTGTACTTACAGACTACTTTAAGTCCGTTATTGACACATGTAAAGAGTTTTATTAAGGACACTGGAGACTTTTAAATAAACTTTATATTTGGTACCAAGAGAACACAGCTAATCAGTACATTTTTGTCACTTCAGATATAAAATCTCTCTTTACTGCTATCCCTAATGACTACGGCATTGATGCCATTCGTAGCATTTTATGTAGACATGGAAAAATGAAAGGCAGGGAAATAGAAATATGTGACCTGTTAGAAATAGTATTAAACAATATTTATTTTTAATGACACTTTCTACCATCAAACCACCGGTGTTGTAATGGGTACGTACGTTGCAAACACCTATACCAACTTGACCCTAAATGAATGGGAAGAAAAATAAATAAATAAAAAAAAAAAAATATATATATATATATATATATATATATATATATATATATATATATATATATAAATATAAATAATGGTCCAAGTGAATTTAATTTTCACACATTTTAGGAGCGTTTTGTAAACTATGTGTTTTTTATAGGGGGGGCACGTTAGATCTATTAAATTAATTTTTTAATTATCTAAATACCACTAATACATTTTTGACATTTGAAATGACCAATTCCGTTAGTGAAATACATTTTTTTAGATATACACCTAACCAATATAGAAAATTTCATATCTACAAAATTTATAAAAAAAAATCTCACAAAAATATATATCTACATAATAAAAGCATGCGCCCCACCCATACATTTAGGGGAATAGTCAAGAGTCAATATAGTAGAGTTAGGTTAAATACTGAAGATGACGTGCATTGAACAGTTGCATGACATGAAATGTGAATTCCAACTAAGAGGTTATAACTTAGAATTGTTATTGGAAGAAGAGGAAAAATGTCCTTGAACGAAGAAAGGACAAGGTTAAGCCCTATTTTTCATCTCCACAAGATGGTTCCAATCCCTCTACATCTACTGTTGGTCAGCTTAGACATACTACCACTTATAGCCATTGCACACCTAGTATAATGGAAATAATTAGCAACAACTGGGCTATCTTACAAGCCCTACCAGATTTAAATATTACTCCATCTCATCCACCGTTTGCCTATAAAAATTCTAGCAATTTAAAAAATAAGTTATGCTGTAAGGAAATACGAACTAAGAAACAAAAGGGGACTGACTCAAATAAAAAGGGCACATTTCCATGTATGCAGTGTGATATGTAATAACAATAAATTTATATATCCTACAACCAAGAAAGAATATTGGTTTAATTGTACTGTTACTTGTAACTCTAGTAACATTGTTTACTTAGCTACATGTGATGTATGTCCAAGTTTTTATGTTGGCAAGTCAAGTAGAAAGCTACGTGAACAGATTATTGAACACAGGTCCGATACGAAAAGGAATATTTCTACAAATGCAATTGCAAAGCATAACATTGATTTTGGAAATGCACAATTTTTCATTTAGGGTTATTGACATATGCTATGCTCGTCAGAGAGGAAGAGAGAGAAATAATGACTTAGAAACCAAAGAATACAATTGGATTATTAGACAATAAGCAGATAGTAGTCCAGGTATTAATTCTATGGTTTCCATTAAACCAATTTTGAAAAAAATTCAGACATGTCTAAAAAAACAAAAAAATGATATCTGAATACAAGGCTATATATCATATAGCCATTTTATAAATATTTCTTTAAATATGTATATATAATTAACTAATGATATAATTAATTTAGATAGTGATGTTGGTTGGCCGTTATGCGATTTTATTTAAATAGTACTGTGTTTTACTATGGTTGTATCACACTGAAGAAGGAGTTCTCTGAAAGCTTTGCATTTCAACTACTGCATTTCAACTACGTTTTATTGGCATTTTATTAAATATTTGGATGCAACTTGACCGTTTTTCTGTGTGCTTGATGCATCAACACTGACAACAGATTATGTGCAGGTGAAGTCAGGGAAGCAGAAAGAGTTTAGTTCTCCCATACGTAAACCAGGCAAAGGTACAGCCCTGGAGGATGGGTCTGATGCTCATGTCAAACACAGCTGTAATGCTAACACTACACCAGGGGACCTGGAGGCAAAAGAAGGCAAGCTGTCCAATAGCCTGCCAAAAGCTAGGCTACTCGGAGTCATAAGCTTTAAGATTTGGCTTATTCTTGATTTATTAATATGTTTTTAGGTGCATAAGGGGTAGATAGTGGTGGTGCACCGTATCACAGCCACCAAATCAGGGGCAAAAAATTAGTTAGTACAAAACTAAATACAGGCTGTATAGTCAAGCCCAGTAATAATGTGGACAAATCCCTCTACAATCCCTCTAAATAGCAATCTAAGGACCATTTCTGTATAGATAATGTTCCGAACACTAAACTGCGAAAATGACAGCATTTTAGTAACACAGTTTAAAGCACAAAATACATGCACAAAACTCCCGATTTTGTAAAAACAAAACAAAAAAAAAGGCTAGTTTCAGTCCAAATGAATGGATAAAGTTTAAAATAGTATTAGAAAATAAATCATAAACTGATGAAAATTCCTGTCAGAAATGTTTAACATTCAAAATGGTGCCAAAAGCAAACTGAAGTCCATTTCTCCAGGGGTTACTATTCTAAAGACTACATGGAATAAAATGGCAGTTTCAAGCAGAAAATATAAAGCTTTGATATACTGCCAGAGATAGAGTAAGCAGGGGACTGCTGCCTATATGCCAAAAAGGCAGTGTGTATGTTGAACACCTGGTATTCTTTTTTGTTCAGAATGCTATGGAACCTCTCCTTAACTTCAATGTACAGTTACAGACCGCTTGCAAGTTTACAGTAATATGATGAAACTCTTGCTAATGTATGCAAGCACTGCGCTGAAGCCACCTGCAGCTAAAGATTTCATAAAGAATACTGTGCCAGCAGAAATTCTGTTGCCAGTGAGAACATTATGATGCTACAAATTCACTTTGGGCTTGGCGTAGCAACATACTAAAGATGAATATGATGATGACATTACTGGTACTGCAATTCAGCATATCTTCTATTAGAAAAGTGAAAACAGGGGCGTGGTCAAGATACCAGTCTGATTGCAGCAGAAATCTATAGCTCTGCTTAGATTTTAATATCCTGACAGGAAATATACTTTAATTTTTTGAAAAATCTAAAAGTATACTAAAAGTTAGATTAACACAGACACTCTAATATTTTCTAAAAATGAATACATAGTGAAGAGAATTTTTTAATTATTCCTGTCAAGATGTTTTCTGCTGGAGCTCTCAAGATGAGCAACTCGAAGAACCCACACCAGGAGAGTGCAGTGAAGAAAGAACTACATCTTATAACAAACATCCAAGAAATGTCACTAAAATTGGACAAATACGAAAAAAAACGGATATTATCAAACAAGAATGCAGTAAACAACTGGAACATCTAAATGGAATAGTAAAAAAAAAATCTGAACAGATTCTTGCTTTAGAGGAAACAGTAATTGACCTAGATACTAGAGCGACAGAAAATGATCACCACAATAAATTTCTTCCGAAACAAAACACCAGGCTGACTGAGATCCTGAAGACCTTGAAAGTAAATCAAGGAGGAATAACATATGAATATATGGAATTCCTGAGAAAGAAGAGGGTGCTAACATGACTCAATTCCTCAATAAGTGGTTTTCATTAGCATTAAACATGCCTGAATCCCTCCTTTTGGAACTGAGTGCTCTCATCAGTCCCTGGCATATCCAGCTTCACATCAGAGTTCATCTAACCCCCAGGTCTATAACAGATTTCTTTCCTCACAAAACAAGGACTTAGTGCTGAAATCAGCTTGGACTAATTTCCCTATTAAGATGGGTGAAAAAGTTATTCATTTTGACAATGACTACACCTCTACAGTCATATCCAGAAGAAAGGGGTGTGTTCCTCTAAGTCCTTGAAAAAAGCCATTATTAACGCTCAAATTCTTTTTCCTGCAAGAATAAAAATCACCTTGCTAGAAGGAATGAAGATCTTTGATTCTCTACAAGAAGCAGTAGAATTTATCCTAAAGAAGAAAATACTGTTGGACATAGAAGAAATGGAATGGTCATCCCAGAGTTTGAAGAGACAGGCAACAAAAATGTATGGTCTTTTACAGAAGGAGCAAATAAAACTAAGAAACTAAAGGACAAATGAATAAATTCCTTCTAATTTTAAATGCTTTGTTTTATGAATCATAACATTTTATTCTGGAAAGTCTCTATGCTGTAAGGTAATGTGAATAATTTTTATTATTAACTTTCTCTTTTCCTTTCTATATCTACTTTTTCTAATTACATATAGTACTAAGTACTTAAATAACATTCTCACTCTTCTTTCTTCCTATTCTTTTTTGTTACCAATGTCATTTTCTCTCTTTTCTCCATTATAAGTACTTTACATACTTTCTCTTTTAAATAACTACAAATGATGTATGTCTTCTAATTCTTCAGTAATAGTATAATTTGACTTATTACCAAAGTGCAAAATGTTTTTCTAGTGGGTCAGTGGTGGGGTAACAAGGTGCTTCTGATTAGTCTAACTAGATGTTTTAGACTCCATTTAAATACATTTAAACATTAATACAGTACAATAATGGTGTTTTATAGATAACTAAATATAAGTTTATATATATATATATATATATATATATATATATATATATATATATATATATATATATATACACACACACACACACACACACACACACATATATATAAGGTTCCTTTTTTTTCTCTCTCTCTGGCCTGGTTAACTGGTGGGGGTAAATGATTGAAATGTTATAATATGATTTCTGATTTGAGGCAGCTGTTACTTCTAAATAGCTGATTTTATATGAAAGGGTGAATTTTTTCATGATGTTGACGCTTTGTGAGGAAACTGGTGGTGTGTGTGACTGTTCTTATTGTGGAGAATCAGAACATGCACTGACAAGGCAGCTTGAGTGATTTTTTTTTGCTTTCTTTATACTCTCTAAAAGCTTCAAGATCTGAATTTCCCACCGAAAATTCTTTTTTCTTCACTAGAGACAACTTCTGTTGTGAATGAGCCTATTTAGATACTTAAGTTTATGAAGCTGCAGCTTGAGGAAATAACAGTGATGACATCATTTCACCTTTTGAACTTGTTAAAATTATTGTACTTAGAATTCTTTTCTCTTGAAATTCTGTTATCCTTCACTAGATACTTTAAATGATATATAATTAGTTCTGATAAAAGTGTTTAACTCCTTTGAAAATGCCTATGTTCTATTATAGATGCATACATTCTGCAGATTCAATGACACTATTAGTAACTAAATGACATCAAGTGAACTAGGAGCTGCATTAGAAAACTCATTATGCATTTTCACATCAGACTTGTTATATAACAGTTTAGTAACTAAACAGAGGGTTGTGAGGCCCCCTCCTTTTTCTCTCTCTCCCCCCTTCCTAATGAAAGACGTCAACATAGATATTGTTAATACATATAAGTAACGTGTATATTTGCAAAATATAATAGCTATGTTGTAATAAGTGTTACATACATACATAGATATATATATATATATATATATATATTTAAATATATTTCAACAGATCCTTACATGAAAAATGTTAAGATAGATGACCGACAAAATGGTTAAATTATCTGATGTTTCTTGAAAAGTCTTGGAAATAATGACTATCTTCTTAACCTTCAGCTTCTAATGTTTATACATACTTTGATCTGATTTCTGGTATTACGTATTAGAGGTGTTATCATACGTGACATTCATATAGCTTCAGATATATTGACACTCTCACTCTAATGTAAATTTCATGGATTCAGATTTCTTTAGTTGCTATCATAATGCTTTTCTTTTTTGTTTTTATACTATATTCTAAGCAGAGATGGAAAATTTGCGTTTGGTATTGGAGAGGTGGTGGATGGATGGTTTAGTTGAATTTTTAACTAAACCAGAAACTTTATGTTTCATGCATGTGCTTGTAAATAGTTTCAGGTTTTTGAAAGTACTGCTTAATGCACGTTATGCATCCATAAGCAAGTTTTCAGTAGATGTCAAGTCAACACAGAAGAAAGGTCTTTCAGTTAGTAATAACATACACATTATAGTCAATGGCTTATAAATGTTTATCATTGAATATTAACGGTTTGAACAATAATGTTAAAAGAGCTGGTTTGCTTAAATATATCAAAATGCATGAAGCCCAGATCATTTTTTTACAGGAAATGCATCTATTAAAAAAAGATCTACAAAAATTCTCATTCAATGGCTATACCATTCTGGCTGATTCATGTTTGAAGACTAAGTGAAGGGGCACTCATTCTATGGAAAAATACTTATACTATGGCAAGAATTATAGATACAATTTCAGATAAAGATGATGGGATGCTAAGCACGGTTATTTTGGAAATCAACAGTAAGTCTTCTTTCCCGTTAGGGGTCGCCACCTCAACAGGAAGTATTATACTTTGATTAATACATACTGGATACCAGGACTGAGTACTAAATATGTTGACAGACGTCTGAACCCGATTACTTTAAATGCAAAAGGGGAAATTATAGCAAAAGGTGATTTTAACTGCCTATTAGCAGGCAATGATACTTCTAAAAATGGTAAAATAAAACTAACATCTCAAGCCAAGAAGTTAAATGACTTTACAAACCAGATGAACCTTAAAGATGTACATGGTCTAAGAGAACATTATTCCTTATTCTATACTCACTTTTCATATTGGTTTGGAACACGAACATTGATGAGATCTTTGTATCAAATAATATATACTCTAAAATAAGTGACGTATCTATAATGACTTGTCCACTTTCGGACCATAATGCTATAAACTTTACATTAACTACACATACAGATTTAAGATTTCGACACAGAATTCCTGCTTACATAACTAAATTAAATGACTTCAGGGAATGGATAATGAAAAATAGACATGTTTATGGAAACAAATGACAATGGTGACGTGACTGATACTATACTATGGGACACCTTTAAAGTTTATATATATGGTAGAATAAAATCTTGGTACCCTAAAAAAGGACAGAGTGGGACAAAGAACTTTCAGACTTGCAAAAAAACAGACAAGATAAAAATGGACGCAAAACCAAATAAAGTAGCACATAACGAAATTACTAAGTTAAATCAAAAATACTTAGAAGCTATGAATTGAGAAGTTATGTACCTACCATAAGGTTCCATGTTAGTAGTCTTCTTCTCGCCTTCTTTCTTGCTGGATGGGATCGGTTCGGAGCCGATCCTCAGCTCCAACTTGGCCTATGCTAAAACTCGAGAGCTATTTTTACCAGCTCGAGGCTCCCCTGTATCCCACAATGCTAGGCACTAACTACCCAGATCTCGTTTGATAGATAACACCATAGCAGTTCTGATCCCAGAACAAAGGAGAAAGAGGAATACCTATATATATAACATACCCAGAAAAAGGGCAACCGTGGGAGTCCAAGCTGGGATGAAAGAAGGCCCAAAAAGATCCTTTCGGTCTGTCCAGGCTAGGGGGTTGAAGGGTGGGACACAAGAAAGAAGGCAAGAAGAAGACAACTAACATGGAACGTTATGGTAGGTACATAACTTCTCAATGTTAAGTTGTCAATCTCGCCTTCATTCTTGCTGGATGGGACCGCATCCCTAGCACCTCAGCCCTGGGTGGCTCATCGGAACAGACTCTTGAGGACGGTGGAACCAAAGTTAGTTCGGCTTCTGGAGGCCATGTCCAATTTGTAATGAGAAATAAAGGTATGAGGAGAGGCCCATGTGGCTGCCGCACAAATGGAGTCTATAGGTAACCTAGCCTGAAAAGCTATTGACGTAGCTAAGGCTCTAGTTGAGTGGGCTCTAGGTTTTGAAGGAAGTTCTTGACTCCTCAGTTCATAGATGAAAGTAATCACAGAGGCCAACCATCTGGAAAGGGTTACTTTGGAAACTGGAAGGCCTTTCTTCCCTTCTGCATAAGACAGGAAGAGCTGCTCAGATTTCCTAACTTGCTTGGTTCTATCCAGGTAGTAACGGAGTTGACTATGAACATCCAAAAAATGCAACTTTTGTTCCGCTCTGTTGGAGTAATTAGGGAAGACGACTGGGAGATCAATAGTCTCGTTTAAATTTGCCTCAGAAGATACCTTGGGTAAAAAAGATGGGTTAAGTTCTGAGAGATACTCTATCTTTATGGAAAACCAGATAAGGAGGACGAACGCAAAGGCCGTGAAGCTCTGAGACTCTCCTCGCGGAAGTTATGGCCACTAGAAATAGAGTTTTCCATGAGAGTAACTTCAAGGAACAGGAAGCCGCAGGTTCAAAGGGAAGGAGAATCAAAGAGGTTAAAACCAGATTCAAATCCCACTGTGGTGGGGGATCTCTGATTGGGGGCTTAAGTAAAAAGATACCCTTAAGGAAGGCTTTACAAAGTTTATTGGACATAACAGTGGAGTCTGACAGGTCAACATGAAAATTTGAAATGGCCGCTAAATGAACTCTGATAGTGGACGAAGAAGAACCTGATTGAAAAAGTTCAGCCAAGAAATCTAAGACTGACTGGATAGGTGCCATGAAAGGATCCATGTTTCTAGTCTCTGCCCAGGAGGAGAAACATTTCCATTTGCTAGCATAAATCCTCCTGGTAGAAGATTTGTGGGAAGCTAGAATGATGTCACGCACCGAATGGGAAATAAAGGGAAGCCTGGCTAAGGTTGGAAGTGGAGCAACCAAGCTGTGAGGTTGACAGAGAGGAGGGAGTGGTGCAGCTCGCCCGACTGATGGGTCAAGAGGTCTGCCACTGGGTCCAGATGCCAGGGCTGCTCCAAGAGGTAACAATGCAGAAACGGAAACGAGATTTGTCGAGGCCAGTAACGGGGCAATAAGTATCATTGTGGATCTCAATGCGGTAGCTTTCTGAATCAGCTGTGTGATTAATGGAAAGGGGGGAAAAGCATACAGAAGACCCTGGGGCCAATCGTGGACTAGAGCATCTCTGGGGGGTGGCCGGGAAGAGAGTGAAGTCGTGGCACTTGCTGTTTTGAGGTGTTGCAAAAAGATTGCAGCAAGGCTGACCCCATCTTTGGAAAATCACTTCCACTACTGACTTTGAGAAACCACTCGTGCGGCATGAGAATGGCTCTGCACAGCCTGTCTGCTATCAGAAACCGCTGAGAAGAGATCGCCCACTGCCAAAGTCTGAGTGCTTCTCGACACAAGGGGTAGGACTTGGTTCCGCCCTGCTTGTTGATGTACCACACTACGGACATATTGTCCGTCTGAACTGCAATAGTCCCTATGGGAAGAGAGTCCTGAAGGGCTTGCAACGCTAAAAGTACTGCTCTCATCTCCAGGACATTTATGTGCAGGTGGCACTCGAAAGGTTGCCATGTGCCCTGGACTGTCCTGCCCTGAAAATGCCCCCCCACCCGATCAGGGAGGCGTCCGTTGTCACTGTTGCAACCGGGGGGGGGGGGGGGGACAAAGGGTCTGCCCTGAATGACTTGAAGGGAGACCATCCACCAAGACAGGTGTTTCTTGCATGATTGGGTGATTAAAATGCTGTGTGACATTGGAAGCTGTTGAAAGGACCACTGGGAAAAGAGCATCCTCTGAATGATTCTAATGTGGGCGAGCGGGGGAATAAGTGCTGTCATGAGCTGTAAAGTCTTCAGTACAAACCTGGCCTGGATTCTGTTGCTCTGAAGAAGGATGTGAACGTGTGCGCGAATATCTGAAACACTCTGTGCGGTTAGTTTTACGGACAGTTCGGCTGTGTCCAATATGGCGCCTATGAAAGTAATAGGCTGACAAGGCAGACTTTTCAAAATTTATGGAGATACCTAGCTCTTTGCAAGTTTGAATGGTGTAATCTCTGGACTGAAGAAGTTGATGCCTGGTGGTGGCGGTAAGGAGCCAGTCATCCAGATATGGAAACACCTGGAATCCTTGACGTCTCAGATGAGCCGTGACCACTGCCATGCATTTGGTGAACACTCGGGGGGCTGTAGTGAGACCAAAGGGCAGGGCCCTGAACTGGTAGTGACTGGCCCCCAGCCGGAAGCGGAGAAACCTCCTGGAGCACCTGTGCATCTTGATGTGGTAGTACGCATCCTGAAGGATTATAGAGCACATCCAATTGTCCTGGCCCAAAAAGGGTAGAATGGACTGCAGCGTGACCATCCGGAACTTTGTTCTTTGGACAGACCTGTTTAGCTTGCTGAGATCCAAAATTGGTCTCCAGTCCCCTGTCTTTTTTGGTACCAAAAAGAACTTGGAGTAGATTCCGGATCCTTGCTGGTCTGCTGGGACTGGTTGGATGGCTCTTTTTCTTAGCAGTTTTGAGATTTCTAATACTGCTTGTTCCCTTAGACTGGGTGGAACATCTGGAAGGGGCCTTTTTGGCTGTGTTGGGGTGTGGGCAAAGGGAATTTCGTAACCCTCGGATATGATTGACCGTACCCCATCTGTCTTGAGTGAGGGAAAGCCAGGCTTCTGGGTACAGTGATAATCTTCCCCCAACTGCCTCCGAAGGCGGACAGTTGGGCAGCATCTCAGGGATGCTGGAATGGCTGGCCAGAGACAGCTTCTCTGCTACCCTGATTCTGCGGACCCCCTCTGCCCCTAGGGTGGCGTCTGTTATTGCCCCCCCGCCTCTAGAGGGGAACTCACCTCATGTGTCAGGCGCGACTCCTTCATTTTGCGAAACCACATTTTTCTACCCTTCTGACCCTTAGGGTATGGTCTAGACGGGGTGGAAAAACAGACTCCCACGGCAGAGAGTCTTGCCATCCTGTTCACATCTGGTCAAAGTATCCTTCACTTGAGGTCCGAACAACGCCGAACCATCAAAGGGGGAGTTCGTGAAGGACGCCTTGAAGGGGTCAGCAAAGTTACAAAGCCGCATCCAGGCGTGACGATTTAAGGCCACACCTGTGTCTGCAGCCCTAATCGCCCCATCGGCCGCATAAGAAATAAGCCGCATGGGGGAGTTAACAATCGAGTTCAGGGTTGCCAGCTGGGAGTTGATTTTGTCTTGAGACCCCGCAGCTGTAGGATCCTGTAATGTATCACCCATTTCTTTGAGCATGTCTCTTTGAAGGCGGGTGAAATGACATAAGCAATTCAGCGACTGCATGGTAAAGGTCGCTGAAGAAAACATCCGCTTGCCGTACCTATCCATAGTCCTAGATTCCTTATTAGGAGGATGGATCGGTACTGAAGGATCAGCCAGTTCCTTCTTAGTGGCCACTGCCACCACCATGGCATGAATAGGGACACCCTTGGTTAAAAACTGCTCATCAGAAGGGGCTGTGATCAATTTTGAAGGCCTCCGTGGGGTAGGTTCCATCGAGTCAGGGCAGTCAATGCCTTCTGCACCACCACTTCCATGAGGGGGTCAAACGGCGGAGACACCCAGGAGGTGGAAGGGCAAGAACCAAAAGCCTCTAGGTAAACAGACTTGTCCTCGGAAGGATTGAGGGTAGACCAGTTCCCCCTCTGCTTGAGGAACTCAAGGATGTCAGAAAAGGAGACATCCTCAGAGGGGGACCGTGGGGACCCTTCCGACTCATCCAAGTCGGTATCGGATGTGACGGACTCAGGAGAGTCCATATGCTTCCTCTTGCATTTTCTTTTCTGAGGGGGCTCCCCTGACTGATCAGGGGAGGCCTCAGAAGAGGAGGATGCTGCCAATGGGGGCAGCAGAGGCACTGGATCTCTGCGGTCGGGGTCGTGAGGATGGGTAGAGACCGTGGCAGGCACAACAGTGGGAGGAGCTGAGGGAGCTGAACGAGGAGCAGGCACAGGGGCCAGCACACTCCTCATGACCTCAAAGGCACCCCTATCAGGCAGGGGGGAAGGTCCCCGCTCCAAAGAGATAAGGACCCCTCCCGGCACCGAGAGGGACGGCTCAGAGGCCGATGTCAGGGCCGAATTCACTTGCGTCGAGGCTCCGAGAGGGAGAACGGGGTCGGACAAGGGTCCGATGCCACTCGCCCCCTCGGAGCCGACGAGAGAGTCCCGGCTCCCGGATCCCTCCAAGGATGGAACCATGGAAGAGATCGGAGCCAACGACGGAGCCGAAAGGAGTGGTATCGGCTCCGACGTGTCGATGGTCCCGGCTCCCACAAACTCCAGCTCAGAGGAAGAGTCGGAGGAGGAATAGACGATAGAATGGGGATAGCCGCTGTCTGCTGAGAAGGGCTCTGAAGTATCTGGGCCAGTGCCTGCAACTTAAGTAGTCTGCTAACCCACCCTCTCGAGGTCGTGTTCCAAAAGCCTGGAAGACCGAGAGGAATGGGACCGATGGCTCCGCTCTGAAAGCAAAGGAGATCTCGGAGCCGAATGGACTGACGCCAAAGAAGAAGACCTGGAGCGCTTACGGCTCGCAGATGGTTCCAACAACGATCGGAGCCGACTGAGTCTTGGGAGCATCGGCTCCAGCCGGAGCCGACGTAGGAGCACTAAGAGCACCACTAGTCGAAGGCTCGGTTCTTGGAGCAGACTGTTTTGTGGGCTTCGAAGGTTTGCCCGACGAAGACTTGGTTGGGGAACCTTCAGGTTTCAACAAGCCTCGTAAAATAAGCTTGTTTCTGCGTTCCTGCAGGACTCTTGGACTGAATGCATGGCAGACAGAACAAGAGTCCTGCAGGTGCAGAGAGCCCAGGCAATAAACACGAAGTGTGACCGTCTGTCAGAGACATCTTCTGACAGCACGAGTCACACTTCTTGAAGCCTGAAACCCTGGAATCCTTAGACATCCTGACAGGGATGACAAGTCACAAACACACCAACACCCACACTCAAACTTACTCAGTCTAGCCACACACACAAAGACTGAGACTGTTTACATTGAAAAATAGAGAATTTTAAACTAAAATTAACTAAATTAAACTTAAGATTAAGCTAAGATTTAAACTTAAAATTAGCCCGAAGGCCTGGTAATCTAAGGAGTGGGGTTGGTAACGAGAAAGAGTTAGGAATAAACCCGAAAAGGGAACTATCTAGGTGGGGATACACTAGAGGGGTAAAGTGGGTTTAATAGAAAAAAACTATTACTACCAAAAGGGAGAAAAAAACCTTACCAGAAGAGATTTTTATAAATCTAACCTGAGAGCCGGCAAAAATGCAACCTCGCAGCTGAAGCGGCAAATGAGATCTGGGTAGTTAGCGCCTAGCATTGTGGGATACAGGGGAGCCTCGAGCCAGTAAAAATAGCTCTCGAGCTTTAGTATAGGCCGAGTCGGAGCCGAGGATCGGCTCCGAACCGATCCCATCCAGCAAGAATGAAGGCGGGATTGACAACTTATCATAAGGTAACCATAAACCTGGAAAAATTGAAATTACAATCTTATGCTGTAAATCCCAAATATCTACATAAAAAAGCAGTAAGATCCAAAAAAATAAACAATCAAAATCTTATTAATGAGATTAAATATAAAAGTGATGGTTCAGTTAAGAGTACATTTAACTTAATGGGCATATTAGAAGTGTTCAAAAACTACCATAAAGATATACATAAAAACATACCACTTTTGGAGACAGATAATGTAATACTTTTATTCAAGAAAATATAACTACTAAGGTGTCAATGCAACAAAATAACATATTAAATAAACAAACACTAACAGAAGTGAAAGAGCAAATAAAATATTTAAAAGATAATAAAGCTCCAGGACTGGATGGAATAATTCCTGAACTATATAAGATTTTTCCTGAATATATAAATAAACTAAAACAATGAGTTATAAGGTCACTGAAAAAACAACCAGTAAAAACAAAATGAAAACTCCAGAAAAGCTAAAACTTCAACTGAGAGACCTCCAAAACCTCTTGTATCAGCGGCACATGGGATATATGTAAATAATCCTTATGAACATCAGGTGTTTCAGCTAGTTGGCAATTCTGCATGCCCATGACTTGTTTCGTTTTAATGGACAATTTCAGGCCAATAAAGCCAAACCCCACTAGCTGTGGATATGCATATTTTGGCCTTATGACCTCGTCAGCACAGCACAAGCAGAGTGTTTGACTAAGCATAAGAAACACAGGGCTGTTATACCCAGCTGATGTCCATTATCATTAGGGTCACTGCAAAAATATCCCAAACAACAAACTAAAACAATAAGTGTGAATATATAATAAAGAAAATGATGAGTGTCTTTACTATGGTTAAGCAAAAATGTATAACATCCCCATCGTGGAAATACTCAATTATCTCCCCCATATTAAAACAAGGTAAGGACCACATATCTTGTGATTCATCTAGGCCAATTTTGTTACTAAACACCGATTATGAATTTTTCATGACAATATTAGCTAACTGGATAAAGAAAATATTACCTAATCTAATACATAATGATCAGACAAGGGTTCATTCTTCATAGAAAAGTGCAAAATATTATTAAATTGCTTTCATTACTAAACTATCAGCCTAGATACAGAAAAGGCTTTTGATTCTATTAGTTGGTCTGATCTATAAAGAATTCTGATTGGTTTTGAATTCTCCTCAGATTTTGTCAACTTACTAATGAAAATGTATAGTGGGCCACAACCTTATGTGAAAAATGGATCATGTCTATCCTCACCACCAGAAATCCTCAAGGGAACTAGACAAGGTTGTCCTTTGTCACCATTACTGTTTGCTCTTTCAATGGAACCTTTTGCTACATATCAGAAATGAGCAAAATATAAAAGGCTTTCAAATTAACAAGGACTATTGTCCTAATATACAATTATTTTCTGATATGTTAACGTTGGGTGATACTGATGGTTCTTTGCATGATGTTATAAATACATTAAGCAATTCTGAAAGAATTTCACGGCTTAAATTTAATCATAATAAATCCAGAAAATTACTAATTAACAAAAAGATCAACAAAAAACTGAGAGAAAATAGCCTGTTTAATTAGGAGAATGATGAATTAGAATATTTGGGTGTCAGATAGAGTACATGGAAAGAGTCTGTTAAACTAATTAATAACCACCACTGGTGAACTAATCAAAAGATGGAATAAAATGTTCTTCACAATGGAGGATAGGCACTCTAAAATGATATTTTTACCTAAAATTGTGTTAATATATACAGTTATTGATACTACCCCTTCCAAAAACCCATTTAAAAAATTAGATTCCATGCTACTTAATTTTTATGGTTCCCCTTAAAACCTAGGATTGCATATAAATGGCACATTAGAGCTTGGAACAATAATGGGATAGCATTCCCTAGCTTAGATCTTGATTACAAAACAGTTATAATTAATGCATTATTACATTGGATCACACCTACCTATATATCTGGCTGGAAAACAATACATGATATTCATATAACTGATGGCAGAACTATAGAAAATCAATTTGAGGAATATGGAATAAGAGTTCATTGGCTTTTACGTGAATTTTATTTAATAAGAAGTTTGATCATGTTTCTTATGGCATTAAATATTTAATAACTTTAAAAATATAATCGATTGTAATTACATTAAACAATTTCTATTTCTTATATTCCCTGTAGCATACTCCCCTGATTGCCTAGATTCTTTCATCAATGCGATGCAAAACTTATAAAAAAATAACTTGAATGTATTCTTTGATTGTCTTTTAACCTGAAACACTTTTCATTTTTGTATTATATCTCTTTAATTTATTATCTGTTGTATATATTGTGAATGATATGGGCATTGTATAGTTGTATATAGTTTTTGTTGATGTTTGTACAGTGTTCTTCTGTGGTTTGTATTGTTTGTCTATAAGATAATAAAATAAAAAGATTTTCAAAAAAAATAAATAAATAACTTGGTATTTTGGCATCAGTTTATTGAACATAAGAGTATTAAACCACTAAACTCTCTTATGTAGTTATGATAACAGTCAAGACGGTTGTTTATACACTAATTACAGCAGTTTACAGAAAACAAAATGAGAGTATCAGTCAACCTAGAGTGTGAATCTATACCTAGTTTGATTCAGCTTTTTATTGGGTGTCTTGAAAAGACAGATTATCAAAAATTAAGTAGCTCACCTATCTAAGATACTAAGAAAAGACACAGTAAAGTCTGACTCAGATTTTTGGAATTGCTATGTAAAGATTAATGGAGAACAAATATCTGATGAATCCAAAAAAATTATTGAATTCTACGTATGGTACCTCTTCTTCATTATATTAGAGAGTGTATACATGGAAATTTATGAATAGTAGTTTCTATATTCCACATAAAATAAATCTTATACTCAAACAGTCAAAGTTAATTTTGGAAATGTCATGAATTACTAGAGGCCAACTGGGTTCATATGTTCACTGAATGTAGAAATGTTGTTCAATACTGGAAAGACTTCAGATATTTTGTAAATGCTTTATGGTCTGAACTGTCATATTTCTAACTCACTAATCCTATTCAATGTTCCTATACCTAATGTAATACCTAAATCTCAGATTCAGTTTTTCTGGTCAGTTCTTGCAATTGCCAGAAAAGTTATTACTTTGAACTGCAAAAGTAAATATTTGATGTTTAAAGATTAATTTAGCAAAAGTTGTTTGTAAAAAAAGAACTGCAAACCATTTGTTATAGAACTCATAACATTACTCATAAAAAAATAACATGGCAAAAATTGGAAAACCTTTTGAACAAATACAGATAACTTCTCATGGATAAAATGATAGTTTATCATGGATGAATGTAAATAGTTTTGTTATTGTTTTATTGTATTTGTTATATGTACATTTGTGCATGTTTATAATGAAAACAAAATAAAAATGTTTTTTAAAAAAAGAAAAGTGAAAGCATTTTATGTTGCAGTCCTTCTGAAAATGAAAAAAAAAACAATACTTGTCAGTGACTCTGTACTGATAAACACTGACCATTCTTTTGTCTCTTCTGTGAAACTGCAGCCAACTTCTGCAGATGTGGTGAGCACTAGAACCATCTTGGGTTATGCAAATCAAGTGTGAAGTGGAACCAATTAATGGATGAATTTGTCAAGTGCCAAGTTTGTGACAGTGAGTGGCCAACCACAAGTCTGAAATAGATGCACATGTTCTGAAATGCCGTTCAACAGTCCTTCAAAGTCTTGTAATGGTAAAAATGCCAGGCTTTAAACTACTCATAACTCTCCTTTGTTTGCCATAGTTGAACAGAAAACCACAGAAAGCATTCAGCATAGTCTGCAAAGTGAAACCAAAATTGATGTAGCTCTTAAATGTCAAAACACTAAGTGTCATTACTTGCAATCAAAATGAATGAAGACAATGACAGTTTCCCTGTACAGAAGCTAACAGCCATTCTTCAGGATGCAATAAAAGTAATCTGCAGATTACAGCAAAGAAATACCTTACATGATGATAAAGCAGCCCTGACTGAAGCAACAGATGACGTATAAAACTCAAATGTAGCCTGCAAGTAAGAATTCTACAGTTGCAAGTCAGGAATTTAATGCCCAACAGTGAGATACAATGACAGGCAAAGCTTCATTTTATTTTAGTACATCTGTTATTTTCTCAGTCATAGTTCCATGCTTATTACTGTCTGCTTGTAGAAAATCTGAGCAAAGAGATTATTTGCAATACTGGCATCCCACAATAAAATGATATTATTCCTATATATTTTTGCATCAAGCTAACACTGTTTCAAACTTGTTTCCGAGCCGTATCCCACAACTTTGTTAGAAGTTGGAAGAGTTGTAGTTTACTCAATAATACACATTTAATGCTGTATGTCAAGATATTTATTCAGATGTACCTAGTTTAAAGAGCCTTTGTAACCTATTTTTGATGTCTGCTGTTTAAGAGATATGGCTGGGAGATTTTTTTTTATTTTTGCAAATGGACTATAACCCAAGTGATAGAACTGACCGATACGTTAAAAAGTGCTAACTTGCCAATGTCATCTTTATGACCGAAACTGCAGGTGATGCTTCATTTTAAGTGATTAGTAAAAGAAGAATGAATAACACTCTCATAGACATTAATACAAAAGTGGTGGATAGTATAAGGTGCTACAGCAGGAGATTACACCAGTATGTAAGAGGGACTGTGGTTAAAGCATGAATATGCTACCAAATCAAGATGATGGTGAATCTCTGCATGGAAAATATCTTCACAAATATTTTTACACAATGCAAAGGCAACATAGATTTTTTTCTCAAATGTGGATCTTAACTGTTGGAGATTTGAGGACAGCATGCTACATATTAGGAACTTTTTTAATTCTCTTTATATTGTCAAAAAGCTCAAACATTCATCATGTCTCCCCATCTAGTCAATTAATCCATTCTGCCTGTTAAAAAAAAAAAAAAGAAAAAAAATCACCCATACTAACAACTTTACACACAAAGGGATCATGTATTTACCTTCCTTTCTCATATTTTCTTTTCACTTAAACAAAAATCAAACTTTCATCATGACATCAGTACGTTTCTTTATGTTATCATGTCACTCAAGCTACAGAGTTAAGAACTCGTTATGCCCCAGAATTCTGCACAAGATCATTAGTAATTGTAGAGTACACATAGACCATTAATTTGTCAAACATTATTGTCTCTGATCCCTTGCAGATGTCAATTCTATATTTTAACCTCAACGAGCATTTTTACCTTACTTAATGTTTTTTCCAGATATCCACTTTCTTGTTATGAATTTCTGGACAACTATTAAAAATAAAACTTTCATCTCTTAGCATGTTATTTTGCACCAAACACAACACAAATGCCTTTACATTGTGATTAACCTGCTTTCCAAATATATGATTAAGCATATTACTCATTTCTTGAGTGTACTGAGTCTTCCCAGAAATAAAACATGATCCCAATTGCTCTTTTTAAAGTCTTACTGGAGTATAAAAACATTTGTGTAAACATTTCCATGAACAATTCTAAACTTCCTTGATTTAGTTGCATATCTAGTGACAAGCTAAATCTCTCTCCGTGCAACACTGGGTACACCCCCTTTGTAATTTCCCACTCCCAAGTTGTTTTAAATTTTATACTGTATGCTTTCAGATCTACCCTGTGGAGCTTTACAGTACACTTCCAAATCTATTAACCCTAACCCTCCTTGCCCTTTTGCCATTTTCAGACTTTCCCAGTGTACCATTTCCTTTTTATTTCTCAAATTCATTCTCTAATCTCACTTTTAATGTTTTTTCCATATCTGTTCTCTTGGTTGATGCATATATGTTTAAGCTACATTTTAACTGCTTATACTTTAGATCAATAAGTAAAGATTTCCATTTAAATCTTCTTTAGAATATTTTGACTGGTTTCCTCTCACATTTCCTTAGCTGTTTGCTCTACATCTTACTTTAACCAACCCCCAACTATCTCATTTGTTTTTGCTCCCACAATAAAAAAAGAAACTTCTGAATCACACCATAAAATGTGACATAATTCTTCACAATAGCTTTGTCATTGCTTTATCATTTATCCCGCTATACTTGGCAAAATATTTCTACTTGCCAAATATATTTACTTCTACTTCAGTTTTAGATGCATATAAAATGCCATCTGCAAAAACAGCAATAATTTCATTTACATTTCTCCACCTAAATCCTTCGATTTTATACTGTCTAATGTCCCTTGCTACTGACTCCAAATACAATGCAAATAAAGTAACAAAGATTTAGTTTAACACACACACACATATATATATATATATATATATATATATACACACACACACACACACACACACACACACACACACATACTGTAAACTCAAGCGCAACCAGGAAAAAAAAAATCGAAGAAATACAGTACAATTTTCATGTGTTGCACTTTGTTTCCCCCTGCAGAAATATACCTTATGTTTTTAGAGTTTTAAAATGGAAGACAGGAATAAATTCCCTCTCCCCCCAACCTAAGAACAAGTCAAACCAAACAGTATAGGGTACAGTATTAGTCAGGCCTATTTTTAACAGCAACTCTCAAGCAACCAGAAACTACAGTTATCCAGCATCTACCAATCCCCATAGGTGCTGGGTAACTTAACTGAGAGTTGTGTGTGTGTGTGTGTATATATATATATATATATATATATATATATATATATATATATATATATATATATATATATATATATATATATATATATGTATTGCGTTTTCCTTTGAGCTGATGCAATTCTGTCTGAATGTCATCAAATAGTTGTCCTCTTGCTGTGTTTTCCAAGTTACAACCTGCATGCATTATACTTCTTAATGCTTCATTACGTACCCAGAAATTTGTTTACTGTCTGGACCAATCATTCCATCTGCCTCAGTCTACTACTATCTTTACTATATCTACTCTTAAACAATGATTAATCAAGAAAAGGGATATTAAGACATGATGTGTACTCCTTGAGAAGCTTTACTGAAGTGCCAGGTTGTTAGAGTCACATACCCTCTCCTGATAAACACCCATGATACATAGGAACACAAATGGGTTAAACTGCACAGCTAGGCTTATGAAGGCCCTGATGGTCACTAGCCTAGTATTCCTGAGCAAACAAGTACATTCTTGCATATAAAAGTGCAAAATAAAACAGGTTGGGATTTAGAAAAACACCATCAGCTAATCTAGTCCTATTACAACAAGTCGTTAACACTTACTGTAATCTAACAGTCACCTACCTTTAACAAGTTAACAGTTGTAATACTCCCAAGCAAAATTTATAGACATTGAGATCAATAACTCTGGGCAGGAAACTGCCCCCTTGCCTCCACCCTGCAAGACCCATCAATACTCTTCTAACAGGCAAGGGCAGACTAAACAAGCTTTTGAACAGTTGCATTTTATTTATTTTTTTTACTTAGACGCGTTTCAGTAGAGTGACCTTGGAAAAAATCATTATTGAGAAATATTCAGTTAGCATCATCTCTGCTCTTATGGCAAGCTTCTCCTCTGCAGTTAGTAAACTTCCATTTCCTTTACAATTGACATTTCTAAATCTAAGCACCCTGTTTGAAGCACTGGTCAGCACAGTAGGAAATGGCATCCAAATTATTACAACTCAGCCTTTTGCATTAAGTGGCAGATTTAGAGGGTAAAAAAAAACACTGCTATCAGTGTGTCTATTTGAAATTAGGTTTATTTCTAACACTAAATTTTGCAGAAAAAAAACTTCACAATTCCTATACATGTTTTTACATTTTATACACTGCATGTTTTCTGGAAAGACAATTACATGCTGTACTGTTTTTCACATTTTATTCTGGAAAACTGCTACATTTACCTTAGATTAGTTCACTTCTAAATTCATCTTTGGTATGAATCTGTCTTAATCTAGTGAGGACAGGAGTCCCTGCAATCATTTTAACAGATTTATTCTAGAAGCTATAAATTACAGTCAAGTAAGTTCCAGTTCTTCAGCTGTGACCAAACTGAAATTATGTTGGAATAATTATATGATGTCAGCACCACAATGGAGGGCCAAGCAGTACATCATTTTCTAGGATTACACACGTATGCTATGACATCATACAAGCTTAGGGAAGGAAGCTGCCACGAGCTGAAAAATCATCAGCTTTCTGCACAGCCACAGCTCTGATTTTGAGCTATTTACATTCTTTCTCTCATACCAGATCCAAAGAAAAAATGCTGCCCGACATGATAGTTGAGGACTTCTAACTGTAACACACAAAGGCACATCTGCCATCACATTGCTGCTATAACAGATGCTCTAAGAGTCTTTATATTCTCATAAAAATGCCCTAAATGAGATACACAAAAACTGCTACAACACTTATAAAACATATTTTCAAATACTCACATCATTGAAATCACAGCATTTCTGTGCACAAGCAGAGGCTTCATCCCAGAGCTGCCGTCTAAAGTAGTACTGTGCTAAGTATCGGAATGCCGTACCCAGTTCATGGTGATCAACTATCTCCTGAAAGAGAAAAGCACAGTAGTGAGCTCAACTGTTGAGACAAAGGCACTCTCATTTCCTGCCACACTATACAGCAGACTTACATACTTGCTTGGTACTGTTTACAGCACTGGCTTACATTATCATATGCATGTTTCTGGGTATTTGGATTTATTCCACTATACTTTCTATTTTTGGTGAAACTATTGGATTTTTATTGTTACTGCTACAAAACTCATAAGCTTCCAACACTCACTGTGGTTGATACCACTATCACAGGATGGAAGGGGAGATGACACAACCCAAAAAATCAGCAAGTGGGAAACCTTGCACGGCTAATAAGATTACTTACACAACAATGCAGCAAACTCTTGGCTGGATTAAATGCAGCTGCATCTTCATGTAACAAGCCTAATCGACCCGATAGCAACAATGGGATAAAAACATCAACCCCACCCCCGAATGGTCCAGATGGAGGAAGGCGGAGAAACGAAGGAGGTACAAATTATTTGTACATTGGAGAGACTACCAGAAAGTGTGTTCCTGAAATTGCAACTAATTCTGGTAACAATAGAAATATCATTGAAGAAAAGAGCCATCCATGGAAACAAGGAAGACACTGATTTAGAATCTTGGCTTGACCAAGAGTTCTCATTATAGCAGGATGTGACCTGGCCACATAATGAATAGGTTAGCCTAACAGCTTTGATGTGTGACTGAGAAAAAAAAAAAAAAAAAAAAACTTATAAAACTACGCACTTTACAAACAATTGTTATCTTAGGGAATGTCTTAAACGTGAACAGATAGAGGATTGAGAGGTTTCAAATTTCCTTTTGGGGTATCTAAAGGTACCAAGGAGCACAAGCAATTAACATGCTCAAAAGACGAGGAGTAGAATTAGTGGAGTTTATCAAACTCAATGTTACACAAATCAACTCTCTTATTAATGAAATTACTGCTGTTAATGATATAATAGTTGATGATTTATTGTTTGACCACTACAATTATAATAGCATAATTAAGTCCGTGAATGATCATGTGTTAAGTGTACAGAGGAGAAAGGAGAAGAAATCAGTTGTGGACCAAAATGATAATGCTCAGGGGAAAGCCTAACCGATACACAATCACCAAGACAGTTTAGAGGGAGTTAAAGAAATGAACAGGGTTGGAAGACAGGTGCACTTATAAGAGAAGGGTAGGAGATGATTTGGTAGAAAGAAGACATTCAGAACAAGTTAACAGTTCCAATACCCCAGTCCTTCCCCCTTTGGATTCTCTGACACTCCCCAGGAGGTCATAGAGATTAAAAAAATGAGGTTATCACCAGGAGGGTTATTCTTCCAAAGATTTTCAAGCAAGGGTCAATTACCAAATAAGATGGGAAGGCGGTGGTCATGGAAATTACAAGGACAGTGGACAAAAAACAATAAAAGGAAAAGCCTATTCGGTCTGACTAATGATGACAATATTACTTATTCAAAAGATGGAAGAATAATTACCAGAAGACGGTTCCACATATCCAATACAGTGACCTACAGATAGATTCTAATTATATCACTCTGTTTGCAAACTGTTTTAAATTTGTTCCAAAGGGAAATGGAAATGTTTCGGATGTCATATTGGAGCTTAAATTGTTTACTAAGAAATTCAAGCTATCTTAGGTACGTAAAGAGACAGAATATACAACTGAACTTATCAGGGAAGCAGAAAAGTGTATTCAACCCCCCCCCCCCCCACACACACACACACTTTTGAGGGCGCTTGTGAGAGATTTTTATAGATTATTTTCAGAAAGAAAGATTTTACTCAAATCTTACTAAGGATGCATGTATACTTTTGGATAAACTAAAACAAAAAAAGTCAGAATAATTAAACTTGATAAGGGAGGCAGTGTCATGACAGCTAACCAAATAAATTATGTGGGGAACATTTCTGAAATGTTACAGGACAAAAGTAAATATACCCCAGTATCTGGGAATTAGATAAATGTTGCATACAAAATATAGATTTATTTCTAGATGAAATATTGCTACAGGCAGTTATTACTGGTGAAACCCACAATTATCTGTTAAACATCCACTTATACCAGCCGTGTTTAGAATAACCAAGACATATAAAAATGTAAATGGATTCCCCCATACAGGTTGATAGCAGCTGCACAGGAATCTAAGACTTATCCTTTGCCAATTTACATTGATAGAAGATTAAAATCAATTTTAAACATTCATAGTCACATATTGAGAGATTCATGGGACTTTCTGAGTAAGCCACACTCTGACCTCTGGTAAGAACAGTTTCCTCACAATAGATGTCACAGACCTTTTTTCATGTATTCCACATGATGTGGGGCTGGACTTTCTTGAAGAAGCCCTAGTAGAATACAAAAAGTTATTGAGGCAAGGGAAGTGGGACTACTGGTTGAACTGATGGAAAAAGTGCTCAGAATCAACTTTTTATATTTTGACGGAGAATTTTACAGAGTGGAGTGGTGATGGGGGCATTTTTGCAAACCTAGTTATGCTCATGTAGGAAAAACGGTTAGTCCTAAAACAACTCTATAATGACTTATGGTCGGTTTTATAGTAGGTTCTTAGACAACATTTTTGAAATCTGGAAAGGAAGGTTCGATGATTTAGACGACGTTATAACCTACATTATGGGTACTACCACATTTTTAAGATTTACATATAAAAAACAATGCTTTAACTATTCACTATTCGGATGTACAATTAACCATACAGGAAAAATTATTTTGTCTCTTCCATATACAAGAAAGAGACTTTTTCGAACTCACTTATACTACAACAGTAATCACCCCTGGTACTGTAAGAAAACTCTCATGAAGGGTCAAAATATCAGGGCATCCAGAATGGTTTTGAATGATAAAACAGTTTCTACAAGAACTGGAAATTATGAGAAAAATGCTTATTGAGGGGGATAGCCACTTGATCTTTTGAACAAGTTTGGAAGTGAAATTATTAAAAATAGGGACACTAAATATCTATCAATACTAGGGAAAAGGACCAAAGGGGGTGAGAGCAGGTCCCCTTATTTCCAACTGATGGGTTACACAACATGTTTCAAAATGCCATGGCCATTAAATTCAATGAAATTAGCGGGCATGTAAAAAGTATCATTACAAATAACTGGTCCATTCTTAAATTGAACAGAGGTGTGGTTGAATCAGTAGTGAATACTCACTATTTATATACAAGGTGAACACTAATATCATGGGTATTTTAGAAAATGGGACAGGAAAGGAAGCATTAAGTACCACCAAGTGTGGTCGATGTACATTTTGTACTACATTAATGAAAACAGGGTCTTTACTTAAACTGTATGTCAAAGATTATATTACAGAAAGGGGACTGTGAATCTAAGGGACTGGTTTATTTAGCAACTTGCAACCACTGTCAGGCTTATCATGTGGGGAAGATGGAAAGGAAATTAGCAAAGAGAATATATGAACACTTGTATGACTTGAAAAGAAGTAACTCAAGCAACTCTTTGTTCAAGCACTCCTTTAACATGTAATGGTTTCACTAAATTTGAGTTTGGTATTTTGGAGACGGTTTAGCTAAATGCCAGAGGGGGATACTGGAAAAATAAACTCGAATATAATGAACTGCTCTAGCAAATAAAATTACATGGTATAGTTGAACCTGGCTTGAATGATCATGTCTCCATTCAACCAGTCCTCAAAATGAGAGCAGCTAAACTGTTATACAAAGTTTTACACAACATTTATTATTACATTAGCAAATTTATAATACATACTTCATCACATTTTTTACAGACTAAGGTTTTATGTTTAATTTTACTATTTTTAACTGTTTTATTATTGCTTATTGCAGTGTTGTTACGAACCATGGTTAACTATACCTTTAAGTAACTAATTAATTGCTGGATTTAATTAGGATACTGTTTGACTAACTGTGATTTGAACAATGGTTTGAATGTTCTGATGAAGTCCTAGGGTTTGGGGACGAAAGCGCTCAACATTACAGTTTATTTTACACAATAAAATAGAATTTTAGCTACTTTTGGTGGATTTACTACACATCCGCTAAAAGGAATCCTTCTGTTTCAGTCACCCTGGACTATGTGGACCCAAATCTGATTAACGATATACATACTTAAAATGTTTCAAACAATGATACATACATACATACTCCGCCCTCCATCATTAATCAGCCTGCCCAAAATGTCCATTATTAGTCCTGCTTTTAGATGGTACAAAGTACATTCATCTCTTCCAATTAAAAAGAATACTGCATACAACTTTCATTAAAGAAGGAATCTAGTGAGATGGAATTAGAAATATTTTTGATGGTTTTGAAATAGCTGAATAGTTTAAATGTTGGGAATTTACTCACTTGGGATCAATACTTATAGTTCAACAGTTTCTGCTTATTTTATTTTACAAGAACAATTTTATTAATAATACGAGAAACAGCACAAGTTACACACAAGTCCAATAGCAACATTTATGAAGAAGATAACCACAAAGCATTAACTGCAATCATAAGAAAGACATTAAACATGAACCACTAAATATTAAATAAAGAGAAAACAATCACTGACCTCATCAAGTGCATCAGCTTTCTTAATCATACAGATAAAAGTTTTAGAGTTGTATCTCATCAACTCATTTGGGTTCAGTTACAGTGTACCCTTCAAGTTTTTAAAAATAAATTCCAAAATGTGGTTACTACTGCACACATCCAAACATTCACTACAAGTTACACCAAAGTCTGAAATCATCCCTACTAACCAAAAAGCAGCAGCATCTCGCCAAGAAGGTATTGTCCTTATGGCCCAGTTAATAATTGCAATGAATGCATCCCATTTACTTAACACTACCACAATTCTAAATCATGTAAGGAATCGGCATCAGTTAGGCCACATTCACAACAACTCTGACTTATCATATCATTTGCTAAAGCATTTTAAAAGAACATTATCAATGTGAATGAGAGAAGTGAGAGTACGTTGTTTACCTTTTGCATTAATTTAATTCACTGCAATGATGTAGAACTGCTCCCCTAATACATCATTTTTATCATCAAAATTTGTTGCAGAAGTATTCACAAGTTTGCAGCACAAGACTTGTAACCTAAAAGTGTTAGTTATCTGTTGCTACAAGGGGGGTTATATATATATATATATATATATATATATATATATATATATATATATATATATATATATATACACACACACATACCTACACACACACAAACTGAAAAACATTGCTTATAGATTTAATCTGTAAATGTCCTAATAAAAATTAGCTCTTTATGCATCGTTACACATTCTACTCACCTTGGTGTATGATTCTGAATATTCCAAAGTACCAAAAAAACATAAGCTCTCTCTGTTCAACTTGTCCAATAAATATTTTCCCCATTAACCTTGATGTCTGGTATACACCAAATACTATCTGATAAAGTTGGTCAGTTAATACTGTGCATGTCACACAAGTCTACCTCTCCAGTCCTCCTGTGTTCTATACTTTGTCATTACTCGTAATCTTTTTAATATAGCACAGGTGAACAAGTTCCAATTCACAGTAAACCCAGATAGGTCTTGGGGGTGGGGGGGTTTCTTCACTCTCACAGTACCAAGCAACATATACAAAAAAGTACTAAAATAAATTAGTTATCCTTAACTCCCCAGCTCCATTTTTCCTCAAGGTCATTAAATAGCAGTATACTTACCCTAGCACTAGATCCTCTCATTCCTATCTGATATGACTCATGGGTCTTTGTGCTACTTGCTGGATCCAAGCTGGCAAAGCAAGTGCTCTGGCCTCAAGCTCTTCCACCTTTCCCTTGTCACCCTTACCTTCCCTCAAGATCAAGTTTGTTACGCGGAATATTTATAAGATAAAACTTTTTCAGAATCATCATCCACACCCATGGAAGCGGGATTGCAGGAGGGATGTTGTTTTGGATGAGCAAGGATGAAAAGATCCAGTGTTATGGTCAAGTGCATAACTTCCACATTATATTCATTTCAACTGTCGGATACGATTGATGAATCAGAATTCCTAGCTATGGGAATTCTTGGGTGGCATCAAGACAACAGATCCTTGAGTACAGTAGCTCCCAAGGAAGCACTAGGTCTTTTTTTTTTAACACCATTACTGAATTATCACTTGTGACACAGGAACATTAGCATTTACATTTATATAAAAGTAACAAACATTACGCTTCACATATAGTTGCTTTATATCATATAACCTTAGCAACATTACATAAATTATTCGATTCCTGCCCCTTTTTTAAACAAGAAACATCTTTATTAAACCATCACTTACAACATAAGCAATCATACATTTATATAAATGAAAATGAACCTCACCGACGCAATCCTAGTTGAAAGCATTTTACATCGCAAACCATACTGACACACTCCTAGCTGCAAACATTATACATCACTTATCTACCCAATTGTTTTCAAACATTACAAAGCTCATTTAAGTTCTGCCTTCTTTTAAACCTCATTCCTCCCTGTATGTATTGTTTCCACAATTCCCATTTTTAACTATGTAGTTTGCTCCTACCTTTTTCTAAATATCTCAATTCCAGTTGTTTTTTCTCTGTTACTATATTCACTACTTCTAACATAGTCGGTTTAGATTTTGATTTCCATTTTCTAGTAATTGCTTTTTCTGGTAGCCACCATAATTAGAGACAGCAAGGTCTTACCATGTCTAGGCAATTCCGATTCTATATCATAGTTCAGAAAAATCATCTCCTTTGTCACACCAGTCTGCCCACCCAGCATCTCTGACCATGCATCCCGCAGGGAATCCTTAAAGTCCACCAACTCATTACACTCCCAGAAAATAAGTTCCCATTTACCTCTTTCTTTCTCATCACACCTCCAACATTTGCCATCTACCAGAGGAAAAATTCTCTGCAGTCTACCTGGGGTATAAAAATATCTATGTAAACATTTCCAAGCAAAAATTCTAAATCTTCTAGATTTTTACATATTTGGGAGATAAATCTATCCCTCCCATTGTGTCTTTGTGAATTATTTATCCAGTCTCTCTTCCCAGTCCATTCTAACCGCATCGGATTGATTCTTACAGTTATCATGCAATATTTTATATGCTCTACTAATTATTCTTTTTTAATGGCAGCTTCTGTTCTAGATTCTACTATAAACTCTATCAGTGCTGGTTTTTCGTTTAGGACCCCCCCCCCATTATTTTTTTCTCTTTGCTTATACTCTGTCAATTCTTGATAGGCAAGGCAATCTCTAACATGCAGTCCAAATAAATTATTGGGATCTTCCCATTCTGTCATCTTTCCTTCTCTAGTTATTTGCTCCCAATACCTTGGTTCCTTTGCCAGTTTTCTCCAATAAATTCCAGCCCCCTCTTGCCTATTATCCTTTACTGCAGTCATCCCCATCAACAAAATCTCCTTTCTCCATTCCCATGTTGACTTAGTTCTTACAATACTTTCTGCTACTTTATGGATATAATATCCTGCATGATTGTTATTCTGTTTAAAGGCCATCGTCGGAAATCCCAGGCTCTTCTTGTTTCTTGATCTCCCCCCGTTTCAACATCATTCCTTTCCACTCTGAATTACAGTTTTCTGATTGTGCTATGTATAGGAGCCTTAACTGTCTAGCTCTGAAATACCCCATTCAAATTGGGTAATCCCAATACGGCCTTGTTCTACTAGAAGAATCAACATATCCCACTTGACTCTTACCATCTTCCCCTCCCAGATAAAGTCCTTCAGCTCTTTAATTGCTATCTACAACTTCTCTTCTGGTTGGTAAAAATATGCCTGACCTGTGTATAAGACTAAAGAGACTAAGGAAGCACTAGGTCTTGATATAAAATCCAATTTGTATCACTTAGAAAAGGTATGCATTGTGGACTAAATTGCTGCAGCAGAAATGTAATCAACCGCAGAATTCCTGAAGGCTGTAGATGCAGCTGAATAAGCCCTTGGTTTGTATAACAATGATTTGATATGGTTGGTATTAACAAAGAAGATACACCTGGACAGTGTTGTCCCAGATAACAGAGTCCATTCTGAAGGATTTAGTGCAATGTACATAGAATCTCCATTGTCTGTGAACATCAAGTGTGTGGAGAGTACACTCTCCCTTGTCAACATACTTAGGAAGAAAATGGCAGGTGGATTATTTGTTTTAGGTAAGACTCAGTTGGTCACCTTAAGGATAAAGGGCTGGATTAGTCCTGAAAGAAACTCTGTCCTAAAGGAAAACCAAGTATGGCCGGATAGCAGAAAGGGCACGCAAGTCAGAAATTCTCCAACTGAAGTGACAGTGACCAGAAAGAGATTTACAAGAAAGGAACTTCAGTGCAACAGTAAAGCTGGGTTGAAGGGTGAATGCACTACAGCCTCCAGTGCAAAACTGAAATCCAAGAAGGGTATATGTTGTATCATGGGGAGTCTGAGGAGGAATATTCCACTCAAGAAGGCTTTACAAAGCTGATGGCACACTACAGAATGAGTGCCAGCTTGCTGGAAAAAAGTCTGAAATGTCAGCTAAATGTGTTTTGTTGAAAAACTAGCACCTGAATCAAAGTAACTGTAAAGCCTCCCGAACAGAGGTCTTAAGCAGATTTTTACTTTGAGAGGTAGCCCAGAGTTTGTAACACTTCTATTTACGAACACAGACCTTCTGAGTAGCATGAAAAAACAATCATCTTGGAATAAGGCAAAGTACATAGCCACTACTGGAATTGGAGAAATCAAGAGGTTAACTTCAGGTTGTAGAGATCCGGGTGAGGCTTCCCTGACAGGTGACACAGCAGACCCAGTAGTGGAACCAATAGCCAAGGGGGCTTCTTAAGATGAGCATCAGGAGGGGGAACCAAATCTCTCTGGGCCAGAATGGAGCAATGAAAATTATAGTTGCACCAAAGAGCTTCGGTATCCATGCACAGGTGAGCAAGCATAGAGAGTATGGGAAGGCCACTACTTGACCAGAATGTCTCTTGGGGACTGCCCAACTTGGGAAATAAAGGAAAAAATAGATACTGTATATGGTGTTGTCTGGGGATGCAAATGATCACAGCACCGATGGCCCTAAATTGAAGGTGGTATAAGCCCTTTTTGGATTCAGACACCACTTGCAAGGCATCAGAACAATCCTGCTGAGTCGGTCCACAAGGTAGTTAGTTTCCCAAGGAAGGTGCATTGCAACCAGAATGTGATAGGTCAGTGCCCATTGCCACACTCGCATTGCTTCTCATTACTTGGTTCCCCTGTCTGCTGATATACCATTATTACAGCTGGATACTTGTGAAGTTTATTTCTTCTCACTGCATCTTACAATGTCTCAAATGATTGTACAGAATCCACATTTGGACAATAACTGCCTAGCATCATGGGTGCCATTTTAAACACCTTTACTACATTAGCACTTAAGACACAGGCAAAAAAGATGTTATTTATTACCATAGCATTCCATCTGTGTTGTCCATTTTCATTCTTCCTCAGTTGATATGTATAGGTCCGATCCCTCGGATCTGACTTGGCTGTTGCTAAAGCTTGTGGCAGCCAAAAAAACTCTTGAGCTTCTCCCTTACCCATACTGTACGAACCCTAAATTATTTCAGATCTTGCTTGATGATTTTTGCCAGAAAGGAAATAATTACGCATAGATAAAGGAGGTGAAAAATTGCATGGAGTCAGTACATAAAAAGACTATCTGAAGATCAATACAAGGGAAAGTGATATCCCCTAAAGACTCATTCTTCCAGAAGTCTGCAAAGGATGGGGGTTTGTGTGCGAGGAGTTGAGGAAGAATGTAAATGGACAGCACAGATGGAACTCTATGGTAAGTACATAATGTCTTTATCTGATTATGTCAATTTTCATTCTATCCTCAACTGATAGGGCAGAGTTCCCAGCTACCTAAAATCCTGGGAGGCCTCAAGAAAGGATGTGCCTGAGAACAGTTGAACCAAATGATGCTCTACCTCTGGAGACCAGATCCAATTTGTAATGAGCAACAATATGGGGAGTAGCCCAAGTAGCTGCTGCACGTGTCATCCATGGATGTCCTGAAAAAAAATGAAGACGATGCCATGGATCTAGTTGAAAGAGCTAGTACTGGTTGTGGTAATGTAGCACTCAATTTTTTTTTATAGTAAATGATATACAATCAGTTAACCGTCTGGCTAAGGTTACTTTGGCAACTGGTTTTCACAATTTCAAGTCTGCACAGGAAATAAAAAACTGCTCTGTTTTTACGTCTTTTGTTCTATGCGGGTAAAAACATAATTGTCTGTGAACATCCCATAAATGCAACATGTATTCACCTTTGTTAGTATATTTGGGAAAGAAAACTGGCAAATTAATGGACTGACTGATATTGGATGCTGACACCACCTTGGGAAGAAAGGATGCATTGGTTCATAATATAAAACTCTATCCTTGTGAAAAATCAAGTATGGGGATTTGAAGACAATGCCTGAATTTCTGAAATTCGCCTGTCAGATGTAATGGGTAGTAGAAAAAATGTTTTCCAAGTAAGATATTTAATGTCACAGTTAGCTGCTGGTTCAAAGGGGGAATGTACAATTTCCTGCAATACCAGACTGAGGTCTCATGGGGGATTAGGGTCTTTAAATGGAGGTCTTAGAACCAGAGAGCCTCTCAAGATATCTTTGCACAGCTGGAAAGAGGCTACTGAGAAATCTTCAAATACAATGTGAAAGTTTGATATTGCTGCTAACTGAACTTTAACTGTTGAGGAACTAGCTGCTAATTTAAAAAGTAGGGCCAAACATTCAAGGATGTTATATATAGGAACTGAAAAGGTTCAACATGATTTTGGTGTGCCCAGTACACACAAATCTTTTCCATATACTGGAACAGAGTTTGTGTGCTGAAGGTTTATGTGAAGATAAAAGCATTATATGTCGGACAGCACAAGACAGCATAGTTTGTCTGGCTATTAACGGAATTAGAGAAGCCTGGCCTTCAGCCTGAGGTTTGAGATGTCTGGATGGATCATGTTTGTCAGGTTAGACAGGAGGTCTGGAATTGGATCCAGAATCCAAGGTTCATAAGTGAGGCCAAAGGAAGGGGAACCAAATCTGTCAAGGCCAGTAGGGTGCAAAGAGGATGACTTCGCTCTTCAAAAGGGCAGCTTTCTGTAGGAATTTCAGAATTAACAGGGTTGGTGGATAAGCATATAGTAGACCGGGGGAGAGAATTGTGAAGCACAGCATCCCCTTGGTGATTCACCCTGTGGGGGATTAGGGCAAAGTAGCTGCTGCATTTGTTGTTTAGGGGAGAAGCAAAAAGACTGCAAGGCTGACTTCACTAACAAAAAATCATTTCAGTCACGTTCTTGTTGAGAGACCACTCATGAGATAGTAAAATACACGTGCTCAGCTTGTCTGCTACCACACTGGACTTCCCCAGAATGTTCACTGCAATGAGAAAGCAGTTAGATAAAATTGTCCACTGCCACACTCTGAGTGCTTCTCAACACAAGGGGTAAGAGCTGGTTCCTCTGTTTGTTGATTTACCTAACTACTGACATATTGCCTGCCTGAATTGCAATTGTCCTTGAAGGAAGAGCATTTTGAAGGGCCTGCAATGTTAAAAGCACTGTTGTCATTTCTAGAACATTGATAATCAAACTGGCCTCTTCGAGGGACCAAGTGCCTTGTATTGTTTTCCCCAGAAAGTGACCCCCCTCCAATCCCAACTGGGATGTATCCGTGGTCACTACGTCTTTGGGCTTTGGGTGAACAAACAGATTGGCCTTGTAGAACCTAACTGATTGAATCCACCATCTGAAATCTCTCTTGCATATGTGAGTGCCTTGAATCAGAGTTGACAGGAGTTGGTAAAGTACTGACCATTGAGTTACTGGCATCCACTTTAGAATCCTCATGTAAAATCTGGCTAAAGGAATTACTGTTATTGTCACTGACATTGATCCTAGAGCTTGAAGGACCAAACGGGCCACAATCTTGGTACTGCAGATTATTTTTCTAACCTGTGATCTTATTGTCTGCAGTTTTGAGGGAGTCAGTGAAGCTATCATTGACTGTGGTGAACAGTGCTCCAATGAATTCCAAATTCTGAGCTGGTTCCAGTTGAGACTTATTGAACTTTATAGTTATCCCCAGAAAAGAACATGTCTGGAGAACCTGATCTCTTGCCCTTATTAACTGATGACTGGTTGGGGTGGTAATAAGCCAGTCATCTAGATATGGAAACACCCGGGATCCTTACAGTCTCAAGTGAGATGCTACTACTGCCATACATTTGGTGACATCCTGGGAGCTGTGGTGAGGCCAAAGGGCAGAACCCTGAACTGGTAATCACTGGCTCCCAGCCAGAAGCCTAAGTACCTTCTGGATTGTCTGCTCTTAGTCATCCTTGCCCAGAAGGGAGAGAATGGACTGAACCATGACCATTCAAAACTTGGTACGTTGAGCTGATTTGTTTAAGTTGCTGAGATCCAAAATTGGTCTCCAGTCCCCTGTTTTCTTTGGCACTAAAAAGAATCTTGAGTATGTTCTGGATTTTATCTGGTCTATTGGAACCTCTTAGATGACTTTTTTCTAGCAGCTTTTGCATTTGAATTGCTGCCTGTTCCCTCTGTCTAGGTGGAACATTGGGGATTCTTCTTGAGATTGGAGGTGGAAGGGAAAAAGGTAATATATAATCTCTGAAAATAATCCTCTCCACCCAAGTATCTTTAGTTATGTCTAGCCTGGCTCTCTGGTGCAGGGATAGTCAACCCCCAATTGTCTCCAGAGATGGAGGATCAGGCCTTCTTTCAGAAGCACTGGTAAGGTCCGTCAAAGAAAATCTCTAGAGCCTTGGTTTTGTGGGCCACCTCTGCCGCGGAAGCAGCATGGACCACTGGAGCTCCCTCCTCTGTTCCTGGGGGAACTTCTTCCACATGTGTCCTGAAAAGGACCCTGGGATTTCTTAAATCACATCTTCCGACGACCTTGCTGATTCCTAGGAAAGGATCTTTGAAGGGTTGAAAAATGTACGCCAATGACAGATAGGGTCTTCCATCCTTCTCACACCTGGATAATGTGTCCTTCACCTTGGGGCCAAACAAAGAAGTGCCATCAAAAGGAGCACTGGCGAACAATGACTTGAAGGGGTCTACAAAATTACACAAATGCATCCAGGCATGTCTCCTGATGGGAATGCCTGAACCTGCTGCCCTTCAGGTTCCTTCGGCTACATGCAAAATGAGCCTCATGGAAGAACTGGAAAGAGATTGCAGGGTAGCCAACTGAGAAGTCAGGGATGATTGGACCTCTGTAGAAACAGATCCTGGCACTTGACAGTTCTTTAATCAAATCCCTCCATAATCTTGTAAAATGTGCCAAATAATAGATATGCTTCCCAAACCTGTCCATCACCCTCAACTACCTGTTAGGGGGTGAACAGTGGAACTCTCCTTGGCAAGTTCTTTTTTCGTGGCCACTGACATGACCATGGCATCAACGAGCACACCTTTACCCCAAAACTGCTTATCCAAAGGTGGTGCCATAATCTTGTCCAGTCTCTTAGGTATTGCTTCAACTGTGTCAGATTCTTTTCACGCCCATCAAGAGACTAACTCAACAAGCTTGTCCAGAGGCAGAGTAACCCAGGAGGTAGATGGGCCAGTACTGAAAGCCTTCATGAATACAGACTCCTTGGATGAAGGGTTGCTGGGCATCCAGCCACCTCTCTGCTTTACGTCTTCAAGGATGTCTCCAAATGAGACATCTTCAGGAGGAGACCATGAGGACCCTTCACCCTCACTGAGGTCTGTATCTTCTGACAGACTCCTCTGGAGAGTCCAAATGATTCTCTTGCATGTCTTCTTCCAAGGGACCTCCTCAGTGGAATGCGGTAGGGAGGTATCAGAAGAAACCCTGTTGGGAAGCCTGAGGATCTCGGACTGGCTGTCCCTGTGGCAAAGAGTGATGAGGCTCTGAACGCAGAGACATCATGGTAGAAGGCTTATGATCAGAGGAGGTTGGATCTTTCTGCTCTGCTGAGGCAGAGAAAGCCCTCTTCACAGTCTTGAAGGGAGACTGCTCCAGAGAAAGGGAGGACTTCAGATCCAAAAAGACAAGTTTTTGGACCACAGTCCTCCCCCGCTCCAAAGGCAGTCTCCCTGAGGTGGAAGCTGAGCTATCCAGTGCTGAGGCTCCGAGGTGCTGAGATGGCTCAGAGAACTGAGTAGACTGCAACACCTCGCATCTGACAGGGAAGCTTAGGCTGTGAGAACACTCTGGATCTGGTGGAACCAGAACACTCAGAGTAAGCTTCGGATTCAAACCAGGCGGCTTGGACCCAGGGACTCTCAGATAGTTGAAGGAGTTAGAGGAAGAACTTGCAGTGTGGGTGTAGTAGAAGAAGAGACCTCCTGACCCGAAGATGAAGGAGTCAGTAAGACACCCATCTGACTCTGTGCTGAAAGAATCTTCCTCACAACTCTTTCCACATCTTCCTCCATCAAACTTATAGAAGAATGAGTGGAAACAACAGAGGGGGACCTGGGTTGGCGTAGGTCCAAGAAAGGTGAGGGCACCTTTGGGGGCACTGAATCCACCAATGGTGATTATCTTGTTTTGGGTAGTTGAATCAAACCTGAACTGGTAGGGCTGGAAGTAGGCTGATCACATATCTTTTTAGGCAGATCTGAGGAAGTCAGGTCCATCAATGTTTTCTTTTTTGGATCCAAGGATGAGGTCGGATCCATCTTCGCTTTTTTCTTTGACAGCTCCAAAACCATGGAAGATGAAGAAGGCTTCGGATAAGTATTTTTGGATTGTTTAGCTTTGGGATATTCGTCTCTAGATACAGCCTCTCCAAAGCCAGAAGGTAATAAGCCTTTTAAAATAAGCTTGTTTTTTTCTTTCAACAAGTGCCCTGGGGTTGAATCCATGGCATATAGAACAATCTTCCTGAAATGTAACAGTTCCAAACAGTATACACACAACTGCGGGCAGCAGACATGGGAAGTTTGAGCCTACGCTTTACACATTTTTTTAAATCAAGCTGTGCCATTTTCCACCATGACACTAAGCTATAAAAACCAAGAAAGTCAAGTAAGAACAGGATTATTTATTTTTTTAAGACAAAAAAGGGAACTGGAAAACAATACCAAAGATGGTGAGAAAAGAGGGTTACAGTAAGTGTAGAAAGGAAACTACTAATTATACTAATTCAAGAAGTACGCCAAGTGCTAAAAAGGGAAAGATGAGTGTGAAAAAAAAAAAAGGTTATGCTCTTACCATAACATTCAGTCTGTGTTGTCCATCTTAATTTCCATTAACCTGTGGGTATTAGTTTCAATCCTCAGAACTGATCGGCTGCTTTTTTACAGCTTGAGCTTCCTAACTTGAGCACCTCCCTATACCCAAAATGTCTTGCTCCCCCAAGGTACCTCAGATCAAGTTTGCCAGAAAAGGCAAGACACCTAAACAGGTTTACATTATAGCAGTTGCACAACTCTATAATTACGCAACCTCAGGAGCTCAACATAAGGAATAGAAATTCCTTTGAACATTCAACCAGGCTTCCCAAAGACTAAGATAGGGAGGATGGGAAGGTTAACAGAAATGAAAATGGATGACACAGATGGAACATTATGTAAGAATACAACTTCGTTATCTGATGTTGTCCCCTTAATCTCATTAACCTGTGGGACACAGTCCCCACCTACTAAGATCCAGGGTGGCCCTCATGGAAGAATATTCTGGAGAATAAATAAAATTAATACAGTCTTTCAACCATCTAGCTAGTGAGACTTGAACAGCAAGCTGATGGAGGTATATTCAACTTTGTTTGGATAATTGGGAAAAAAAGACTGGAAGATTGATAAAATTAAGTACAGAAATTTAGAAGAAAGGGCTTGAAGTTCAGATCCTCTTCTTGCAGATGTGATAGCTACTAGAAAGAGATTTTTCGAAGAAAGGAATTTCAAATCCACAGTAGCTGCAGGCTCAAAGGCAGGGTGGACCAAAGCGAAAAGCTTTACAAAGCTTAAAAGAAGCAAAGGATAAGGAATCAAAGCCAAAATGAAAACTGGATACGGGTGCAAACTGGACTTTGAGAGTAGAATAACTAGCTTCACCACCAAAAAAGGAAGCCTTGACTGCCACTGGTGCTGTAAAAGAATCTGTCCTTGTTCAGCCCAAACATAAAATCTCTTCAACTTGCTTTTTATAAATCTTATGTGTCGAATACCTACTCGAGGAGACCAAAATATGTCAAAGGGGGGAAGAAAGCCTGGGATATCTTGCCACCAATGGAAGCGGACAAACAATGCGGTTAGCTTCAGGACCTGTATATGTCTGGTTACGGATGTCCAGATGGGGTGACAGACCAGATCTGGGACTGGATCTAACCTCATCAGAAGGCAAACCAAATGAGACCAAAGGAAGGTGAACCAGGTTTGACAAGGCCAAAAGTGAGCAATGAGGATTACCTTGCTCTGCAACCTAAAAGCTTTCTGTAAGAACTTTGGAATTAGTGGTATAGGAGGAAAGACAGAGAAGACCAGAGGGCCAAGCATGGACAAGTGTGTCCCTGGGTGACCGCCCCTGAGGAGGGATCAAGGAAAAATATCTGCTGCATTTGTGGTTGAAAGGGGATGCAAATACATTCCAGCAGGGAGACCCCATTTGTGGGAAATCATGTCTGCCGTTGACTGATTCAGAGACCACTTATGAGGCATCAGTAATACTCAAATGAGCTAGTCTGCTAATATGTTGGCTTCCCCCAGAATATGCATTGCTACCAGAAAGCAATTGGTACAGATCGCCCACTGCCATGCCCTCATCTCTTCTTGACATAGGGGGTAGGACCTGGTTTGGTACATCAACAAACAGGGAGGAACTACTGACATGCTGAATGAGTAGATGTCTGGTTGAAGAGGTCAGAAGCCAGTCATCCAGATATGGAAAAATCTGGTAGCCCTACAGTGTGAGATGCGCTGCCACCACTGCCAAGCATTTGAACCACTTGGGGGCTGTAGTGAGACCAAACAGGAGTGACCTGAACTGGTAATGACTGTCTCCCAGCCTGAAACATGGGAATTGCTTGGAGCATCTGTCCATTTTTATGTTAGTATGCGTCCTTCAGGTCCACAGAGTATATCCATTCGTTCACCTTCAAGAGAGACAGGATGGATTGAATTGCAACCATCCCAAACTTCGTGTGCTCAGAGAGATCTAATCCAGAATAGGTCTCAAGTCCCCTGTCTTTTTGAGTACTAAAAAGAATCTGGAGTAAAAGCCCGATCTGACTTGATTGGGGAGGGGGGGATCTCTTGGATGACTCTTACTTGCAAAAGCTTTATTATTTCATGGGCCGTGTCCTCCCACTGACTGGGTGGAATATTGTGCTTGCAATGTTTTTCTTGGGAATTTCCAGAAAGGAAATGAAGCATCATCTGGATATGATCCTTAGCATCCATTTGTCGCTTGTGATGGCTTCTCAGGCTTTTGGGTGCAAAGAATATTGCCCTCAACTGCCTCCAGAGGAAAACAGTCAGGCAACTGTGCAGAATCACTGGAAGGGCTTGATCTGATTTTCAGAACCCCCTCCGGCCATGTAGTCAGTGTCTTCCATTTTGATTATTCCCCCCTCTGCCTTGGGGGAAAATTCTCAGTGTCATGGAAAGGATCCTGCAACTTTCAAAATCATATTTTCTTACTCCCATGCTGGTTCCTGGAGAAGGTCCTTCATGGGGTAAATAAACGTATTCTGATGGCAGACAAGATATTTCTGTCCTCTCTCTCTCTCTCTCTCCAGAAGAGAGTCTCAAGAACAGTTGATCCAAATAAGGTGGTGCCATCGAGGGGGTATTAATAAAGGCTTGTTTGAAAGACTGCAAAATCACACAGCCTCATCCAGGCATGGCACCTCATGGCAATGCCCAAAAGGCAGCATTTGAGGTACCCTCTGCAGCGTGGGAAATCAACATCATGGATGCATTGGCTAGTGACTGTAGGGTGGCCAGTCTGAAGGAAAAGGTTTTCTAAACCTCAGCAGACATGGACCTGTGGTCGAACTAGAAAGTTCCTTTACTAAATCCTTTTGTAGCCTCAAGTGAGATAAGAAGTTTAAACACCCTCAATGTGAATGTGGAAGACATGTAAACTCTTTTGCCAAGTTGTCCAATGCCCGTGATTCATTATTCCGGGGATGGACAGAGGATCTCTCTTGGGCAAGGCTCCTTCTTGGTGGCTGCAACAACCATGGCATCTATAAGGATACCCTTGGTCCAGAACATCTTATCTGCAGGGGTGCTGAGAATCTTGTCTACTCGTTTTGGAATTGGCACTACTATGTTCGGTTCCTTCCAAGCCCTGGAAGACATCACCTGGATCAGCAGGTCGGGGGGGGGGGTCACACACACCCAGGTAGTAGATGGGCCGGACCCGAAAGCCTCCCACAACACCAATTCCTCCGGGGAAGGGTTTTGGTCTAACCTACTACCCTTCTGGAGCAGGACTTCTAAAATGTCTCCAAAGGAGATGTTGTCAGGTGGTGAACTTTGGGGAGCCTTCTCATTCCTCGAAATCTGGGTCTGTGGCAACTGATTCCATAGGGAATAAATGTGTCTCCTTTTACACAGTCTCTTCTGAGGGACCTCCTTGGTAGGATGCTCCTGGGAGGTATTGGGAGATGCCTGGCGTTCCACCATGGGCAGTGTGTGGAGGCTTTGGGGGACCGGCTGTCACTCGGCTGAGCACAGGCCTTGGGCACCAGATCAGTATGAGTGGGGGGAGGGGTACCATGGCAAAGAGTGCCAAGGGTCTCCCTGGATAGGAGAGAACCCTCTCCACCACTTTGAAAGCCGAAGGACTCTGAACCACCGAGAGCTGTCCCACTGGGGCTGAAACCTTACTGAGAGCTAGAGCCTCCTGCTCCAAAGGGGGAATCAGAGCCGAACTATCAATGGCCAAAGCTCCAAGGGGGAAGCAAAGACTCTGAATGCTTCAGAGTCAATGTTATCCCCCCGGAATAAACCTCAATGCTATGGCTCTGAGACGCACATGGCACTGAAGCCATCAGAGGGCAAGGGGGTCGGAGAAACAGAGGTGAAGAGGAGATCTCTATTGGCTCCGACACCTCGGCACTGGAGACCAATGGCACAAAAGGCTCTGAATCCAAAGGGCTTATAGGAGAAGGAGCCAAAGATCAGAATGGTGAACCTCTCAAGGATCCAGATGTGGATGGAGCAGAAACAAGCCCCATCTGAATCTGGGTCTCGAGGAATTGCTTACCCTTGTAGGAAACTGTTCGGGAAGACCTGGAAAATACTGATGACGGGGTTCTCTAGGATCTCTTGGCAGAAAGGTATCGAGGTCTTGGAACCTGTACTGTTGGAGCCAAGCTGGGTGCTGACACAGTAGGAGCCAGTGGCAAGTCACTTACCCCCAGGACAATGGAAGGTGACTGGGGCAGAGGAGAAGAGGACAGAACAGAGCTCAGTGTTGACTGAGTCGGTTCCGACAACTTTGGAGCCTTTTCAGGCAGCTCTGAGGACAAATGTACGAAAGAGAGCTTCCTGCTCTCCCAGGTGTCGTTAGGCCTCTTAGGAGGAGGTCGAGCCCCTGAAGTTGACTGTACCTCCGAGATGGTGGAAGGCGGCAGCAAACCTTTAAGGATCAGCTTACTCCTCCTGTCTGCCAGAGCCCGGGGGTGGAAGGCCTGAAAAATAATGCAAGGGGCCTCAAGATGAGTAGGCCCCAAGCAATAAACACACTCCCTGTGGGAGTCAGATCAGGGAATCTTTCACCCACAGGAAACACGTTTTATAAAACCTTGAGGCTTCTCTGACATCACTAAATGAAAAATTAAAGTAAGTTTAAACTAGAGAGATAACTACAGCAAGCAAACTATAAGTCTTAAACAACAGAAGAAGAATATAAGAGAAAAAACACCCAAAAAAATCCAATAGACAGACTTTTACTGAGGAGCTCAAGAGGCAGGCAAACTCGCTGCTGAAGCAATGCGCAGCAAATATTTGAGGTACACTGGAGGAGTGGGGCATTGTGGGTACAGAGAGGAGTTCAAGTAAGGAAGCTTAAGCTGGAAAAGTGTCCGATTGGTTATGAGGATCGGAACCAATACCCACAGGTTAATAAAATGAAGAGGACATCAGATTAAACTTTACCAATTATGGCAACAAGAAATACGATTCTGTACAGTAAGGGACAAGTAAGATAGGAAAAAAATAGAAAATTTAGGAGGACAGAAGACAATAATAAAACAACTCAAAAAAGCTTGAGAGTAGGTCAACCATGCCTTTTGCTGAAAGCGGCAAACAGCTGAGGTAACTTAGGGAGAAAAGTTTTTTGGTTACCATGAGCTTTAGCAATGGCAGAGTCGGATCCCAGGGATCGGATTCAAACCCACCAGTTGAGAATAGAATGAAAATTGACATCATCAGATCTTAGGTCAACAGAAAAGAAATAATATTTTTTCATCTACATACAAAAAAAGAAAAGATATGCAATCTATAATTGTATTTATCATCAATCCTACGCTACACAAACTGCTGAATTCCTGCTTTCCTTAAACCTTACTCTTCCTCCTCCTGAAAATTATTCTGCATGTATTGTTTCCACAGTTTCCATTTATTTCTATATAATTTGCTTTTTTTTTTTTAAAGGTCCCTCTTCCAGCATATATGCATATGCAATACTTCAAAATACAGTTGAGTTAGACTTTCCATTTTCTAGCAAGTGTTTTTGGCGTCCATCATAATTAAACTTAAAGCCTTAAAATGTATAGGAAATACTGATCCCATATCTCAGCTAAAAAAAAAAATCATATCCTTAGAGCAATTTGCTCACCCAATATCAGTAGCATAATTAAATATGACAATTTTTTTTGAGACCTATTGCTCCTACTACTTTTGGAATTGTCTGGGTATCCTTCCCACAGTGCTCTCATTTCTGCTTGCAAATCCTGGCATTTTATGACTTTGTCTCTTTATGTAAGACACTAATTGCTGCATGTAGCAATTTCAATAAGCAGTGCTACTTTTGTCCTCTTTTCATGGACTACTGTATCTGGTTTTCTTGCATCTATTTCTGAATGTTAGCAATAGGTGATCCGATGTGATGCAAATTTCATCATTCTCTAATGCTTTGTGGCTCATGTTTTCAATGCTTCTCAGCTACTTTGATATTGTATTTGCACAATTCCCAGTGCAATAGTTTTGCCACTTTACTGTGCCTTTCAGTATACAGGCCCTCTGCCATTATCACACCCACCAGCAAGATGTGCAACTGTTTCCAGTTCTGTTTTACAAAACCTGTCCATTGAACATGTTTCTCTCACATGTTTAATGGACTCTGTAAACAAACTGGTACAGTCCACTATCTATAGCTACTAATATTAACCTTTCATCTTTTTGTTTAAATTCACCTCTCCTTAACCATTCCTGATCAAATCCTGATCAACATGAGGATGCTCCCGGAGTTTTCTAAACTTGGCACTATATTTCTGCTTTTTCCACATTTCCTTCCTTCTGATCTGGTCCTTTTTTTAGCACATTCAGTCACCGTCTGATTTGTCTACTTCTGGCTTGATTTCCATTCCCACTTGACACCTGGATGCTTCTGCTAAATAAAGCAGAGAGGTCATCTTAGACGACTTCGCCTCATGTTTTAAAACTTTCACTGTGTTTGGAGCTGTAGAGGTCAGCAGACACATATGCAGTCCCACAATTGCAGATCTATACATGCAATCAATTTCAAGGAGGCCCAGACTTCCTACAAAGTGAGGGATATATAAATCAAAGTATACACCGATTTTTATATATCATTTGAAAAGTGTGAAGCTTTTTTCTTGTTTTTCTGTCTAACCGATCAAACACCTTTTGGGGCTAATCAATCACACCAAAACTGTGTGTTAAAACAGAAGAGTAAATTGGTTTATAGCTTGGACTTTATTCTTAGATGTTAGGGCTGTTTTCAATATTAGTTTGTCTTCTGAAGTATTTCTTACTGAGTTTTATTCACACTTGTTTACGTTTCATTGCTGTTCCTTCATCAATTCCCACATATTTATACACTCCTTCCTGCTCAAACTCCTTTATAACACATTCCTGTCCTAGACTATTTTCTTGGTACTGCAAATTTCCTGCTTTAAATGTTGCTTTCAAACATTTTTCAAGACCAAACGTCATTTTTATATTGTTTGAGAAAGTAACTACTCATCTGCTGAACTATACAATTTTACGTTGTCCACAAAAAGTAGAAAGAAATCTTACTGTATTCTACAGACATGCAGTGAAGCTTTTTTTTAACAGGGGGGGGGGGTCTGCTGAATATTTTGTGCAAGTATCACTTGCATAATGCAAACAACTGATGCATTTTTGAGCTTAATATGATCTGCACTGACTCAACTGAAACTATTTACCAATCCTCCAATACTTTAACCGGATTAGTAAATTTGCTTTGAGGCACTCCTTGTCTTTATGCAAATTTCCAATCTTACTGCTAAACTGCTCACATATTGAGTTGTTAATTGGCAGCTGACACTACTCAGCCAAAGTTTTTCATATTTTCACATTACAACTTTTGCTTCAGTCTCTCCAAAACAACGAAAGAAATGTGTGCAGTTAGCACGAAACACCACTTAGAAGGGTTTACACCCTTCTGTAAATCAAGGGTTACAGCATCCAATTTGCAGTTGTACTAACTAAACTTGTCAAGTCAGACAGTAAGCACACAGGAGTGAACTGCAACTGTCAGTGTCATGAGTACAGAGTGACAATTCTGCCTCTATAATTTTCCTAACGTATTATAAGTCCTTTGGGAATACTGCATGCATATCTTAGTCCATGTTCTCCTAAGTATTGCAGCCAGAGATCCAAAAGCACACTTCATTCAACTCTCCTCTTTGTGGAAATGTGTGTAGGCCCTAAAATTTACTTAGGGATACATAAAATACATGTGTCACATCACACAAACCCTTTTGCCATCAACTTTGTGCCAGCTACATAATGTAATGCTGTCTCACACTGTGCATCAGACATTAGTACATGGTCACACAAGTTACAATGTGTCAAGGGTACCAGCCATCATCATCTGCACAGGTGTCACTCTACACAATGGCTTGGACTATAAACGCAGTTAGGAGGGCATAACTGCTACACAGGATTTTGAACATTGTGATGCCTGTGCCATGTGACCACACACTTACTAATCAGGCTCATATTTAACAATTAATGGTTTCTCAGACATTGTGCAAGACTGTCTATGGAAACTGGTTCCTGCTAGTTACATATGCGCAGTATGTTTTTTTTTGGTTAGAGGAAAGAAAAATACTTCTGCAAGAAAAACTCTCAGAAGCTTCAAATATAAATTTGTGGTCATTAATACAACATATTTTTGAAAAACAGTATATAGATCAAAAACTTTGATCTGTTTGGAAAAAGAATTATCTGAAGTAGTACGAAAATGTAAATGAAAAAATCTAGATATTTTGAAAAGTATAAAAATGAAATATGGACATGGGAAAGAAAGATTTTATATGGAGCAATATTTATGCAAAGGCAAAAAAACATACCCCTCTTGAAATCGTATCCAATGCAAAATTACTTGGCATCCTCATTGATGATTCGTTTAAGTTTGATATTCACCTCCATGCAAACATCAAGAAAACACATCAGAAACTTTGAATGCTATACCGCCATAATCGCTACCTCTCTTCTACCAAGCTAGTTCTCTCCACGACTCACCTCATCCCATCTCTCCTATATGGTACCCCTCTCCTCACTAACCTACAATCATCCCCCTCAAGGCTAAACCTATCTCCTGCTACAACAAAACTGCCAAATTTGCCACAGGCTACCGATCTTCCACTCACCACTGTATAGCTCTTCACAAACTGAACTGGCTAGAGTTGCCCCACTATCTCACTTATATCCAACTCATCCAACCTCAAACTTATTTCCACTCCCTCACTGTGCCCCTCTCTAGCATCCACCTTCAAAATGCACATACCTGACAGACTCCTAAGATCAAACACTCAGTCTTATTGAATTAAATAAACCTGCCTGTCCACCTGGTAAGCTTATACTATCATTTTCTCTAGCACGCCTCTGGAACTCACTGCCACCCCTGATCAGTTCCACTAGCAGTCGCTTCTCCTTAGAAACCTTGCTTCACTAACACCTAGCATCCCATTGGGAATGTTACTGCACTACTCTGACTTAAGTACATCTGAAACTCAGCCTTTCTCTCAGTAGGCGTTCACATACTTCTAAATTATCTACCAACCATTTTTTCCTATTTTATTTCTGTTACCTCTTTATGAACCATCTGGTTTTTTATTATTTTATTTCTGTTACCACTGTATGAACCAACTTTCAAAGGCTGGTACTACGCTATCAGCCCTAGGGCCTATACAAGCCCAGCCATAACAATTCCCTGGATATTTCATCCCACAATATTTACTTCCCTGGACCCTTGTCTAAGCAGGGTGACTGACATGATGCCCGGGGTGAATTTCCTATCCCCAATCCAATCGTCAAGGTTCCTTTTGAAGAGGGCCAAGGAGATGCTCTGCTTGACATGTATAGGCAGTCTATTCCAAAGTATGGGGAATCTCTGGGTCAGGAACCTATCCCTCCAGCATGTTTTGTTCATTGTGATGACAAGGTTTAGATCCCTGGAGCATGTGGCTCTGAGGGATTGAGATTTCTTTAAGTGGAGCATGTCCAACAGCTCAGGGTTTGACATGGCCTTGTATGTTAGGCAGAGATTGACTATGAGTAGACGATATGCCATAATGTATAGCTGGAATTTTTTTAGATGGTCAGTGTAGGGCATCTGCTTTAGGCCTGCGATTCTTTTAGTGGGGTATTTTGCGACCTTTCCAGCTGTTCCAGATGTCTTGTGAGGTACATACCAAATGGGGTGCTGTACTCTATAATGGGTCTAATGAGGGATGAGTACAGTGGGACAATGACCTCCTTTTTTCTGGATGAAAAGCCCTTAGTGATGAGGTGTGCCACATAGAAGGATTTCGTGACTGTTCTGGTGATGTGGTTATCGAAGGTGAGACCACTGTCCACCAGTGTCCCTAAGCCTCTCATCACACTTTCGGTGTTTAGTGTACTGCCACCTGTGTGATAATTCATGGGTACATGTTTCTTCCCAAAGGGGATAACTATACATTTCTTGGCATTAAGCTTGAACCCATGGCTCTGGCACCAAGCATCTGTTTATGTAAGGCCCTTTTGTAGAATATCCACATCATTGGGGGATTCAATACTGGCTCCCAGTTTGCAGTCATCTGCAAACTTTGTTAGCCAGAGTCCTTTAGTGTTGGCTTGTACTTCAGAGAAGTAGATGCCAAACAAGAGCGGTCCCAGGACTGAACCCCCTGAGGTACCCCACTTGTCATTTGTCTGGAGCTGGATTTGGAGTTGGCAACCTATCAAGTGACATAGGGATTTATGCCCAGCTTAGTAAGTTTATCTACGATTCCAAAGTGGGAAATGGTGTCGAAGGCCTTGGCGAGGTCCAGCTAAGCTACATGGACCGCCTTACCCTTGTCCACAGCTCTGGAGACTGATTCGAAGAAGTCAGTCAGGTTCAGGAGATAAGATCGGCCCTTCACAAACCCAAACTGGTGGGTCCAGTGTTTGAAGGTTGCCAATGTCTTTGTTTATAAGTTCCATAATAATGCGTTCTATGCCCTTGCAGATCAGACTGACGGGACAGTAGTCCCCAGGATCCAAGGTGGACCCCCCCTTGTGGAGTGGGATAACTGTAGCTGTGTGCCACTCGGTGGGCACAAAGCCTGAGGCGAAGCTATGATTAAACAGGACACTTAGGTGAGGTGCCAGTTCATTTTATAGTTCATGTAGTACACAGCCCGGGATGTCATCTGGTCCCATGGATGCTGCATTCTTAGCTTTGGAGAATGCAGTTTCTACCAGTGTGGCTGTGATTACCGGAATTTGGCAATCTTTTGAGATTGAGATGAGCCCTTTAGGGGTGACAGGGGGTGAAGTTGGCACCAAACCGATCTGCCAGGATATTGGTAATATTCTTGGGATCAGTATATTTAATGCCATTCTGTTGTAGCTCAGAGCAGATCTGAGCATTGCCATTTAGATTCTTGACATAACTATAGAATGCCTTGTGGTTGTCTTTGGAATCTTTGGCAATTTTATTTTCGTAACTACTTTTGTAAATAATACTTATGATTATTATTCCTTTTAACTTGAATCTAAATTCATGCTTGTAACTGTACTTACATTACTGTACAAAAATTGTTTATTATATTCATTATATTCTTGGTGCTTGTTTCTTAAATAATTTGTATATTTGAGCTTTTCTCGCCACGACTCTATTGAAAACGAGCTATTCTCACCCTAACGGACTATCCTGGTAAAGCAACTGCAAATAAATAAATTAATTAATTAATCAATCAATCAGTTAACAAAAAGAAGGCAGCCCCAAAGATATTTGAAGAGAAATACAGGCAAAGGCATCCAGATATGGAAATTTCACAATAAAAAAAGATATCACAAAGAGGGGAATGTAGAAAAGAATATTAGTAAACCAGAAGTTAAAAAAATAGAACTTAAAGTTATGGAATGCCTGCAAAGTGAAGGATTTGATGTAGAAGGTCTAACACAGGTTACATCACAGCATGATGGAATGAGTCCCCAAAGTAAGAAGAAACACGAAGATCAGGAGACATCTGAAGAAGAAATATGAACATGGGAAAGAAAAACATATTTAATATGGTGTAATATCTATGCAAAGGAGAAAGCCAAACTAACTAATCAATACAAAAAGATCAGTACGAAAGGTATTTGAAGACAAATACAGGGGAAGGAATCCAGACATGGAAAAGTTTGCAATACAAAAAAAAAAAAAAGACAGAGGAAAAGTAGAAAAGGAGATCAGTAATGGAGAAGTTAAAGAAAGAGAAATTGATGTCATGAAGTAACTCCAAAGTGAAGGATTCAGTGTAGAAAATCTAATTCAGAAAGCACCATAACAGGACAAAGCAACAGAACTCCATATTAAGGTGAAACCAGTGGAATAGGAAGCAATTGGTCAGGTGCCATATGAAGATATTTTGGAGACTTCCAGAGAAAACCAGTATAAACATTCACTTGAAGCTAGACGGGAAGGGAAGCAACAGGAAACTGTGGAAACTCTGATGCAGTTAATGTTAAGGAGTGATAGGCCACTGAGTTCTCATATGACAGAGCAAAGGAGAGCGCATGATGAAGTTGAAGAGAATGTGCCACAGGAAGATGCAATAGAACATTCTGTAGAATGTCCACAGGAAATGGAAAACAAAAAATGTGCCCTCAGTCTAGAAAAAAAACAAGCCAAGAGAAGAGTTGCTTAACTTGATAGAGATAGACCTATTAAGATCAATGAAAGAAGTAGACTGCAGAAGGTCAATAAAACTCAGAAAGTCAGAAGTTTGAGGAAACAAATGAACATAGTAATTAGGTTCCCCTTCACAATATCGAATGAATGGAAGCTCAAAATGCTTAAGCTCAAGATGAAAATCTCGAACTTCCATTCACTCGAAATTGTGAATGGGAAGTTTAGGGTTAGAGAAAAAAGGGTTCACTTACCTTTCTGCAGGGGGCCAGGTCCCCCTGCACCCTTGCAGGTTAAATCCACATGCTACGTGACTGCAGTATTGCAGAGGAGTGGAAAGTCTTCCGTTTTGCGCTTATGCATATAGCGCGGAACAGGAGATTTCCCTTTCCTTCGCTGTAGTGCAATCTCGGAGTAGGAATATTTAAGTAGGGGTGGGGGGGTGCAGGGGGCAAAGCCCCCCTGCAAAAACATTAGAAAGGTGTAAATTTTTTATTTTATGTCCCCTTCATATTTTCGAGTTTCTTTAAACTCGGGATTCTGGCTTCGGGCTTATGAATTTCGAGTTTAGAGAAATTCAATCATATGAAGGGGAACCAGTAATTAGGACTGTTCATAGAGATTCGCGTGCTATAACAAAGTAAACAGGATATATTACTTTGCAGCTAAACTGATAAGTGAAAGTTCTACCACAAGAACACAGGGTAGTGAAGGAGAGGAAAGGGAGAAATCGAATACCATCATGGAAGTATCGAAAGGAGAAAACTATTAAGCAACTAAGACAAGAAGTGTCACTATTAGAGGAGTATAGAAGAGGAACAGATCAACGAAAATACCTAGAGGTGAAAAAAGCAATGCACAGTATTAGAACAGGTCAGGATCTATCATGCACTTTCACAAAAACTAAAAATCTCAGCACAGGCAGACAGCTTAGAAGATACATAGACACATACAAAGAAAAAGTACAAAAGAAGCCATTTACTGATGACAAAAAAAGTATTATACACAACTGGGAAACAAGGTAAAAGGAATTGAAAGACCATCAAAAAAAAAAAAAATAGTGAAATGTTGCAGAAATAGCTATGAAGATCCTGTGGAGCATAACAAAGATGCTAAATGGATAGAAGTAAAAGAAAGGATAAAGGTAGAGGATATTATAGGGTATGAAGCAACAACCAGTGAGATTGAAACAAAGTTAAGAAAAGCCTCTACTTGGAAAAACTCACGCCCAGATGCAGTACCTAACTTCGGGTTAAAAGTATTAACATCTTTGCATGAAGATTTAGCCACGAGTAAGAATTATTTATATGCACACCCCGAACAGACACCAACCTGGTTAACAACAGGAAAAACAATGCTCCTACTTAAGAGTGAACCTGCAAGCTATGCTAAAAATTATAGACCAATAACTTGCCTTCCAATGACGTTAAACTATGCACTGGAATTGATGCCTACAGAGTCTATAGTCATTTAGAAGAAAACTCTATTATGGCAGTAGAACAAAAGGGGCAATAAAAGAAAATATGGAACAATGGATGATTTGCTGTTAAAGTCATAGTAGAGAACTATAAAAAGGGGAATAATTTAAGTTATTTCATGGACTGACTACAAAAAAAGCATTTGGTAATATCCCACATTCATGGATAAAAGAGTGCTTAAAAGTGTAGAAGATGCACCCTACACTGATGTACTACATTACAGTGACCATGAAACAGTGGCAGACCACTTTGCAATTAAGCCATGACAAAGGACAACATTATTCCAGGTATAAAAATCCAAAGGGGGATATTCCAGGGTGATTCTCTATCACTGCTGCTATTCAGCCTTGCCCTTAATCTATTAACCCATCTACTTAACAGCTTAGGTCATGGCTATAATTTGGCTCCTAGAAAACAAAGTGTAAGACTTCGCGTCTTCTCTTTGTCGGTGATTTGAAACTGTAAAGCTCATCAGATGAGGAAATGAAAGCACAACTGCAAGTTGTCAAAGCTTTTTGGATGATCTACGAATGTCATTTGGTCTTGATAAATGTGCAAAAGTGACCTTTGAAGCAGGGAAACTGCAGCACTAAAAAAACATCAGTTTGGGACAAGAATGTGATATAAAAGAACTTCAGCAAGAGCGAGTGCGTAAATATTTGTGAATTGAAGGATCAACAATAACGCATGAACAAATGCGAATAAAACTTAGTAAGGAGTACTTCAGAGGATGTAAATTAATCCTGAAGACAGCATTGACATCTAGGAACAAAATCCAAGCTGTAAACCCATTTGCTCTTCCTGTCTTAACTTACAGTTTTTGGAATGATTAATTGGCCCCAAAAGGTGTTGGATAGATTAGATAGGGTAACAAGAAGGATGCTTCATGCTCATCAAATGAATTATAAAAATCAGTGCATAACAAGATTAAATATTCCCCATTTCAAAGGAGGGATGGGGCTCCTTGAAATTGATTACATGTATAGATCTGCAGTCGTGGGACTCAACACATACCCGCTGACCTCACAAGACCCAAATGTAGTGAAAGTTTTGAAACATGAGGAGAATAACTCTAAGATGACTTCCCTACTTAGGCAAGCAGAAGCATATTTGCATCAAGCAGGAATGGAAATCAAACCACAACTGGATAAAAATCAGGCAGTAACTGATTGTGCCAAAAACAAAAGAAAGAATATAAGATGAAGGGCCAGATGAGAAGGCAAAAAATGTGGAAAATGCATAAATATAGTTCCAAGTATAGAAAACTTTTAGAAGAATCTCATGTTGACCAGGAATGAATGCAGGAATGGTTAAGGAGAGGCGAATTTAAACCAAGAGACGAAAGGTAAATATTGGCGGCACAAAACAGTGGGATTCGTATACGGTGTACAAATCCACTGAACACGTGGGAGAAAGACAAATGTAAGTTTTGTAAAACAGAATTGGAAACAGTTGCACACCACGTTGCAACATACTAATGGCAGAAGGACTGTATACTGAAAGGCATAATAATGTGGCAAGACTGTTGCACTGGGTATCGTGCAAACATTATGGTACTGAAGTGTCTGAAAAGCAATGGAAACATGAGCCACAAAGCATCACAGAAAATGAAGTCTACATCACATGGGATCATCCACTGCCAACAGTTCAAAAGATAGATGCTAGAAAACCGGATACAGTGGTCCAGGAAAAGATGAGAAAAGTAACACTTATCATTGAAAACGTCACACCCAGTGACTAGTTTCCTGCGTACAGAGAGACACTAAGTCATAAAATATCAGGATTTGCAGGCAGAAACAAGAGCAAAGTGGAAGAAAGATACCCAGACAGTTCCTATAGCAGTAGGAACAATTGTTCTTATAAAAAAAGTCTACAATCATATTTAACTATATTACTAACACATGTAACACCGTACAAATTGCAGGAGGAGTCATTACTGGGCACATTGCTGGAGCTGTGAAGAGCACTTTGGCTGACATCAGAGTGAAACAATACTCATTTCTTGAACTTTAATCGTACTTTGAACTTGGGGACAAGGTCCATTCTCATCATGGTATTAGAAACCCAAAAGATTTGGAGAAATTAAAAAAAAGGGAGGAAACTATATATATATATATATATATATATATATATATATATATATATATATATATATATATATATATATATATATATATATATATATATATGTATGTGTGTGTGTGTGTGTGTGTGTGTGTGTGTGTGTGTGTGTGTGTGTTACTTGGAACAAAGCCAATTTTCAGTGCAGGCCCAGGGAGAAATACTCCACATGCATGTCTTTGTAACTTGGAAAGAAACAAGAACACCCAGTGGAAACCCACACAAATGCAGGGAGGACATGCAGAGACTGCACAGATGGCACCCCAGTCACAAAAAAATCCCAAAAACATATATATATATATATATATATATATATATACACACACACACACACACACACACACACACACACAGACACACATATATTTGGAGTGTACTTAGAAATGAAACTGGGAAATGACCTGATAAATGGCTTGTGGGAAACGTCAGAGCTCCAGGCAGCAAGTTTTCACTCTTAAAAGAACAGGGCATGCAACCCTGTGCCAGCACTCTCCACAATTTCTTCATTGCACATACCTACACATATACATTTAAATATTATAATCAATACTCAAAATACCTTGCATCTCAACTGGAGATGGAGAAAATCTGTCACATAAAAACTGTTACAAGCTTAAAACGCAAGTTCCTTTCACTTTTATTCCCGCTTTTTTTTTTAATAACTCCTACCCTTGTTATTCTTCTAACTGCCCCTTTGCATAATACTCTCTTACATGTTTTTACACCTACAGTCTCCAAACCACTCTATGACCATTCTTTTCCTACTATTCTTTTTAGCAGCCACTTCTTTAAATACTGTCTGTACAAGTAAATACTACACTACCATAAGCATACCCTTTTCTAGGTCACTTAATGTACCTGTTTCTGTTCTCTTACTTTATACCACATTTTTGAAAAAAAAATCTGTATGTGATTACCTTTTCCTAATCCATGGGCTATGTCTGAAAATGGCCCATATAATCAAGCATTCTACCCCGGTTCTATCCAAGTTTACAGAAACATAAACATAATAAATAATCGTACATGCATGGATGTAATCAGATGTAACATTAGACAACTACTCTTCTGATGCTCTAGTGCCACCCATTTTTCAGCTCATTTATGCTCAGTGATGCTTAATCACATATAAGATGTAGCATCAGTTACATGTGTAGTAACTCTTCACCCAGATAATCTAACCTAGATAAATATCACAACTGAATGTTTACTTCTCTCATAACATCCTTGAAAGGCCTTTTACGTTGAGAATACTCCTATCACTCTTCTCTCCTCCCTTACCATGTTCTTTATACACTCCTCCTTCGCCTTCCAACTTTTTCTTTCACCTTCCTTCACACTCCCCTATAAACTTTAATTTGACTGACTAATCTCCACGGGGGATTACTCTTCCACTGTACTCTTATTTAGTCGTCCGTATTCTACTGTTATTCTTTAGATGAATATTTTAATTTCTATGAATATATTGCTCTTCCACTTTCAATGTGTGCATATATCTGTTAGCATATATTTGTGTGTTACTGCAATTCAGTCACAAACGAATTAATATCGTGAAACAGAGCTAAAATCTATGATACACTTTCATGCCAAGATATTTGGTGTTAGCTGTACCATTATACAAATGCATAATCTGTTTTTATTTATTTCTAAACTACACTTTTGTAAATATTTTATGTGAAACATTTCTGTAATTTATGCTATAAATGTATGTAAAGATATTGATTCTCTGGAGCTTTTCACTATGGACCACCCAATAATATGAGATTTCCCACCCACCCAATCTGACTTTTCTGAGCAACACAAACAAGCAAATACATATGGCTGTGTCACAATGTAAAGAAGCAATCTGATAGAGATACATAATCTGCATACTCAATGAACTGTACAGCGATTATGTTTAATTTGCTGTTCATATTAAGCTAACAAGAAAGAGGGATAAAGTAAGAATATTTAGTCTTTATTTTGAAGTTAATAGCACATTACATTTTCTGAGAACTTTATTTTTCCTAATACTACTTGGAAAGGGGCTTCGCTCTCCTTAACCACCTTTAAAAACTAAGCAAGCGTCAATGGGGCACCAACATGCCCATTACCAGCAGCATTATGCAAAACACAGTTTACAAATGTGAGTCATTACTTTGCACTATTAGTATTACTGTCTCGTAGCATGGTTCTTCAGTTGAATTCCTGACTGGGGGCACGCTCTACAAGGAATCAGCACGGCTTCCTTGTGCAAATCCACACAGGTTTTTACAAAGCACTCATACTTACACCCACATCATAATGACAGGAGGTAGAGATACTGGCAATCCTTCCAAACTGATGCAGTTGTGTGTATAATATGCATTTTATATGCAGCTATATAAATATAGATACACTCAAACACACATACATGTATGTTACTATAACAGACTGGCATCCAGCATCCTCGTTTTCTCTGCCTTATGCTACTGAGTGCCAGAATAGGGTTGGACTCCTTCCTGAACTGTGAAATGGATAGAGAAAGAACTGGAGAATAAATGAATCAACGAGTCTGCAGATGCTGAGAGACAGATTTATAACCAGAAGCAGACACACACACACAACCATTCACACACATTATTCAGACTGCCCTGCGAGAGGTCCAGTGTTCTTATAGTCGATACAAATATGCGTGCTGCTGTAAAGACGTGCGAACACATCCACATGCAGCAGCGTGCGTGCACTGGTTTCTTCAACAATAATTTCAATGCAAGACACATTAACCTGAGCTGGCAAAACAGTGCTCCTCAGAAAAGTGCCTTTACATCAGGCTTATCTCTTCCATTCCTGATTACACCCCTTTTTATCATCTTTTCACATTATCCACATAAATGCCACCTTTGCTTCACACAATCTGTAATGCGGTAACACTGAAAAATCAATAGCACTATAGTGATTAATCACAGAAACACGCTTGCCACATCCTTGTAAATAATGCGAAAATAAATAAATAAATCTGTTATAACGGCAGCATGTAAAATATCAGTTTCTTAAACTATCTCACCTCAGACTGAAGAAATTCCCATACACAAAGAGGGATCATCAACAAACTAATAACGTATAACAGCTATGGGACGGATACAGCTTCTCTAGTTTCCACAAGTGCAAGCATTTCCAGACAAATAAATGGTAAGCTATATCAATAGAATGAATTAACTGATCAGAACCCCCCCGAACCAAAATGAAACTCCAAAACTAATACTCCACTTCATTGACACAAACTTAGTGTAAATGACTTCCTATGGCAAGGTTAATCCACAGCATTTTCTGGTTTCTAGTGAATAACGCTTCTTGCATAAAGCAAGCAGGAAGTAATATTACAGCTCTAATATAGTAAACCTCACGCAGGACTCATGCCTCCCACTATTTTAGTTTTCTCAGACTGACTAAGGTCTCGATCCACTGAATTTGATGGACTGACTGTTGGTAGTACCTGGGAGCTTTGTTGAGTGAGAAAAATGTGTCACATCAAATAAGCTATTTAATCTCAGCTGAGGTTGTGTGTTAATCACGCCTCCCCTTTTTCCAGCAAGCCAAACTAGAAAGCGTACAGGTATTATGTAGAGAAAAAAGGATTACCAGTCTGTGCCTCGTGGTTGGTGACCGTTCATGGGAAGTAGCACTGCAAATTTAGCTTTTGTACACAAATGAGGACACTGAGCACCTCGCGACTACTGCCACATTGCTCAACTTATTATAAGCAGGACTCATTCCTCCTCCCTCTATTTTAGATTTATGCAGAATGACTTAAGTCGCCATACAAAAACAGTAACTAAAATTGGCAGATTTACAGCTAAAACGTGTTAGCCATTTTGTAGCAAACCAAACTAGAAAACATACAGGGATTTAAAATTAAAAAAACAGGTTCAATGTCTAGGTGCGGACATTAGTAAAGGATTACGCAGACCCCTTACTGGTCTGCACCTCATGGTTGGGGATCGCTCGGGTCATGGGCAGTAGCACAGCAAATTTACTTTTCTTATAAACTTGTAGGGCTAACGAGTAACGATTGAGGACACTTAGAACATCAAGCAGTAGAAAAGTACAGTTTTGTACCTACCATAAATGTAGATGTTCGAGTGTTCACCCTGCTGCAGTCATCACACTTGGGTTATCCTGTCATCAGGCGGTCCAGCAGTCAGCCGGATTTCCAAAGTCTTGGTCCGACGTCGGTTGCTGTCGCCTCATCCCTGACGTCAGTGCGCCAGGGGTACATATATTGCAACAGACGCCATTTTCTTCAGTTTTTCTTGTCCCAGACGTCAGGTGCCCCCCAAAAAGGTGATCAGAATTAGTACCAAATGGTGTGAACACTGTACAAACACAACATCCCTTCAGCTATAAGCAAATACATCAGTAAGGCATAGCAGAGATGTAGCCAGTAGATCAGAGGGGTTGGAGGGAGGGTAACCTGGACTGCAGCAGGGTGAACACTCGAACATCTACATTTATGGTAGGTACAAAACTGTACTATGTTCATCATGTTACCCTGCTGCAGTCATCACACTTGGGTTGAATCCCAAAGCTAAGGTAGGGGGGAGGTATCATAGAGGGATAGTGGAGGCAATGAGGCCCTGCAGAACTGCAGTGGCGAAGCCCGCCCTGGACTTTGAGTAAAGAGGTAAGTGATGGTGTTTGGTGAAGGTGTGTACAGAACTCCAAGTTGCAGCTTCTAAAATTACCTTGGTAGGAACCCTCCTGAGAAAGGCTGTAGAGGTAGCTGTTGCCCTGGTAGAGTGGGATCTAATGGTAGGAGGAACTGGTTTCCCATGATGGGTACAACACAACCGTATGCAATGGCCTATCCATTTAGAAATGGTTTGTTTGGATATAGCCCTCCCTTGAGAAGCTGTAGCATAGGATACAAAGAGCTGGTCCGTTTTTCTGAAAGCCTTAGTTTTATCCAAGTAGTAACGAAGCTGCCTGTGAATGTCCAAGGAATGCAGGAGTCTCTCACCTTTGTTCTGTGGATTGGGGAAGAAAGTGGGTAGGTGGATGGTTTGATTTAAAGCTACACTAGAAACCACCTTAGGCATGAAGGAAGGATTAGTTCGTAGAGAAACGATGAAAAATGAGGAAAGGTTCCACTGCCATTAGTGCCTGTAATTCTGAGACTCTCCTAGCAGAAGTTATTGCCAGGAGCAGGGCAGTCTTCCAAGATAGGAACTGAAGGTCTGCAGAGAAAGCTGGTTCAAAGGGAGGCAACATTAGTTTTTCCAGAACAAAGGTGAGGTCCCATGTTGGTGTAAGAGCTCTTCTAAGTGGTCTAATGTTTTTTGCCCCTCTGAGGAACTGCCTTAGAAGAGGATTTGAAAATAAAGGTGGATTAGTGTCTTAGTGAGCTGAAATAGCTGAAGCATGGACTTTAATTGAGGAGAAGGAAAGTCCTTTGTGCAACATCTCAGCTAAATACTGCAAAATGTGAGGCATATGAGGCTGAGTTGTGCCTTGGCCTTTAGCTTGGTTCCAGGCAGAAAACCTTTTCCATTTGTCCGAGTAAGTCTTCCTGGTTCTTGGCCACCTGGCTTCCAGAATAACATCCAGAACTGCTTGTGAAAGAGGGGCTGGTTAGATGTTTAATAGATTTGCCACGCAGCCAGGTTTAAGGTTTTGAGCTGGCTGTGTAGAATCTGTTTGTTTTGTTGCGTGAGCAAATGGGGTATTTGAGGCAGTATTCATGGTGGGCTGTGAGCCATATTCTTCAATACAGGGTACCACCAGTGCTGGCGTGGCCAGTCTGGGGCTATGAGAATCAGTCGTGGTTTCTCCTTTTTGACCTTCAAAAGAACCTTTGTGAGAAGAGGTAATGGAGGAAAGGCATATGCTGTCAGGTTTTTCCAACTGAAGGAGAGAGCGTCTACTTTCCAAGCTTGATGGTGGAATGTCCTTGCACAAAATTTTGTCAGTTGGTAGTTTTGAGGACTGGCTAACAGGTCTATATTTGGAAGGTCCCATTTCTGAGTTATCATTGTAAATATTTGTGGGTCTAGTTTCCACTCGTGGGGATCTTTGATGTTTCTGCTTAGGTCGTCTGCCAATGTGTTTTTCTGTCCTGGCAGGAATTGAGCTTGTAACTGGACTTGGTAAGCCAGAGCTGTGTACCATAAGATTATTGCTTGCCTGCAAAGAGGGTAGGAATGTGTGTCCCCTTGTTTGTTTATGTACCACATTACTGTGGTGTTGTCCGTCTTTATTGCAAGTTGTCCTGGATGTAGTAGATCCTTGAAGGCTGTCAGAACTTTCTGTACAGCCAGCATCTCTTTTTGATTTATGTGCAGTTTTCTTTGTTCTGCAGTCCATAGGCCTTGAATGCATTGCCCTGCCATGTGTGCCCCCCAGGCATAGTCTGAAGCATCTGTTGTGATAGTTTGCCTGGTTGGGGGCATGGTGAAAGGCTGACCCTTGAGGTCACATGCCTGTGACCACCATAGAAATTCCTGTTGAAGGCAGGGAATGAGAGATATCACTGTGTCCAAGCTGTGGCTGTGTTGAGACCATACGCTTTTTACGTACCACTGTAATTTCCTCATATGCAGTTTTGCAAATGGTATTATCAGAATGCAAGATGCCATGAAGCCCAAGGCCTGCAGAATTTTTCTTGCAGTTAATTGGGTCTTTGTTGCCATTTTCTTGAAATATTGAGTCAGTTGTAGTTGCTTGTCTGGTGTAAGATAAGCCTTCTGGGCCGTTGTGTCCAAGCTGGCACCCAGGAATGTCATTTTTTGTGAGGGTACTAGTTTTGACTTCTTTTCGTTTACTGTGTACCCCAGACAATTTAGTAAATGCTTCACAAAGGTCAGATGATGTAAGAGAATGTCTTTTCTTTCTGCTTGGATGAGGCAGTCGTCCAGTTATGGATATATTTGAATTCCTCTGTCTGCAGTATGCAATTACTGGTGCCAGGCATTTTGTGAAAACTCTGGGCGCAGTAGATAAGCCAAAGGGCAGTGCAGAGAATTGATAAAGGGTTGAACCTGCAATGAAACTGAGGTATCTTCTGCAACTTTGTCTGATAGGGACATGCAGGTATGCCTCCTTGAGGTCCAACGTTACCAGCCATGCTTCCTTGCCCAACATGGGAAGTAGCTGCTGTAGTGTTAGCATCTTGAATTTGGGAACTTGTAAGTAAGTGTTTAGAATTGAAAGGTCCAGAACTGGTCTCCAAGCATTGTCCTTTCTGGGTACTAGAAAGAGTCTTGAGTAAAATCCTTGGTCTTGCTCTCGAGTCGGTACCCATTGAATGGCTCTCATGGCCATGAGAGCTGTAATTTGTTTTTGAGCCTCTGCCCTTTGATTTTGTGGCAGGTTTGGCATTCCTCTTTTCATTGACAAGGTGTGAAAGTGGAATCTGTATCCTCGTAAAATTATGTCTAAGACCCATTTGTCCTTTGTGACCATGTGCCAGTTGTCTGCAAAAAGTGCTAGTTTCCCCCCCCAAGGGGGCTGACAAAAGAGCTTTGTTTGGCCAGCTTAGGTGCAAGTCATTGAGTTTGCCTTCTGGTGGGTTGAGACCTGTCTTCTCCTACCTTCTGGGTTGAAGTGTCCCATTGGCGAGGTTTATACTGGGCTTGTGGTTGTCCTCTGCCCCTTGGGCGCCTGTATTTACCCCTCTGAGATCTGTCAGTGGCTGGAAAGGACCAATTTTTTGTTGGCCAGTTTCTGCTGAAGCGAGGGGGTTGTACTTGTAGGAAATCTTTGACTGTCTGCATTGATTTCGCCTTATCTTCCATTTTCTTTAAAACAACTTCTGCTTTAACTCCAAAAAGAACATCCTGCTGTAAGGGAGCATCTAGTAGTTTTCCTTTAACATGATCAGGCAGACTTTGTTCCTTTAACCAGGCATGCCTACGTATAACTGATCCAGTGACAGCTGCTCTGCAGGAGACCTCCAAAGAATCAAATCCACATTGTAAGGTATATTTGCCCACCTGCTCAGTGGCATGCAACAAATCCTGTACTTCTTTCAATTCAGATTGTTGAGGGAGGGAGGTTATCTTTTGTTTTAACTGAGAGATTAGAAATTGCTGATACTTAAGCATATGAAATTGACAATTTAGTGCTCTCATAGCTAATGTGGCTGAGGTGTAAACCTTTTCCCCCCACCTGTCTAGTGCTCTTGAATCCCTCTCAGAAGGTATTGGGTTTTTAGCCATGGAAGCCTTAGCCCCCTTGGGACCCTGGGAGATAGTCTCTGGGTCAGCTACTGGGCTTTTGTAAAGAAATTTGTGGGAATCAGGTACTCTGTAGTATCTGTCAGGCTTAGCCGGAGCAGGAGGTAGAGAGTCTGGGTTGAAACTGGATTCTAAATAGACATCATCCACAATGTCAAAAACAGGTGGGATGGCTAGAGGTTCGTGTTGGTGGAGTAAAAAACTCTTGAGCCTTTTCTTGGAATCAGAGTAATCCTGACCTTCCCAGTGAAAATGTTCCCTCATAGTGTGTAAAGTTTCCCCAAAGGAGTAGTCTTCAGGGGGGGAAGCTGAGGGAATAGAGTCCTCAGCATCAGAATCTTCATAAGGAGAGAAGGAGTAGTCTTGGTCCTCAGAGGAATCCGAAGAAAAAGACAGTTGCTCAGAGGAAGCAGAATCTTCCTCTTGTCTAGGCCTTTTGTCAGGAGGGGGCTGTGAACCCCTGATAAGAGAAATCAAATCTTCAGCCATTTTGAGCATCTGTTTCTTAGGCATAGGGCCTTGAACAGGAGACTGAAGTGTAGTCTTTTTAGATTTAGGAGTCGTCTTCGGCTTTGAAAACGTTTTGACTGTGAGAGTTGGTCTGAAAACGCCTTCAGAAACCGATAGTGTTTCAGAAGCACCGACGTCCTTAGGAGGTAAATCGTCGGAAGGGCCTGAAGTAAAAGGCTGCGTCAGCCTAGTACATTCTGTCAAAATATCCGTAGCGGTCTCGGGTTCCCGAACTGCGGTAGTCAGGGGCTGCGTCAGAGCCTCACTGAGAAGAGGAGGACCGGATCAACCGAAGCCTCGGAATCTGGCTTAGTCCTGGGCTGTCGGTCCTTATCCCTGCGCTTTTTGTGCACGCCGATAGTCGGTAGCTCCGATGGCATGTTATAGTTAAATTTTCTACCAAAATAGTGTTGTGCGAAATCAAATCATCTTTTAATAGTACGCTAATTAAACCTAGCACAAAATCGACAAGGGACGTCGTGATCAGGGCCTAGGGCAAGGTATGCAATAAGAATGAAAATCCTTATGAGGTATTTGCTTCCCACAAGAAATACAATTGTTAACTTTTTCTGACATCGGTCTGAGGCAAGAAAAGTTTCCCCAACGGGGTATTTAGCTTTATAGAAGACTTCGGTCTGAAATTCGACAATCTCAGGAGTCGGCCGACCGGCACTTGCGAACTGCTTCTGCTTCGGGCACCTCGCGACAAGAAAGACTGAAGAAAATGGTGTCGGTTGCAATATATGTACCCCTGGCGCACTGACGTCAGTGATGAGGCGACAGCAACAGTCGGACCAAGACTTTGGAAATCCGGCCGACTGCAGGACCTCCTGACGACAGGATAACCCAAGTGCGATGACTGCAGCAGGGTAACATGATGAACATCATGTCCTTACTTTGGTAACTTTTGACCCAGTGAACTATGAGATGCTACTGTTGCCAGAGATAAGAGCAAGCGCAAACTTCACTCACTCCTCTCTCACACACACACAGACACCCACAAACTGGCTCTTTTGCGTTCACACACACATACAGCATTCACTCAGAGACACAGACAGCAGCATATTCAATAATAATTAGGTAATGTGAATTTGGTGCTGGCAGATTAGAAACAGATGAACAGGACAACAAACAAACAGTACTATTTTCTGCATAAATTAGGGGCATCATTTTATATGCAGGAAACAATAACAGAATAAACTTACCAAGTATCCAGGAACTCTGCCTGCAGATTTTCAGAAGGAATTACTTGTTGCAATGAAGTTTTTATTCCAGAAAGAAACAGTGGATGTAAGAGTTCTACAACACATTCTGCAGCACTTTACAGTACCTGACAATGGGCAGGCCTGGAAAATGTCTATGTCACTGTGTGGGAGGATCTGCAGGAGAGGGAACTACTGATTTGACTGTGTCTAAGGTACGTCACAAAGGTGAAAACAATTTGCAACTGAAAGGATGTGATACAAAAGAATGGGGGGAATGGGGCTTTCCTGCCCTATGCTACAGAAAGGCAGAAATGTAGAAATAAAAAATGTGTTTGTGCATTCTCGTTACTGTAGATGGCTGGGATGAGTTTACAGGGATAGAAAAGGACTTGTGATTAAGCTAAATTGTGTTTAAGCCCAGAGTTTTCCTTTAACAATTTTCATTCACTCTAAAATTCCATAAATTACTCAATTCCTGGCTTCCCTTAAATTTTACTCTTCCTCAAACATAATTCTGCATTTTTTGCTCCTACAAATTACATTTATTTCCATAAAGTTTGCTACTTCCCTCTTCTAGCAATCTAACTTTTATTTTTATCTCCTTTGCAATATTCAGTTACAACTGATTTAGATTTTGATTCTAATGTTCTAGTAATTGCTTTTTATTTGCACAGCTGTTAGCATTAAACTTAGTACGTCTTACTGAGCCTGGGCAATTTAGATCCCTGTTTCCCACCTCCAAAGAATCATTTCTTTTGGTTACTTCTAATTCCTCCTCCAAAATGTCTGACAAAGTATCCCATGGGGAAATTTTAACATCTGGCAAGTTGTTACACCCCCCCGCACACACACAATAAAACAGTCCAGTAACCTCTCTCTGATGATTAGAAAATATAATGTGAAGTGTATTTAAAAAGGTCAGGTGAGGATGTGAGGATTTATAAAAACTACATCCAGCTTTAGTCAATTGGTATCTGTGACATAAGATTAACACTATTAAAGACTAGGGGAGTACCAATGAACAATGTTCATGCCTTGCATCTAAGAACTACAGAAAAGCAATTTTGAGAGTAAACCCATATGAAATATCTGAGGGTTTTAGTTACATGACTTGGCTGAGTCACCCATAGCAAAAACATACTTATAGCGAATGAAAATAAAATTAAAAATGAATTTAGGTGAAAATTAGAACAATGAGTACATGCCCTGCACTGCCTTATACTCTCACTGTTGTTGGATGTGTTCCACGTTTTTCTGTTAGTATTTATCATAACATTGTGAAGTCAAACCTGGAATGGGAAGAAATAAGCAAATAAACTGATAATGTCATGGAAATTGTGAAAATTACATTTTTTACAATCCAACTCTATTTTGAAACTGTGCAAGTGAAGGCATTTTATCTGTTGAGCATACAATGTTACCAAGCTAGACGGAAGCAATTACCTGCTTTTTTTAAAAAATTGATAACAGATGTGAATTTGAATTAGTGGCTTGTGCAGAGGTATTTTGGAAGAGAGACCCCCCACCCACATACTTGATTAAATTAATGATGTAGATTCTCTGAAGCATATATTTAGTGTTAACAGATTGCAACTTTAAATTAATATGACTGAAACTGCTTATTTGTGAATCACAAGACTATCAATAAAAATTTGCCAGATAAAAACATCTTTATTCAGCTTATTTCTGTTTTTTATGTGTCAGAAGTAAAACAAAAAAACAGCTTTTTCTTTTCAAGACTCTCTCTTATTTTTAATATTTATTAACTAGCTAGGTACACTGACATATGAAAGGAGCCATTTCAACCATGACCTAGGTCCACTAGACATCACTCACACATACACAATCACCAAGTAGAAATTGCAATGAGTCTGCAGTTCAGTAGAACACAATGCATCAAACTCCAATTCTGTTACAGCACTAAGAACAAGACCGGCAGAGATGTTACTTGGTATTAATCTGTACAGGAGTTTCAGAATACATTCTGGCTATAAGGCACACAGCTATGTAGCAAACTAGAGAAAATATTTTATTTATTATATTAGTATTTGTATACCGGGAAAGTCCACTTGGCCAGGAAAACCCATTTTCAGTGGAGGCCCGGGGAGAAAGCCTCCACTGTAATAAGATAGTTGCATAAAAAACATAAGGTTACAGAATAAGAAAAATTATACAATGTTTAAAAGTTTCATTGAAATTTCAAAACCAGAAAAATTATACAAACGTTTCATAAAAATTCCATAAAACAGAGATGCAATAGTCAAGAGTCGAGAGTCATTAATATTTGGTATGATAGACCACTGCAAAACTAAAACTATTACATAAGTGAAAGGTAGAATCCAAAAGCAAGTGGCATTGGCTTTAGAATAGAACAGCTGAATAGAGTGTATGAGAACATATTGAGAAAGGGATGGTAATGAAACTTTTATGAGTGCAAGAGGCAGGGGAGGAAGTAGGATAAAAGCGAGTGAGAGAGAAGGAGGTAGAGGAGGAAAGTAAAGAAGCAGAGGAGAGGAAGACAGGACTTATAGATATTAAAGGGGAATATATAGAGCAGTGGTAAGGTGCCAAAAGAGGCAGGGGAGGAGTAAAAAGTATAACATTCGTTAGAATGTATAGAGGGATTTTTCAACACAAGCGAGAGTAAGCAGTTACGTGGTTCAGACTGGGAGACTTCAGTAATGCCAGGGTGAGTGATGGTCAACTGCATTGTCCATTTGGACACAAGATGTTTGTGTAGTTCCCTTTTAAAGCTGGTGGGGCACTGTTGTGAGCAGATGGAAATTGGAAGGTTATTCCATATTTTGGCAATTTTCCAGGAGTACAACTGATCTGCAGGTAGCTTGGGTTTGTGTATTTAGAGAAGAAATTCATGTTCAGACTGTAGTTACCTAGAAGGGTTATAGAGGCTAAATAAGGAGCTGAGTGCAGGACAGTCCTGAGGCTTGTACATCAGTTTATGTGAAGATGTGAGCTGTAGGAAGAAAAGGTAGTGGGGGGAGTTCTAGCCATTGTAACTGTACTAGGGCAATACAGTGGTGTGTACAGTGGCGGCTACTGGCGGCAAATTTAGCAATCTTGTTACAGCAGGATTCTAGTTTTGTAAACAGGGAAGACCGTAGACTGATTAGTAATGTAGCACCATAAGTTAGTGAGGGTAAGAGGAAAGATGATGCTAATGTCTGTTTAAAAGGAAGGGAGAGGAACTTATGTCTACAGAGTAACCCAAGTTTTTTGTGAGCCTTGATGATATTGTTTAGAATGTGGAGATCGAATTTGAGGTTCTCTCATCAATTACCCCCCCTAACAATTTAGTGTGGGTTACTAACTCGATTTTTATAGAGTTTAGTGAGAAGATTTCAAAGTTAGCTATGTTAATAGGGGTGTTTCTCTTGGGAGTGAATACCATAAGTTTGGACTTTTTGGGATTTAAAGAGGTGATTTTTGTGACGCCATTTTTCTACAGTGAAAAAATGCAGTCTGGGCCTAAAATAGAGCCTTGGGGTACTCCTGTAGGGTTGTGTAAATACGGGGAAATAGAGTTCTGCCATTTAACAGCATGCTCTCTGTTAGAGAGGTAGCTTTTGAACCAGTTAACAGATTGGGGAGATAGACCAATGGAAGACAGCTGGGAGAGGAGGATAGGATGAGAGATAGTATTAAATGCTTTTGATAAATCCAAAAAAAATGGCAGATACAACGTTACCTGAATCACAGGCTTTGTTGACTATGCCAAGGAAGGAAATTAGTGCAGTACATGTACTATGGACAGGGCGGAACCTGTGTTGTGTAGGGGGACAGGATATTATGTACTAGAAGGTAGTCCATCAGTTGTTTCTGCACACATTTCTCAAGAATTTGAGAGATAGGAGAAAGAATAGCAATAGGTTGAAAGTTAGAGATATAGGTAGATGGGCATCCTTTGTGAAGTGGTAATATGATTGCTTTTGATGCGAGTTTAATTTTTTTCTTCTCCCTCCCTAAAACCATGGGCTATCATTTCCAGTTTATACGTTGCTATTTTTTGTCACACTATAAGGTAAACAGCTGTAGGCAGGTGTGGATTCACAATATGAAAGGAAAATTTTGCAAAAGCAGTTTAGGACATGGATAAATAAAATGGGGTGGGTGGTCATCCTTTGTCGTGCAGGCTAAGAAAGAAAGGAAAGTTGTGTAAAATCTTACCATAACCATAGATGTTCATCGTGTTATACTGCTGCAGTCATCACACTTGAGTTATCCTGCCGTCAGGCAGTCCCTCAGTCGGCTGAATCCTAAAGTCTTGGTCTGGCATCGGTTGTCGTTGCTTCTTCCCTGACGTCAGTGCGACAGGGGTATATAAAAGAGGCAGCCAACGCCATTTTCTTCAGACTTTCTTGCCGCGCAGTGCCCAAAGCAGAAGCAGTTTGCAAGTGCTGGTCGGCTAGCTCCTGAGATTTTTGAATCGAATTTCAGCCCAAAGTCTTCTCTAAAGCTAAGTATCCCATTGGGGAAACTTTTCTTGCCTCAGACCGATGTCATACAAAGTTAGTAATTGCATTTCTTGTGGGAAGCAAATACCTCATATGGATTTTCATTCTTATTGTATTCCTTGCCTAGGCCCAGACTACGACGTGTCTGGTTGTCAGTTTTGTGCTAGGTTCAACAAACATACAATCAAGCGTCGGGCAGATTTTGCCCGACATTATTTTGGCAGAAAATTTAACTATAGCATGTCGTCGGAGCAACCGACATCAGCAATGACTAAAAAACGCAAGGATAAGGACAGGCAACCAAGGCCAAGACCAGATACAGAGGCCTCAGCAAGGCCCGCCGCCGGTTCTCCGGTGTTCAGCGAGGTGCCTACGCAGCCCCTGACTACCGCTGATTTAAAAATTCTGACGGCCTCCCAGACTGAATCAGCTGGGCCTCAGGAGCCGGTTCCATCTCACCCCTCAGACGCCAACCCTGACGGTGATCCGGAGATTTTGGGCAGGCCTTCGGTTTCTGAAGGTATCTTCAAACCGACAGCTATCTCTATTAAGTCTTATGCTAAACTTAAAACCCCCTTAAAAGTTAGGAAACCGGGTCCACAGACCCCCCCCCCCACAGGCCCCTATGCCTAAAAAACAGATGCTTAAGATGGCTGAGGATTTAATTACCCTTATCAGGGGTTCCCAACCCCCTCCTGACAAAAGGCATAGACTGGAGGAAGATTATCCTTCCTCTGACCAAGCATCCATTTCCTCAGCTAACTCTGAGGACCAGGATTATTCCTTCTCTCCTTATGAAGACTCAGATGCTGAAGAGTCCATTCCCTCTGTCTCCCCCTCTGAAGACTACTCTTTTGGGGAAATTTTACACACCATGAGGGAACACTTCCACTGGGAAGGCCAAGATTACTCTGACTCTAAGAAAAGACTCCGTGAGTTTCTTCTTCTTCCATTACACCCCTTGCAATTCCTCCAGTTTTAGACATTTTGGATGATGTTTACACCGAATCTAGTCTAAACCCAGACTCCTTACCTCCTGCACCAGCTAAACCAGACAGATACTACCGTGTTCCTGATTCTCATAAGTTTCTATATAAAAGCCCTGCTGCAGACCCTGAAACCATTTCCCAGGGTCCCAAAGGGATTAAGGCCTCTACTGCTAAGAATCCACTACCTTCTGAAAGAGATTCCAAAGCATTAGAAATATGGAGGAAGAAAGTGTATACGTCTGCCACTTTGGCCATGAGGGCCTTAAACTGCCAATTCCACATGCTAAAATACCAGCAGTACTTTATTACACAGTTAAAGCAGAAAATGATCCCTCAGACAGATCAACCTGATTTCAAAGAGATGCAGGATTTGCTGCATGCAGCAGAACAGGTGGGAAAGCATACCTTACAGTGTGGTTTTGATTCATTGGAAGCCTCATGTAGAGCAGCTGTCACAGGATCTGTAATACGAGACATGCTTGGCTAAAAGAGCAAGCCTTACCAGAACATGTCAAAGCAAAGTTATTGGATGCTCCATTGCAGAAAGATGTGTTATTTGGTGTCAAAGCAGAGGAAGTCTTAAAGAAAATGGAAGAAAAGGCAAAATCTATGCAGACAGTTAAAGATTTTTTACAGGTACAACCTCCTCGTTTCAGCAGAAACTGGCCATCAAAAAACTGGTCCTTTCCTGCATCAGACAGACCCCAAAGGGGTAGGTACAGATGCCCAAGGGGCAGAGGCCAGCCACAAGGTTCTTTCAGGCCTAGACAATGGCATACAACAACTCAAAGAGGTGGAGATGAAAGATCTCAACCCTTCAGGAAACAAACACAATGACTTCCCTCTTCGCCTGCCAAGCAAAATTGCCCTGGCAGCACCTTTGGGAGGAAGACTGGCTCTATTTCCACAAAACTGGTGCATCATAACAAAGGACAAATGGATTCTGGATATTATTACCCGAGGCTACAGATTTCATTTTCACACTTTACCACGGATGAGAGGCATGCCAAATCTGCCTCCAAACCAATGGGCAGAGGCACAAACGCAAATTTCAGCTCTCATGAATATGAAAGCAATTCAAAAGGTACCTACAAAGGAGCAAGGTCAAGGTTTTTACTCAAGACTGTTTCTAGTACCAAGAAAGGACAAAGCCTGGAGACCCATTTTAGATCTCTCAATTCTAAACACATTCCTGGAGGTACCCAAATTCAAAATGCTCACACTACAGCAGCTTCTTCCCGTGCTGGGCAAGGAGTCTTAGCTGGTAACGTTGGACCTCAGAAAGGCATACCTGCATGTCCCTATCAGACAAGATTGCAGAAGATCTCAGATTTTTGGCAGGTACAACGCATTATCAATTCTCTGCATTGCCCTTTGGCTTATTTACTGCGCCCAGAGTATTTACGAAATGCCTGGCATCAGTAATTGCATACCACAGACGAGGAATACAAATTTATCCATATCTGGACGACTGCCTGATCCAAGCGGACAGCAAGGACATTCTATTACAGCATCTGGCATTTGTAACAAAGCTGCTAAGTTGCCTAGGGTACACAGTAAACAAAAAGAAGTCAAAGCTAATACCCTCACAAGAGATAATATTCCTGGGTGCCAGCTTAAATACAACGGACCAGATGGCTTATCTCATGCCATACAAACAAAAACAACTGACTCAGTACTTCAAAAAGATGGCAACTTTTACCCAGCTCACTGCAAGGAAAATCCTGCAGGCATTGGGGTTCATGGCAACCTGCATTCAACTAGTTCCACATGCAAAGCTGCATATGAGGAAATTACAATGGTACCTGAAAAGTGTATGGACTCAACACAGGCACAGCCTTGAAACAAGTATACCTCTCATTCCCTGCCTTCAAAAAGAGTTCCTATGGTGGGCTCAAGCATGTCAAATAAACAAGGGTCTTCCTTTTGTCTTACCTCCAGCAAACCAAACTATGACAACAGATTCTTCAGACTACGCCTGGGGAGAACACATGGCAGGACAGTGCATACAGGGCAAATGGTCTGCAAAACAAATGCATCTACACATTAAACAAAAGGAGATGCCAGCTGTGCAAAATGCACTGACAGCCTTCAAGGACCTCTTGCATCCAGGACAACTACTAATAAAGACAGACAACACCACAGTTATGTGGTAGATAAACAGGGTGGAACACACTCCTACCCTTTATGCAGACAGGCAATGACCTTGTGGAACACAGCATTGACTTACCAAGTACAACTGCAAGCACAATTCCTGCCAGGAAAGGAAAACATATTGGCAGACGAATTAAGCAGAACTATGGCAGATCCTCACAAGTGGAGACTACACCCACAAGTATTTTCAATGATAACTCAAAGGTGGGGACGCCCAGACATAAATCTAAATGATTTCCTTGTGTTTGGTTTCCTGGCCTCCTGCAGGACTGAGAGCATGTCCTCTTTGTACAGGTGTCTGAAGGGGATCAAAATCCTATCCACAGAGACGGGTGCAGGGATCTCAACTGTGGGTGAATGTGTCCCCTGGTGCTATGTGAGAAGATCCACTGAGGGGGGTAACTTGTGGTGATTGCCCTTGGATAGATGAAGTAGGAGGAACCAGTCCTGCCTTGGCCAATAGGGGGTCACCAACAAGATTTTTGGTGAGTCCTGCTATATTTTCAGTAGGACTCTTGATTAGAGGGAAGGCGTACAGGAATCTCCCCTTTCAAGACATTAAGAAGGTATCTGTTTGAAGAGCCTTTGGGTCATGAGTTCAGGAGCAATAGCTCTGGGGTTGCCTGTTTGCAGAGGAGGCGAACAGTCTATCTGTGAAATTCCCCACCTGTGGATCAGATCTAGGAACACCTCCCTTGATGGCATCCATTCATGGCTGTCTGAAGAGGTTCTGCTTAAGGAGTCTGCCTGACAATTGTGTTGGGACAGGATGTAGGCTGCCTGGAGGGAGATCCCCTGGGAGATGGCTAGATCCCATACCTGTGGGGCTAGCCTGCATAGGAGGTAGGACTTCGTCCCTCCTTGCTTGTTCAGGTACCACATCACTGTGGTGTTGTCTGTGAAGATCTTCAGAATGCCCTGTCTGAGGAAAGGTAGAAAGGCCTGCAGGGCCACAGGTATGGCTGACATTTCCTTGATGCTGATATGCCATTGTTTGTGTTTGTCTTTCCACACACCTTGCACTGTTCTTGTGTCCAACGTTGCTCCCCCAGCCCAGATCTGATGAGTCTGTGTGCATGATCTGGGAAGGGGAAGGCAATTGCAGGGGGAAATCCGGGTTTAGGGCCATCTGGGCCAGCCACCACTTTAATTCTTGGTGGAGTGGCAGGGGAGAAGTGGGATTCTGAAGTCTAGGGGGGTGTGAGTGCTGGGTCCATACTGAGCAAAGATACCAACTGGATCTTTCTCATGTGTAGTCTTGCCATAGGTACCATGGGAATAGTGGCAGTAATGTGCCCAAGAAGTGTGAGGAATTCCTGGCAGTCAGGACGGGTGAAAAGGAGGGCGGATTAAAGGAGTTGGGTCAGGGAAAGCACTTTTTCCTGAGGTAGGAAGGTCATTCTGATGACTGCTCTGATTCAGCATCCCAGGAATACAATGACTTGTGTAGGGTTTAGTTTGGATTTGGGGGAGTTTATGAGGAACCATAGAGACTGCATCAGGAGCAGAAGGTCCTTTGTGTGGGCAAGGAGGGTTTGTCTAATCTGCTGCTTGAATGAGTAGGTCGTCTAGGTATGGTAAAATTTGCATACCTCTTGTTCTGCAGTAGGTAATGACTGAGCCCAAGCATTTTGTAAATACCCTTGGTGCAGTGGAGAGTCCAAAGGGCAAGGCACAAAACTGAAAATGCAAGGAGCCTGCTTTGAATCTGAGGAATTTTCTGGAGGACAGTTTTATGACAATATGTAGATAGGCCCCCTTGTTGTCCAGGGTCACCATGAAGGCCTGGGGAAGGATGAGTGGAAACAGAATGGGTAGGGTAGTGTTATCATCCTGAAGGAGGGAACCTTCAGGAATGGGTTGAAACGGAAAGGTCTAAGATGGGTCTCCATGGTCCCCCCTTTCTGGGCACCAGAAAAATTCTGGAGTAGAAGACTTTCCTTCGAGCAGAGGGGGTACGAGTTCTATGGTGCCTTGGAGCAACAGTTTGTTTAGGACCTCGGGAAGGAGGGACCATTGAGGTGGGGGGGTAGAGGTATAGGAAGTTTTGGGGGAGGAGACAAAGTCATGAAGTAACTCTCCTTGAGGATAGACAAAACCCATTTGTCGGATGTCACTAGAGTCCATGCAGGGAGGCAGTGAGAGAGATGGGAGGATAGAGGTATGGTGGAAGGAGGGGGGGGAGAAAAGGAGGCAGGCAGTCAAGATGCTGCCTGCCCTTTCTGGAAAGGGGGGGTCTCTGGGCAGTGACCCGAGTAGCCTGTGTCCTGTGTGGTCTTCTAGACCTGGAGGGGGCAGAGGGCCTAAAAGACTTCCTTATAAATTGTGTCTTGGCCAGGTAGTTCCTCTGGAATTTTGGGATAAGAGAGACAAGAAAATGCTCTAGATATTGGAGCTCTTTCCCTTTTTGCTGAAGTGACTTAAAGAGATCAGCTACCTTGGAGCCAAAAAGGGCTGAGTGATCCAAAGGAGCATCCAAGAGTTTGGCCTTAAAGTCATCAGGTAGGGGCTGTAGATGCAGCCAGGAGTATCGCCTCAATACAGAGGCAGATGTAGCTGACCTGGCAGAGACCTCCACTGCTTCATATGGACACCTTAGGGGATGTTTATTGACTGGAGATGAGCCCAAGCAAGGAAGACAGGGATGCCTTTGCAGAGCAGTCAGGGATCTCAGAGTTCCTTAGAAGCTTAATCCAGTAAGGACAAGGAGTATTTGGCCATGCGTGCCCTATCAATGGGAATAGAAATGGTTGCTGGGTCAGCTGGCGAGCATTTGAAAAGGAATATTTCTGCATCAGGTACCCTATACAACCGGTGTGCTCTTCTAGGGGCAGGTGGCTGGTAATCTGGGTTTATGCATGCTGCTGCAAAAGCATCCAGAAAGGCAGGCTGGACAAGAGGAACAGGAGCCGGATTAGGAGATTCCCTCTGGACCCATAGAATCTTTTTTGTTGCTCAGACATGTCTGAACGATCCCATTTAAAATGTTCCCCCATAAGACTGACAGTGTCCCCGAAGATAAGGTTTTCCACAGGGGAGTCAGGTTCAGCAGGGGCTTCTTCTAGGGATCCATACCGCAAGAGGGAAAGAAATTTGTGAAGAGTAGGACAAGGAGTCCTCTGAGGAGTCGGACATTTCCTCTTCTGCAGGGTGGCTAGGAGTTGTCTCAGGCTGAACAGGCCTGGGACTAAGAAGAGGTAGAGCCATGTGAGGGAGGTCTGGCATAGGCCTAAGGGCCAGAAGGGCATTGTAGAGGCTCTGACTGAAGGCCTGCCAGTCTGGCAAGGTCTCCGGGGTTGAGGCGATATGCCTCGTCTTATATATTTTTTTCTTTGTAGGCCTAACCGACGTCTGGCTGGCAGTTGGCCTTGAAGTAATAGGAGCGGCAGAGGCCTGCTCCGAAGTGCCAATCCCAGAAGCTGGTTCCTCCCTGTTGTCTGAATCAGGCACTGGGATATCCTCCCCGGATGAGTCGTCCACTCTGGATTGTGCGGTCTCCTGATAGGTACCCATTTTATCCCAAGTGGTGGATGCCGGTTCCTCAGCCAAGCTAATGGTGGCTATAGGCTGAGAATTGATGGAGGGAGGCTCAATGGAAGTAGACGGCCTCGCAGTCTTGGCCCTCTTCCTGGGTGGTTCGGATGGGGTGTCGGAAGCAGCTTCCATTCAGAGAGTGATCTGTCTAAGGAGCTGGCTTTCAAGGTACAAGTCAAGGGCCCGAGGTCGGAGACAAAGGGTCTTACGGATGAACGACTTACAAATGGTGCAGTTTTTATAATCGTGATCCCTACCTAAACAAAAGAGACCCTGGTCGTGGGCGTCTTTGTGGGGAATCTGGTGACCACAGTTGCACTTGCTCTTACCAGACATTAACAGACTACATTAAATACAAAAGGACTGAAGAAAATCCCCAATGGGATACTTATCTTAATTCAAAACTGATCAGACATCTGCGAGTAGCAGGAACACTTGGCATACTGCTAGTGGCTGAAAAGTTCTGAGGACTGGTGCATGCAGATGTCACATTTATGGCACACATGCCTGTCAACACGTCAGACATCGGACGCACCATCAGAGACTGTAAAAGCTTTGGAAACCTGGCTGAACAAGCTGATGGGAAGAAGGGTAAACCCACTAGTGAATACTGCAACATTGGAATAGAAGGACTTCAGACTTTACCACTGGAACAAGCTTCTGTGTCAGACACTAATGACGGAAGAGACCTTTGCTACAAAAACCACCACCTGTAACTGTTGAGAAAAAAATGTCATGATAAGTACTTAAAAAATGACCAGCTCAACATGCACTGCAGAAGTATGAATGCCTTTCAAAATAATATTGGTGCTTTCTACATTCCCCAAGCCAGTCAATTCCTTGGGTGGTATAATAAAGGATTTACATAAGTCTGGTATTCTTAGATCCTGCTGAACATGCTGTGACAATCCCAGTATCACTAACCACAGTTCAAAACTCTGTCAGGGTGGTCTACATCAATTTTAACTACTCACTTCCATGACAGTTTGCAATGGGGAACTTGTTGCTGAAATGAGCATAACTATCAATACTGCTGTCAGAAATGGTGCGATAATGAGCAACATGTAAAAAGCACAGTTACCGATCCCAGTTAGAAAGATAATAAAACACATACACAGACATATCACAAGAAAAAAAAATAAAAATGTTGATTAACTATTCCACAATCACAGAAAAAGTACACACAATTTCCACAACTTGCTGGATAATAGCTTTCAACCTCTTGTTGCTAGAATAAAGCTCTTGTATTACTGTGCATTTTCTGAAGAATATGAAGGCTGAAACTGAAATGCCTGCCATTATTTAGTGAATTCAATCCTCACTGATTTGCTGCAAAAATCCAGAAAATCAAATATTTTATGAGGAACACCAAAAATGAGAGGCAAAAATCTGGACAGTTGAGAGGTATGTGATGGATATCCTACCATCCATCCCTCACTAACACACTCAGTACATGAAAGAAAGCATCTGCTAAGATAATCACTACATGGAGAGCAGATAATATTTGGAAAGTAGAGTATCAAGCCTGAAACTCACCCCACAAGAACAAATGTCTTGAACATACTTGATGTAGCACTGGGCAGCTTCTTCATACTCATTCAGCTGTTCATGGAGTCTGGGGAATAGAAACAAAAACACATAGTTAAAATCATATCTATTCATCACAAAATTAAAACAACAGCTATCACAATTATTAATCTTCCAAAATATCCTGGTTCATTAACAGCTCTGGAATGGAGCAGTTTTATCCAAAACAAACTACACTGCAAGTAATCAACGGAAGATGAACAAATAAATATTAAGGGTGTTTAATCCTAAGCACTGAACAATAAAAACAAAAGGATCATAAATGTTACAAAATATGGTAAAAACTGAATGCAAACAACAATAAGGCAAACTGATAAATGTGTTTTTTCCCTACAATAATTTATACAACCTTTCTTAAAAAGGTGATAATTTAGGGACCTCTGAAACAAGGCCATGATCTTACATGCTTGAATCAGGGAAGGCAGACAGTTTTGTAGGAATAGTGCCACAGAGGTGAATACATGCCCACCTGAAGTTTCCAACCAAGTCCTAGGACCAAATGAACAGTGCCTCACCAGAGTATCTGAGATTCCTAAAAAGGGCATGAGGTAACAAGAACTTTTGCAAAGAGGTGAGACAATGACAGGGTAGGGAAGAGAAGATTAAAAAGACTTTAAATTAAAACCCAACATTACCATGCCATGTGGTAAAGGGGTAATACAACTTGAGAAACATTATTCAACACAATTTTCACAGACTTCTGTACCCTTCTGCAAAGCAAGGTTGCCATCTGTAAGTCCAAGGTTAATCCCATTAAATTAATCAATTTGGGAAGTACTAGATTATGTTAAGTACTTACCACAATAGTAGATCCCGAGCACTTACTTGCCTCATTCCTCTGAAGTGACTAAAACAGGTCTCACACCAGTGATGGTACTGATGCAAGTGGTGTGAGACTGTCATATTAATTCGGTGCTGGTTTGTTCTTTGTTTGGTTCTTAAAACCTGCAGGCTCCAACAGGGATGCATTCTTGTAGTAGACAAATGCCCTGTATTCAGCCAAATAAAAACTGTAAGCAAGGCAAACAGAAAATACTGGCATCACCTTCACCAAATACGGTAACTCATAACCAGCAACGGTAAACAAAATTTTACACTAAAAGAAGGAAGCTTTACTCTTACAGTGACCTCTCTATTGTTATGGCAAGTACCTTATATAACTGCACTAACTTCTTCAGGACGGGTCACTTGTTTAATTCCTAACACCAGAGTAGAAATCAAAGCATCACTCAGTTACCTCTGGTAAGTGAAAAGTTAAAAGAACACCTGAAGCACAGCACTGCTCTACCCCTGTACTACCTCTAGAATATGCTTCTGTCAGTGGTAGTGAAAGTATGAGCCAATGTCCATGTGGCAAGTCACTAGAATATCTCATGCAGAACTAAAGTCAGCGGAAGTTACTCCTGTTCTACTGGAATGTGCCTTAAAAGGTCCCTGAAATGTGTTACTATACCGGTCATAGTAAAAGGAAATACCCAGGGCCAGCCACTTTGACAATGTTTTAGGTATAGGTATGCCTTTCTTAAAGGAGTCAAAAACCTGAACTGTTTTTTTTTTCTGAAGACACAAATTATCTTGGTGTAATATCTTAGCTGTTGAAAAAGAAATGCAGTGGGCCACCACTTTAACAGTTTAGTTACAGGTATGCTTTTCTTAAACAGACACAAAGCTGAGCTGTTTTCTTGAAATTACGACTTCTCCTCGTGTAGTATGTTAGTTTGTGCAAGTTTAGCATATAGGTTCAAAGGATGAAACTAGGCTATTGGCCTGAAGGCCCTTATAAGCCTAGCCAAGAATTTCACCCATGTTCCCTCAAAGTCAGCACCTGTTTCCCCTATCCAGCAGAGACACAGGTGGGATCCCAGGAGTGTACTTTCCGTTTCCCATCTAGTCGTCCAGGTTCCTCTTAAAGAGGGCTAGAGACGTACTCTGCTTGACATGGAACGGAAGTCTATTCCACAGATGGGGGAGTCCTTGAGACACAAATCTATCCTGCCAACAAGTTCTATTGAATGTTATAGACCAGGTTAAGGCCTTGTGTGTGGATTGCTCGAGTGGAGTTTGTCTTACGGATATGCAGCAACTCCATCAAGGTTGGGTCAGAGATGGCCTTGCATGCCAGACACAAGTCACCTCTGAGCAGTTTGTATGAGACTGAATAGAGGGACAAGGCTTTTAGCCTATCTGTACATGATAGGTGTTTGAGACTCTGGATTTTCCTAGTCAGGAACCTCTGTGGTCTCTACAGCTGCTGCATGTGCTTGGCAAGGTACATGCCTAAGGAGGCAATGTACTCGATAATGGGTCTTATAAAGGAGAAGTACAAGGACATTATGACGACCTTGTTTCTGGATGAAATAACCTTATTTATGAGGTGGGCCATGTAGAAAGCCTTCGGTACAATGGAGGCAATGTGGTGGTCAAAAAGTGAGTTTGCTATCAACTTGGGTGCCCAAGTCCCTCACGACTGATTGCATGCTTAGTACATTGCTACTAATATGATAATTAGTGGGCATGCCATTTTCCCCAAAGGGGATAATGATGCATTTCTTGGCATTCAGTTTGAGGCCATGCTTCTGGCACCAGTCATTAGAGTTTGGGTAAGGGACTCTTGGATGATGTTTACATCACTTAGGGGAATTTAAGACAGCGCTCAGCTTGCAGTCATCTGCAAACGTGGTCAGCCACAGACCACTGGTTTTGGCTTGCACATCAGAAAAGCACATCCCAAACAGTAGGGGCCTCATGACTGATCCTTGGGGTACACTGCTCGTTACGGGTCTACTACTAGAGGTGGCTTCTAAGGAAGCTATACAAAGATGATGCTCATCTTCCTTTTGCTAGTTAGGAGAGCAGGCTGACAGCTGAATGGACTGAGTGACACTGATGTGACTACTCTGGAGAAGAATGAGAAATAAACCACAGAATCATCCATTTCACTATGAGAGCAATGCAAGTTGCCTGCAATTCAAACTCCTCTTCATGAGGTTATAGCAGTTACTAAGTGTTTCTGATACAATGATTTAATATCCACTATGTCAGCTGGTTCAAATGAACGTAGAATTAGCTCTTCTATCATGAAATTCAAACTGCATGTAGGGGAAAGAGGTCTTACAGAAGATCTTAATTACAACTTTCTGGAAGGCCTTAACAGATGGGACTGTTAGTACCGGAGGAAAAGGCTGCAGATGAATAGAAATTGCTAAGACACATGTTTTATTTTAAGAACATACGAATTATGTTCAAACACATGGTTCAGATAACTTAAGACCCTTGGAGAAAGGCATCTCAATGGGCCTAGACCTTATGTAGTAACTCCAAAAGAAAATTTTCCTCAGCTTTAGCAGGTAAGTTTTCCTTGTCATAAGTCTTCTGCTTGTTCTTATAACATTTAGAACGCCATCAAAAAAAGCAGTCACTAACTGAAATTGAAACTCTCTTCCAAGCTGAGATATTTAGGGGCTAGGCAAGAGCCCCGAGACCCTTTTGTTCCTGCCTCAGAACCCACATTAACCTTCCATTCCCTGAAATAGTGCAGCAGTAGGGAAAGGGCCAGCTTGCTGGCCCTTTGGGCAGCATACCCTTTTCCCCCTGGAAGCACCCCTCCCCAGCAGCTCCTCCAAGCCACAACTGCTACCTCCCCAGGGGATTAGTGCCCCTATAGGACAGTTCCACTGTGCTATTTAATGTGAATGTACTACTGCAGTGTGCTCAGCCAGCTCAGCACTCCACTAAGTGAACACCTACTGCTCCCGCTAGATGTCACCAATATGGCGAGCAACAGCCTACTTCCTCCCCCAGAGTAGGTAAGACGGCAGTGGCCAGTCACTCTTATCCTCCCCCAGCAAGCTCCTACAGGCATCTAGCCTGCTAATCAATTTTGGGTTGCCCATGACAGTCAGAACTTTATCCTTCTATGCCATGGACCTGGCTAACATCTTCTGAGTCTTGAGATTAGGATGTAGTACTTTGACCTGCTGTGAAATTAGTAGAGACATGCACACAGGCAAGGGCCACAATGAAGAATGACTACTTTCATCAAGACAAAAAATGCAGTTGCATCAAGAAAATCTTTGCAATGTCAAACAAAAAGTAAATCAAACATATGGTGTTTCCTACACATGTCCCTTTATGCCTCTTGATGACCTACAATGGTCTCACACTATCATTACATGGAGGTTGGCTGCTGTGTGAGGGATTAATATATAACCAGTATTGCAAGCAGCTCTCTTTAGTTCAAGCCCTCTTTTGAACTTATCAGGGATTTCTGAAGACTTTTAAGATATTTATAACCAGAAACTGCAACTCTGTAGTAATTAAATGAAAACATAAACTACATGTAGTCTTCTAAGAGAAATGGAAGATGGTTATGTTTCCTGCTACAGTGACCTCTTCTTGAGCATCTATAGCTGTGACAAAATATACTTGTACATAATTGTACTGTAACTAATGTTTTTTGTGGAAGGTCAGTCACCTGAATAATAAACATTTGGATCCAATGTTGTCTTTTTCATCTGACTTAATGGATTGGTTATCAGATCTGACACGGACACCTTTTTCAGGCTCTCTGACCCAGGGCTCAGATCTCATTTGCTACCCGTTTCATTCAGACGCACTAGGGCACAGTGCTCAATCATTTAGTTAAAGGAATTTTTCCTTCAGTTTCCATTAGTAGTTTGTAGTATCTTAGTTATTCCTCCCATACAGTTAGCTCCTTGTTGGGGGTATCCAACTACTTAGTTTGTTAGTGTTGTTTGTGCCTCAAGGCGTTTAGGGCTAGTCCATCCTGTGGATGCGCTCACTGACCTGGTCTTTCAGCAGGCTTGGAAGGAACCCGATGTGAGTCAATTCAGAGAAAACCTAACAAGATCTTGGTGTGCCTTAGGGATAGGTCATATTGGAGCAAGGATCCCACTATAGATGCCACAATGGTTGTGGCTGCCAGGAAAAAGGAGCTCCTTGAACAGACCACCTCTGCCATCCCCCTAGTAGGGAGTCTACTGTGTTGGACAGGTTCTAAAAGCAAACTTATGCTTCACTGACACTTCCTCTATATGCACTGAATTACCTAGCCCTTATGATACGTTTCCTTTGATAGACTCGACCAAGATGATTTCCAAGTCCTTCTCAGGTAATCCGACTACCGATAAGATTGTGAAATCACAGCTAACCACCCTTCAGTCAATGTCTAATTTGCCTAGGCAACTGCTTTACAACGCAGCTGATGGCATATCGAGAGCTGCAGGCACTGGCATTGCCATTTACCAACACACTTGGATGTGTGTCTGCAACCTTGCAGAGAGACTCAAGACGTCCCTTTTCAATGCTCCCCTTGATGGTTCCACACGTTCTGGACCCAAGGTCAAGGAAACAACAAGAGTACCAGGAGTGAGCAGGAGGGCATAGTCCTGTCTGCCTTGGGCAAATGTTTTTTCATCCTACCCAAAGGACTTTCTCCTGGAATCAAAAGGGTGGAAAGAAGTTACAGTTCCCTAAATTGCAGGGCTTAGGCTCAGGACCCTTCTGGCGACCATCAAGGACTTCTTGCTCCAATTCTCTCATCAGCTGGGGATTACTTTCAACCTAAATAAAAGCCAGCTGACACTGACCCAGACAACAGAATTGCTATGGTGTCACCTGGACAACGACATCTCAAACTGACAAACTTACAGACTCAAAGAATCCTCTGTTTGCATTGGCAAGCTTCTGAGGTCCTCTTTCTCGACTCCTCCAGCAACACTTATTCTTCGGGTACTGGGGTTAATGGCTTCTTTGATCACACTGGTTCCTTACGCCAGAGTTTACATGAGGGTGTTACAGTAGAACCTCTTATGTAAAATGGTCCATTTTGTATCAACCCATGCATGTTCCAGTTTGTGTCTCACTAATATGCAGGCATCACCATCCACTGGTGGTGAGCTTCCCCACTGACTTGAGGTCGACCATTCATCTTTCCACCCACAAAAGCTACAGTGACCACAGACACCTCCCTTCTGGTGTTAGGGTGACATTTTGAAGAGAAGATGATTCAAGGCACATGTACAACTTCAGAGGTCAAACTTCACATCACTGTCTTGGAATGAGAACAGTCCTCCTAGCACTGTAGGCTTTACAGGATTCCCTCCCAATGATATAATTTCTATAAAGTTGGACAGAATTGCTGTTGTCTGGTACATCAAGTAAAAAGGGGGATGTGTTCTTATCCACAAAGTAGAGAAATCAATAGAGAGCTTGGCAATGTCTTTCCAATGCTTTCTAGTGGCAAAGCACATCCGGGGAGTTCCAATGTTTTAGTGGACAAACTTAGCAGGTCACTGTCCTGCCTAATGAGTGGTCCCTCAACAAGTCAGTGGCAACCATAACTTTCAGTCAACGGCCAGCCATAATGTGACCTATGTGCAACTCCTCTGAACACTAAGTATAGCAACTACTTTGCCCTAGAAAGGTCAGTTTCTGAGGGATGCTCTGATTCACACATGGCAACTGGGTCTCCTATATACCTTTCCATACTTTTCCCCTTATAATGAAGTTCTTTCAGAAAGTAATCCAGTGCAAGGCAACAAATATTCTCATGGTCACCTTCCGGCCTCATCAGGTTTGGTTCACCCTTCATTTGGCGTTACCTGACACTCTCCCTGGGTGCTGGACCCACTTACAGATCTCCTGTTTCACCCATCTGGAGAGCCTCACTGGGATGTAAAGGCTCTAAAATTAAGTGCACAGCTCCTCCAATTCCAGTGATGGCCAGGGATGCCAGGCTTTCTACTTCGGTGCTCTGTATTTTATCCTCCTTGCAGAAGCTAAACACTAGAAAAGTCTACAGAAGCAAATGGAAGGAATTTGCTATCTGGGCATTACCAGTGGTTGGATCCCTTCTCAGCATCTTTACTATCTACTCTGAATTTTTTGGCAGGATTGTTTCAGGAAAATGCTAGTTCTTCTACCATTAATATAGCTGGCAGCCATTAATATAGCTGGCAGCCATATCTAATTTTCATGTAGGAGAAAATCAGAACTCCACTGCTTCCTTGAAACTTTCAGAACCCTTTTTGTGGGAAACATTCCTTCTCAGGCTGACTGTGAGGGATCCTGTTCTTCTTTGGGACATTGCTTCAAGCCTTAACTAGACTACCTTTTGAACTGGCAGTTTGACAGCCATTATGTGAGCTAGGATAATTTCCGAATTGCAGGCATCACTCTGCAAACCTCCTTATGTGATCTTTCATAAGGACAGGGTATCTCTTTGAACAGATTCAAATTTTATTCCCAAAGTGGCCTTGGAAGCTACCCTTAATTAGTCAAATAATTTACCAGTCTTCCTTCTAAAATTTTCTAATAAAGAACACAATTTGCATTTGCTGGATGTTCACTGCCAACTGAGGCTCTACTTACATCATACCAAGGACTTTAGATAAACATATCAACTTTTTTTTTCCATTTTAAAAGTCAAACTGTGATTGCAAATGCCACATTATCCAGGTGTCTTTCTGACTATTATTTTTGCAAACAAACCAAAAGGCCTATAGCTTCCTCACAAACCAAAATTCATTCAACCTGAACAGTTGCAGCTTTCTTTGCCACAGTGCCTCTGGATGACATTTGTGCTGTGGCTACTTGGTCTACTGTCCCCACCTTTGTTCCCATTACAAGCTGGGCCTGTACTTTAGACCCTGAGCATCTTTTGGCTTCAGCATCCTGCAGGATATCCTTATATGAGACTACCCTAGAATCTGCCCCATCCATTGAGTTAGATGTAAAAAAGGCAACATCAGATTAGAAAGTTATATCCTTACCATAACACTAGATCTGTGTTGCCTTTTTCCTTCTGGCACAACCTTCGTTTTCTCTGTTCTCCTTACCTAAACTGTAATCTTTACTGCTCTGGATTGACTGCATTGGACCAGTCCAATTTGAAGCCGTATCCTAGTGTTACTCAAGTTCTTCCTGCTCTTATTTAGTAGTTTTAGGAATATGTGTAAGGTGCAAGCATAGCCGGCCTTAGGCATAGGCCAACTAGGCAGCCGCCTAGGGCGCCACTGTAGCAGGGGCGCTTTTTCAGTATTTATTTAATGTAGGTAGACCAGGATGAGGGCACCAGATGGTGTGGTGGGGGGTACCGTGGAGCCCTTTTGCCTAGAGCAGCAGTTGACCTAAGGCCGCTCCTGGGTGCAAGCTGGAAAACTTGATCTGAGGTATTGAAGGGACATGAGGGAATTATGGGCAGGGGGGAGGAGCCTTAGCCCTGGATCTGGTAGCCTGAAAAAGGTGCTGATGTCAGATCTGGTCAGATCAGGTAACCCAACCGTTGAGCTGGATGGAAGATGATAAATGCATATCATAAAGAAATGTGTATACTTAGTTTGTTGACAATGTATAAAAAAGCACATCTCTCTAAACATTACCAAGGAAGTATAATTTTGCATAAATGAATTGTAAAAAGAAAAGCGGTGATTTTCTACAGTTAGATCACACATTGGCTAACACCAAAGCAATGGATATTGCTATAGCCAATAATATTTTATTCTACTGCAGGATGCAGTAAATGAAAGTCTCTCAAAGGTGTCCTGTACTTATAGCAGAAGGCAATTCAGTAGTTCAGCTACTATAGATTGGTAGGCACTTTTTCCTGGCTGGAAGAAAAACAAACAGTTTTTAAAAATTCATTAATCTTCCAAATAAAATAGGAGAGACATTTGTGCCCTCACAGCAAATGCAATCATAATATGGTTTATTCTATTTATTTAAGTAGAAGATTTGTCAGCTGACTGCCCTGACTGACCTACTGCTGATGCAAATTGCAAGCATAGGGTTCATCTCCTAGACAACCTTTAATCCTTAAGCAATAAATAGGACAATTTATATATTAAAGTTTCTAACTCTGAAGACGCTTGATGGTAATCGGAAGGGTGTTTTCCAGGAGAGGAAGTTAACTTTACTGTAGCTTAAATTCAGAGGGAGGTAAAACTAAAGTTTAAGCCCAAAGGAAAAGTATACATCCCTCTTAGCTCTGAAATGAATAACTCTCAGGAAGGTGTTAACAGAAAGTTGCAATGTTCACTGTAAGACAAACAGTACAGAAGAAGAGATTGAAGAACCATTACTTTTGAATCGAAAACAACTAAAGGATTAGTCTAATAACATTGGCAATGCAAACAACCTATACAACGCAAAGCAATGAAAAAAATCTCTCATTTTTATATGAAAGAATTTTCCACATTAAAAGAATTTCACTTTTCTTTAAGGTATTTAAAATTTAGGAGGCAAAGATACCAGAAATCAAAACTTTACCTTCCACAACAAATGATTTGAAGTTTAGGTTCATAGGTAGGTACAAGGCTATTGGCCCTAAGGCCCATATAAGCCTTGCCAAAAAGGTACCCTGGCTTTTGCCACCAATTAAAATTATTTTCCTGTGCTCCTGTGGAGCACAGCCACAGAGGTGATCCCCAGGGTGAATTTCCTATTTCCCATCCAATCATCAAGATTTTTCACGAAGAGTGCTAATGAGGAGCTTTGTTTGATACAGATAGGTAGTTTGTTCCAGAGTATGGGAAGTCTCTGGGACAGGAATCTATCCCTCCAGCATGTTCTGTTTATTGTATTGACAAGGTTTAGGTCTCTAGAGAGTGTAGCTCGGAGGGATTGGGATTTCTTTAAGTGGAGCTTGTCCAACAGCTCTGGGTTTGACATAGCTTTGCATGTTAGGCAGAGATTGCTTCTGAGTAGGCGATATGCGACGGAGTAAAGCTGGGGATTTTTGAGATGGTCTGCATAGGGCATCTGTTTGAGGCCGGTAATCCTCTTTCTGAGGTTATTTCTGTGGCCTTTCCAGTTGTTGTAGATGTCTTGAGAGGTACATACCAAAAGGGGCATTATACTCTATATAATGGGTCTAATGAGTGACGAGTAGAGGGGAACAATGACCTCTTTTCCTGGATGAGAAGCCTTTTGTGATGAGTTGTGCCACGTAGAAGGATTTCCTGACTACTGTGGCGATGTGATCAAAGGAGAAACGACTGTCCACCTGTGTCCCAAGGTCTCTTATCACACTTTCAGTGCTAAGTAGACTACCACCTATGTGGTAGCTCATGGGTACAAGGGTTTTTACCAAAGGGGATGACAATTCACTTTTTGGCATTGAGCTTGAGACCATGGCTTTGACACCAGGCATCTGTCTCCATGAGGCCCTTTTGTAGGATGTTCACATCGTTAGGAGTTTTGATTATGGCTCCTAGCTTGCAGTCATCTGCGAACTTTGTTAGCCAAAGACTTTCTGCCTTTTACAAATCCAAAGTGGGTGGGGTGCAGAGTTTGGAGATTACCAATGTCTGTGGACAAGATCCATGATGATACGTTCCATGGCTTGCAGAATAGGCTCGTTAGGTTAATGGGACGGTAGGTCCCTGGGTCCGTGGTGGCTCCCCCTTTGTGGAGTGGGATAACTGTTGCCATGTGCCATTCAGTGGGCACAAAGCCTGAGGTGAGGCTATGATTGAATAGGTTTATATTAAATAAGCGAACGCTTATTCATCGACCCTAGTTCAGCGAATGCTGAAAATGCTGAACACTTGGAACAGTGATTTTTTTCCTGAGGGGAGAAAAAAAAAACTTAAAACAGTATTTAATGTGGGGGGCTTTGCCCCCACACCCCCCTACTTAAATATACCAACTCCAAGATTGCACCACAGTGGAGGAAACGGCAAACTCCCGAAACCGGCCCAGCAATTTATTTCCCCTGAGAAAAAATTTGCTGTTCCAGGTGTTCGGGATTTTCAGTGTTCGCTGAAATAGGGTAGATGAATCAGCATTTGCTTTTAAGCATTTGCTGATTGAACATGGTGCTTGGGTGGGATGCCAGTTCATTCTGCAGTTCATGTAGAACACAGCCTGGTATGATGTCAGGTCCCATGGATGCTGTGTTCTTGGCTTTGGAGTGTGTGGTTTTTACCTGTGCAGCCGTAATTACAGGAACTTTGCATTCTTCTGGTATAGAGATGGGCCCTTTAGGGGGTGAGAGAGGGGTAAAGTTAGCACTGAACCTATCTGCCAGGATGTTGGCAATATCCATTGATTCGGTATATTTAGTGCCATTGCGCTGCAACTCAGAGTAGATCTGAGTGTTGCCATTGAGATTCTTGACATAGCTATAGAATGTTTTGTGGTCGTCTTTAGAATCAGCGGCGATTTTGTTTTCGTAACTATCTTTGGAGGATTTTATGAGGGATCTCAGCTTTTCACTGAAGCTGACCAGGGAGTTCCTCCAGTCATGGGATTTTACTCTTTTTTGCAACAGTTTCTTTCTTCTGTTGTACAGTTCGTTTATGGCAGGGGACAACCAGATTGGCTTCCTTTTTTTTGGAGGACATCTTGGTTCTGTTAGGGATAGCACAATCCATGCACTCGTTAAGTGCTTATAAAGTGCATTTGTGTAGGATTCAGCAGTCGTACCTCTACTGTCCATCTGCATGGGTGTCATGAAGTTTGCCACTTCTGTCTTAAGAAGCATGAAGTTGGCTTTGGAGAAATTTTTTACGGTGGTTTCCCTAATGGGGGGCAGGATGTGGATGTCTCGGGTGATAAGCTTGTGGTCGGATCCGACCAATGAGGAATTGACCTCTGGTGTGGAACACCAGCTGCCCATGTTGGTAATGACCAGGTCTAGGATATTGTTGCCCCTGGTGGGGGTGTGGATAAGTTGATCCAAGGCATTGGAATTTATGAATTACAGAAAACGTTGAACAAAAGAGTTGGTACATGAATAGTTTTTCCAGTTAATGGTGGGGTAGTTGAAATTGCCCATAATTAGGGTGTTGGGTTGTATCAAGAAATGAGAAGTGGGAATCCTGGGGCATGGTGGGGGATCTGTAGCAAGTTACAATTTGGATTGCGGTCTTGCCCAGAGTTAGTTGCACTTGGATAATCTCAGATGCATTATGCTGAGCAACTAGCCTGGAGGTGTAGATATTCTTAATGAATATGGACACGCCTCCGCCTTTAGAGTTTCGGTCCAGGTTAGGTGGCTGAAAGATGTGGTATGAACTACAGCCTGGTAATGCAGGGGTGCTCTCTGGAGCCTTGAACCAGGTCTCTGTCACAGCACAGATGTTGATGTTCTCCATTTTAAGGAGTGCCTCGAGTGAATGCATTTTGAGGCTTAGACTTCTAGCATTACCCTCAGATTTTGCTTGGTTGTACCTGTTAAGGTGGTGAATTTGTCAGTTGAACCTTGCCTAAAAAAGGCACTATAGCGATGGTAAGAGCCTTAGCCAGTGTCCGGAATCCCAAGTGTGACAGATGCAGGCCATCTCTGGCAAAGGATTGTGGTCCGTTGATCATGTCATCCCAGGCAGACAGATACTGGATCCCCTTAAAATGACACCAAAAGCTTAGCCAATTGTTGAAGTTAATCATTTTGTCCTTGTACTGTGGTATCATCCTGGGTGATGGCAGGATGCTACTCAGGGCTAGGGTCATACCTGCCTGGGATACATGATCGGAGAGCTCCTCCATGTCTCTTTTCATGTAGTCCAGGGAGGTATGTCTCAGGTCATTTACACCCACATGGACAATGCTAGAGTCATATTTGTACTTGTTCTGGAGTGACCCGAGTGCACGCATTATGTAGCGGATCCTGCTACCTGACAGGCAGCTGACAGTAACTTTCTCCTTGATTAGTCTGGTGAGTGGAACATCAGTGTGCTTGACTATAGAGTCACCTATGACTAGAGTGTTGGGTACATTGTTATGCCTTATGGGCTGTGGTTGAGTGGCACTCAGTTTGTGGCTGTGTGTCATTTGGGTTGTGTTGAGGGGTGGAGGTTGCTTGCATTTCTGATTTGGAGGTCTCTGTTGCTTGAGCAGATTTTTATTGAGAGTCTCCACGAATGTAGGTGTGTGTTTCGTGTTTCTATGCGTGTGTTTTAGTGGGGCAGGTTTTGAGGGACTGTGATGAATGTGGTGTGGTGCAAGTGTTTACCCACCTTCTCTTGACTGTCTAGTCAAGTCTTGGGTGAAGAGAGCTTTACTTCCAGTTTAGCTATATAAGTGCATCTCTCTCAGGTTGTAGTGTTGGGTGGTAGGAGGAGAGGGTTGTCTGTGTACATGAGGCAATTGCTGCATTGCCCCAAGATGCCCAGATTCATCAGGTAGACAGGAGAAAACACTGGGAGCTGACCCTTAGACATGCCTGGATAGGTGCTTATTTATTAAGTACTAAAAATTGTTTTCCTCTAGAGAAAGTACAATTGTGTAAAATCTTACTATAACAGTAGATACCCTTCTTTTCACTGTTACGGTACTCATCACCTCTGTGACCTCCTGCCAAGGATAGCCCAACATCCGACCAGCATGCCAAAGCCTTTATTACCTAAGGAGCTTTAGGGCATAAAGATGACTCATATGTGCTCCCCACTCAGAAGTGAGGTGCCTCAGGAGAACTAGGACTCCCCTGTGGAAAGGAGGACATGTTCATGCAGAAAAAAAGAATGAAGGAAGCGGATAGAAACCTCTCAGCCAATACTAAAAATACCACCCATGCAAAAGGGAGAGAGAAGGGGGTAGGAGTGAGTGAGTACTACAACAATGAAAAGAAGGACATCTACTGCTATGGTAAGATTTTACAGAACTGTTCTATGTCCTTCCATGCCACTGCTGCAGTATTCATCACCTCTGGGAGAGCACAAAAGCTACAGGAAAGGCAATGAGGAGCCCTCCACAAACCCATTCAGGATGGCCTTGGCAGAACCTGCCCTGGCCCTGAAAATAACTTCCAATTTGTAACGACTTGTGGAAGTGTGAACTAAAGACCCAGCAGCAGCTTCAAGGATGGAGTTTGTGTCCAAACTTTTGAATAAAGCTCCCAAAAGGTCATTGCTCTAGTAGGAGCAGCTTTCACAAAGCAGACAATTGCTTACCATGAAAAGAACAAAAAGAAATGGCCTTAGAAATCCAGGAGGGGATGGTTTGCTTACAAACTGCCAAACCCAATGTCTTGGTATGAAAAGAAACAAAAAGCTGATCAGATTTACAAAAGGCTTTAGTTTTGCCTAAATAATACCAGAGTTGTCTATGCAAATCCAACGTATGCAGAAAACCTTTTCACTAGCAGATTGTGGAGAAGGGAAAAAAAGAAGGAAGCTGGAGAGACTAACTAACAGACAACTCATTAATCATCTTGGTCATAAAAGGATTCATATGAAGACATACCCTGTTTATTAAAGACCAAAAAGGGACGGACTGCCATCAAGGCCTGTAAAAGCAAATAAAACTGTCTTTCAGGTGCAATGTTTCACAGCAGCAGCAGGCTCAAAAGGAGCCCAAGTCAGCTTGGATAAATTAAGATCCCAAGAAAAAGGAATGGGCTTTTTTTTTTTTGGGGGGGGGTCTTCTAATATGAAGGATGCCTTTAAGAAACTGCTTGACCTCAAACCTACAGGCCAAAGGAGGAGTAAATGGCAGATATATCGAAATGTCTAACAAGTGGGTTTTCACTGAAGAATATGCCAAGCCAGCATGCAGTAGTTCGCACAGGTACTAAAGAACCAAGGGGCCCCCACTAAAAAGGGGTCCTGGTGATGTCTAAGACACCAAACAGAAGGGGTCCTGGTAATGCTTAGACACCAAACAGAAGATCTCTTCCATTTGGACAAGAATGAATTTCTGATACTAGGTTTCCTGGCCTCCTGCAGGACCCTAAGTATGCCCTCAGGCAACTGGTGCCAGAAAGGAATTAAAACCTTGTCACCCAATGAGTCAGTTGAACAGCAGACAAAGGAGGGTGAAGGAGAGTGCCTTTGTGCTGTGTGAGAAGATCCCTGAGGTGAAGTAACTTGTGATGATTGCCCCTGTCCAGATGGAATAAGAGAAGGAACCAGTGCTGTCTGGGCCAAAAGGAAGTCAACAAAAAGAGTTTTGGAGAGTCCTTGTTGATTTTGTGAAGGACCCCTGGAAGATGAGGAAGGGGAGGAAAAGGCATACAAGAACATACCCTTCCAAGAAAAATACACGGCTTTCAACTTTCACACCCAAGGACTTGGGACTCTGGAGCAGAGCTGAGGAAGTTGCCTGTTTAGAGGGGATGCAAAAAGATCTACTGGAGGACTACCCCACAAATTATGTCCAGAAACAAATCCTTGTGAAGCATCTACTCAAGAGGCTGTACCCTGGATCTGCTGAGAGAATCTGCCACAAGATTGCACTCTAAAGGTATATAAACTTCCCGTTGTGTGACCTGCAATTTGATTGCCATTTCCCTTGCTTGAAGGGCCAATCCAAAAAGACAAGATCGGACGCTCTCTTGTTTGTTGATGTACCACATGACTGTGGTGTGGTCTGTAAAAACCTTCGAGAGACCTGGGATCCAGAGAGCATGGAAAGCTTGATGGGACAGAATCCTCAAAACTGGACCAGAGACTTGGAACCAACAAAACAAAAAACTTGAATATTCACTGTCTTCTGCACAGAATTTTTTTGTTTTGTTGAAGGGCCAGAATGACAGCCCACATTTCCTTGATAGTGATGTGATCCATCCTCTGCTAAGTGGACCAAAAACTCTGTTCCTCAAGGTGCCTGAAGTGGCTCCCCACCCTAGCTCTGATACATTTGTAAAGAGTTCCCGAGATGGCTGAGGAGGATGGAAAAGGACACCTGGACTAAGAAACAGCTGCTGAATCCACTAGTAAAATTACAGTTTGAGACAAGAAAGCAGAAGAATTAGATGGTCCAGCAGGTGCTGAAGCCAGACTGATTTCAGGTACCACTGAAACTTACTGATACGAAGTCTTGCCCAGAAAAGCATAGGGATAGTGGAGACCAGAAACTCCACAGCCCTGAGAAACTCCCTGGCTAGAAGAGAGGATGGGGAAGTAGGGACAGAAAACATTTGTGAGGGACAAAACCTTGGAGGAAAGAAGAGATGCCTCCATTGGAAAAGTCTGGAAAATGCAGCCTAGGAAAATGTGGTCAGGAGATGGAGTCAACATTGCTTTTTGAAGGGTGACCACAAACCCCAGGCTGTGCAACAGAAACTGGGTCAAATGAAGACCCGCATCAGCTTGGAATGGGATGTAGCCTAAAGTAAGAGGTCATCCAGATAAGGAAATATCTGAATGCCCTGAATCTTACAGGGGCTAGACATTTGAAAACCCTTGAGGCTGTTGACACCCCAAAGGGTAAAGCAGAGAACTGAAAATAAGAACAACAAACAGAGAAACACAGACATTTTCTGAAGAGAGGGTGGGGATAGGGATGTGAAGGTAAGTGTCCTTCAAATCCAGGGAAACTGGAAAGACCTGGGGGATCAACAGAGGAAACAGTCTGAAGAGAGAGCATTCAGAAGGAAGGCACTGTGAGAAAGGTGTTCAGAAAGGAAAGATCTAGGACAGACCTTCAAAACCTCTCCGTTCTGGGGACCACACACATCCTGCAATAAAAGCCTAAACCTCTCTATCCGAGGAACTGGTTGAATGGTACCCTGGTCCAGCACACCCTATAACACCACTGGAAATGAGGAAGCTGTTCTGCAGGGAGTTGGGAAATACTGGAAAAGAGGGAAGGGCTGTCCAGGTCAAAGTAACCCTGATGGATAATGGAGAGAACCCAGGTGTCTGTGGTAATCACCTGCCAAATGTAGAAAGAAAAAGAGTAAGCCTCTGGGACAAGGGAATCTGGCCGAGAGGAAGGAAGAGTAACCAGTCAGATGACTGCAGATATGTCAGGAAAGGACAGATTCTGTGGCCTGGACGTTTGTGTAGGCTTATTAGAAAAGACATAAATGGGGGCCTTCTTATAGTTGGAAAACTGTCTAGGCAGTCTATGCATAAAAGCAGTCTTACTGGTATAGTTCCTCTAAAACCTGGGGATCCTGTAATGCCTTAAAAAGGTCAGCTAGAGTAATAGCAAACAAATTTTGGTTATCCAAAGGAGCATCCAGAAGATTTTGCTTTGATATCATCTGGCAAAGCCTGAAGGCGAAGCCAGGAACAGCACCTCCTAGGTTCATAGGTTAATACTAGGCTAACTGCCCTTGTGAGCCATTTTAAGCCTAGCAAGTTATCCCCTGTGAGATTCAAACCCTGTACCTTGTGTTTGTAAGGCAAACACCTTAACCATTAGGCCACCCTCCCAACTCATCACAAAGGCAGATGCATCTGCTGTATTACAGCTGTATTTGATATAGTAATAGGCAACCTGAGAGGTGGAAGTGAGCAAGGAGAGAGCCGAGGCCCTATCCCTCAGTCATGCATATCAGCAACAATCGTACCAATCTGACAAAGAAGACACATGATGTACAACGTCACACAAGTCTGGTAATTAATGGCCCTGAAGGCTAAAGTAGACAAAGTGTATACTTTTTTACCCATCCTTTCCATAGCTCTACTATCCTTATCTGAAAGGAGGAGCTTGGAAGAAGACAAAAGCCTAGAAGGCTTGAAAGTAGATACAGAAATCACTGCAGGATCATAGGAACTTATAGGCATCTGGCACTTATAGAACCTGGCAGGTTTCTTAGGAGCTGCAGGCTGAGAATGTGGTATGAGGGAAGCAGCAGAGAAATTATCTAATAGATCAGCCAACATAAGAAAGTACAGCACAAGGTTTAGGCAATAGAAAGTAGAAAAGGTTGTCGCCAAACGTAGAGAGTCTATAATATATAAAAAAATAATAATAACCAGAGATCCAGCAAAAATATTAGAGACAATTCAGAAAATTTGTATAAAGTAGAGAAGTGTGAAAATCAAGAAACAGCACAATGGAAATATTTATGGGAGACTTAACTATACCAAGGTTAGAGGGAAAGGATGCTTAACAACCAACAGTTATGACAGAAAAGACAAAAACAGTGATGTATGACCAATCTTCAGGAAAGTTTCCAGGAACAGAAAGTGATTTTCTTTAACGGTATTTTAAAAAGAAGGGAAGCTAGAAAAAAAAGTAAACTGTAGTGGCTGTATTACCCAAAAGGTAAGTAAAGACCCTTCAGAGCCAGCATAACAGACCCATTTCAATTTTAAATCATGATTACAAGTGTTTATGTCTCTACTAGCTAAAAGACTGGCAAAGGTGTTGCCAAAATTAATAGATATATATCAATGTGGGTTTTTTGAGGGAAGGCAAACATTTGGCAACATTACTAGAACAATGATGGTCCAGAGGAAGCAGAATGTAAGAAAATGCTACTGTTGCTGGTGGGTCTTGATAGAGTAAGGCAATGGAAGAATTTGCATTCCCTGCTACAAAATTACGATTAGGAGGATACATGAGGGATAAGAGGAAGAATTAATAATTGGTACGGTAATAAAAGTTGGCTTTATTTGCAGATATTTGGTATCTGATAAATTCAGAAAAGGACATCTCAGTGTTGTAGAATATTCTGAGATAGTTTCAAGTTTTTTCATGATATAAAATTAATAAAGATAAAACATGGGCTATAGCCATAAATTATTAAGGCACAAGCAGTGAAAATGTTTCTAGTTCCATTAGTTTTACAAACAGTGCTGGCATATTTTTTATCAACCAGAGAAGTTGTGGACATTAATAAAGATTTGAAGGAATTTATTAAAGGGGAGAAGGGCAAGATTTAAGTGGGATAAGTTGATCCTTCCAAAAGAACTAGGTGGTTTGGGATTACTTGATTTAAAGGGATATTTTAGAGCTACACAGTTAATCTGATATACAAAACTCAAGCTGAAGGTTATAATGGAAAGGGATGATTTAGAGGGATGGGGTGCGGGGAAGTTGGAGAAATAGAGAAAAAGTGGGATTTTGGATACAGGTCCTTAAACAGAATATGAATATAATGTGTGTGTTTTGTTACTAAAATAGCAGAAAAGTATTCTAAGAACTAAGCAAACACAAGAATGGAAAAAGGAAATTTTGTTGACAGAGATGACTGCAAGTAGGGGGTACAGAAAATAGGCAAGATGGGGCTGGAATTTACTGGAGAAAACTGGCAAAAGAACCAAGATATTGGGAGCAAATAACTAGACAGGGAAAGGTAACTGTGAAAAAGCCAAGACGGCATTTGGAATACAGAGTACAGGCTACCTTCCCCACCAGGGATGGATATCAGAGTATAGGCAAAGAGAAAGGGACTTGGGAATCTTAATTGAAATACTTGCTTTGGTAGAGTTTTAGTTGAATCCAGAACAGAAGCTGCTGTGAAAAAGGGCCAATTACTAGGGCATATTAAATATTGCATAACTATAAGAAACAATAGGGCATATAAATATTGCATGATAACTACAAGAATCAATCAGAGGAGGTCTGAAAAGAACTGGAACCAGGCTAGTAAAGCACTGTACAACAGAACAATGGGAGGACAGATGTATAGCTCCGAAGTATGCAACAAAATACAGAAAGTTTAGGATCTTTGAATGGAAGTGTTTGCATAGATATTTTTATGCCCAAAGCAGACTTCAAAGAATTTTCCCTTAGCTAGACAGCAAATGTTAGAGGTGTGCTGGGGAAGAAAGTGATAATTAGAAACATGTTTGGTGAGTGTAATGAATTGGCAGATTTAAAAAATTAATCCACAGAGTACTCTGCTAGAAGTCTTTGGGGAGCAAATGGCTCTAATTAAGGACAAGATTCTTTTGAACTAGGATGCAGGATCTGAACTGCCTGGACCAATGGTGTAGCTAGAAATTTACATTTTGAATTAATATCTAATATTGTTGCCACCACCACTGACCTATCATTTAAAAAATGTACTCAACCTTCAAAATGCTACTCCCAAACATGCAGGAAGGGCCATGTTATATTTAACTGTTGCCATTTATACCCTTATAAAACTTTTTTTTAAGAGGTGCATTTCCTTTCACATAAGCATTCTTTGTATACCACTACACTGTTGTTATAAATATTCTGAACATTTTGAATGTTAAAGTTTCCAAGAAATGCTCAGAAAAAATATACTCCGAGTACACCGAGGGTATACCTAGCTACAACATTGGCCTGGACATAGTAAGGTCTTGTTAAGTTTAATTCTGGTGCTGCCAAAAAAGCAATTACTAGAAAATGGAAATCAAGGTCTAAACCAAATATATTTGAAGGACTGACTATTATAAAAGAGAAAGAAGAATTGGAAGAGAGATCTTTAGTAAAGGAAAGAGGAAATTACACAGAAATAAATTAAAATTGTGGTAACAATTACCTGGAGAATAATAACGTTCAGGAACAGGAGGAATGAGGTATACGGTCAGGTATGTATTCAGCAATTTATATAATGTTGGACTGATGATGGTTACAAAGAAAGAAAATGTGTCTACAAATGAAAAAAACTGTTAATGCGTTTTTTTTTCCTGTTAATATAGGTTTTACCTATGTCTTAAGCGATAATTTAATACAAGTTAGCTCCAGAAGGAGAAGAAAAGCTAACTGGGATTCTATATTGATCACTGCAGATAAACGGGTATAACAGGATAGCTTAATAACTTACTTTTGGTGCAAAACAGAGAAGAATAAGGGAGTGGATTAGAAAAAAAGTGATAATATGGAATATGGCTAAAGGATACAAGAATATGAACTGTGACTACTGTAGTATTAAATAAAACAATGTACAAGTATCAGAAATATGTAAGAACAACAAATTAATCATTACCAAGTAGCACATTTAAAACAAATAACTTAACAGGCTAACGTGGTCTCTAAAGCAATGAGCAACAGATACAGCTGCATGCATCTGATTTAAATGGATAGTTTCAGCTACAGTAGCTATACATAACTTCAGTGCAGTAAAAGTACAACAGTCAGCCAAGTAATAAAAGTATATCATATGCATTTATTTCTAACCTTATAACTATTTTAATTTCTCTACTTTCAAAAACAGGTTTTAACATCTTTTATAACAATTCTAAACTTTAAATGTCTTGTAGATGTATCCTTTTTCACTGAAGCAAAAAGCCTGCTCTTCCTCGTCCTTTAAAACTAACGAGTTATTAACTAGAAATTTTCTACAATTGTTAAGCATCTGGTTGGGTCTGTCTGTTCTGATTTCCTGCCACGGAGTGCATCATACAACTTGTTTGCAGTTAAAAGCATTCTCTAGCATCTCCTTGCTCCTTTATGTGTTTAAACATTTCTGCAATTTTTTCTACCTAAGTAGTGTGGGTAGTTGTAGCATTGTCCATATTCAGGCTTGTGTTTTGGGCCTAGTTGTTTGTTGGTAAAGACTGTGTATGTCTGAGCACATGTTCCAGGCCATCTTAGTTTAGCCAAAGCCAGTATAGCATTTCGGTGAGAGTGAAGTGTTTATGGTCACTGGCTGATTGGGGACACTGGACTACTGCTTGGAGTAAGTACCTCATTGTTTTTTTCAAGCTTTTTTTAAAGTTGTTTCAGGTTTCAACTTTGTTGCTTAAAAAGTTAACTTGCGAGTGTTTCGGCCATTTCACACTGAGCTAATCGGAGGAAGGGCATTGAGCAAACTGATCTGTGATATATAACATTAAGTATCCTTTTTTTGCTTATTTTTACGAGTTATTTATAGCACTTTTATTGCCTGCATATACTTTTCTAGCCAGTTTCACTGTGTGTGAGGTATTAACTAGAAATTTTCTACAATTGTTAAGCATATGGTTGGGTTTGTTTTGATTTTTGTTTCCAACCCTCTCTCACTATTGGTATTCTGTTTTTATACTTGATGGTTTTGCAGTTGCCCACCCCTACTGTAAATCTGATCTAGGACAGTCCTCCCAGTCTACCTCATTCTACCTAATCCAGGGAGAACATTTGAAAAGGTCAACCCCACTTAGTTTCTGCTCCTCCTTTCCCCTTTACAAAAAAAAAAAAAAAAATTCTAAGCTTGTTTCCTGCCTTTCCTGTAAGTCGTCTAGTCCAGATACAGATTTGCTGTATCCAGGACTGTTTGTAAGCTTCTGAGCCCCCAAGCCTTTCTGTGTTGGAGGGAAGCCTTCTAGCTAAATTTTGTTTCTTAGAACTACCCAGTTTTGTAGTTTCAGCACTCAAATCTGTTTCTTTGAGCTCAGCACTTGTTCAGAACTCATTGTAAGCACTAAATAAGCTACAAATTACTACAGCACTCAACTTTCCATACTTGTCTAGAGGAAAACAGTTTTTAGTACTTAATAAACACCTATCCAGGCATGTCTAAGGGTGTTTTTTTTCCTGTCTACCTGATGAATCTGGGCATCTTGGGGCAACGCAGCAATTGCCTCATGTACACAGACAACCCTCTCCTCCTACCACCCAACACTACAACCTGTGAGAGATGCACTTATATAGCCAAACTGGAAACAAACCTCTTCACCCAAGACTGGGCTAGACAGTCAAGAGGAGAAGGTAAACACTTGCACCACACCACACATCACATAGTCCCTCAAAACCTATACCACCAAAACACACACAAACACAAGACACGCATACATTTGCGGAGGCTCTCAAAAATCTATCCAAGCAAAAGGGACCTCTAAATCAGAAATGCAAGCAACCTCCATCCCCAATACAACCCAAATGACACATAGCCCACAAACTCAGTGTGCTACTCAACCGCAGCCCATAAAGCATAACATACCCAACACTCTGGTCATAGGTGACTCTATAGTCAGGCACACTAATGTTCCACTCACCAGGCTAAACAAGGAGAAAATTATTGTCAGCTGCCTGTCTGGTGCCAGGATCTGCCACAATGCATACACTCAGGTCACTCCACAATAAGTACAAGTATGACTCTGTCACTGCCCATGTTGGTGTGAATGACCTGAGACATACCTCCCTGGACTACACGAAGAGAGACATGGAGGAGCTGTCCAATCTTGTAGCCCAGGCAGGTATGACCCTTGCCCTGAGTAGCATCCTGCCATCACCCTGAATGATACCACAGTACAATGACAAAATGATTGACTTCAACAATTGGCTAAGCTTCTGGCATCATTCTAAGGGGATCCAGTACCCGTCTGCCTGGGATGACATAATCGACAAACCATGATGCTTTGCCAGAGATGGCCTGCACCTGTCACCATTGGGATTCTGGAAACTGGTTAAGTCTCTTGCCACCCCATAAGTGCCTTTTTTAGGCAAGGTTCAAATGACAAATTCACCACCGTAACAGGTACAAGCAAGCAAAATCCGAGGGTAATGCTACTCAGTGCTAGTAGTCTAAACCTCAAAATGCACTCACTCGAGGCACTCCTTAAAATGGAGAACATCGACATCTGTGCAGTGACAGAGACCTGGTTCAAGGCTCCAGAGGGCACCATTGCATTACCAGACTATAATTCATACCACACCTTTCGGCCATCTAATCTGGACCGAAACACTAAAGGCGGAGGCGTGTCAATATTCATTAAGGATATCCACACCTCCAGGCTAGTTGCTCAGCATAATGCATCCGAGATTATCCAAGTGTAACTAACTCTGGGCAAGACCACAATCTAAATTGTGGCTTGCTACATATCCCCCCACCATGCCCCAGGACTCCCACTACTCATTTCTTGATACACTGAAAATAATAGGGTACAACCTAACACCCTAATAATGGGCAATTTCAACTACCCCACCATTAACTGAGAAAACTACTCATGTACCAAGTCTTGTGCTCAACGTTTTCTGAAATTCATAAATTCCAATGCCTTGGATCAACTTATCCACACCCCCACCAGGGGCAGCAATATCCTAGACCTGGTCATTACCAACATTGGCAACCGGTGTTCCACACCAGAAGTCAATTCCTCGTTGGTCAGATCCGACCACAAGCTAATCATCCTAGACATTCACATCCCACCCCTACCTCCCATTAGGGAAACCGCTGTAAAACATTTCTCCAAAGCCAACTTCACGCTTAAGACAGAAGTGGCAAACTTCACAACACCCATGCCGACAGACAATAGAGTTATGACCGCTGAATCCTATGCAAATGCACTTTATAAGCACTTACACGAGTGCATGGATCGTGCAATCCCTAACAGAACCAAGATGCTATCCTCCAAAAAAAGGAAGCCAATCCGGTGGTCCCCTGTCATAAACAAGCTCTACAACAGAAGAAACTGTTGCAAAAGAGATTAAAATCCCATGATTGAAGTAACTCCCTGGTCAGCCTCAGTAAGAAGCTGAGATCCCTCATAAAATCCTCCAAAGCTAGCTACAAAAACAAAATTTCCACTGATTTTAAAGACAACCACAAAGCATTCTATAGCTATGTCAAGAATCTCAATGGCAACACTCAGATCTGCTCTGAGTTACAACACAATGGCACTAAATATACAGAACCAACGGATATTGCCAACATCCCGGCAGATAGGTTCAGTGCTAACTTTACCCCTCTCTCACCCCCTAAAGGCTCATCTCTATACCGGAAGAATACAAAAGTTCCTGTAATCACGGCTGCACAGGTAAAAAAACACTCTCCAAAGCCAAGAACACAGAATCCATGGGACCTGACAACATCCCAGGCTGCATTCTACACGAACTACAGAACGAACTGGCACCCCACCCAAGTACCATGTTCAATCTTAGCCTCACCTCAGGCTTTATGCCCACTGAATGGTGCACAGCCACTCCACAAAGGGGGAGCCACCACGGACCCTGTGAACTACCGCCCCATTAGTCTGACAATCCTGATCTGCAAGGCTATGGAACATATCATCATGGAACTTCTAAACAATGACATTGGTAATCTCAAAACTCTGGACCCTACCCAGTTCGGGTTTGTAAAAGGCAGATTATGTCTCCTAAACCTGACAAACTTCTTTGAAGCGGTCACCAAAGCCGTAGATGATGGTAAGGTGGTTCACACAGCCTATCTAGATCTCGTCAAGGCTTTCAACACCATCCCCCACTTTGGAATTATAGATAAACTCACTAAACTAGGTATAAATCCCTATGTCACAAGATGGGTTGCCAACTGGCTCACGGACACAACTCACACTGTAAAAGTAGCAGACTAAATCCAACTTCAGACCAGTGACAAGTGGAGTACCACAGGGTTCAGTCCTGGGTCCTCTCCTGTTTGATATCTACTTCTCTGAAGTACAGGCTAACACAGAAGGTCTTTAGCTAACAGAGTTTGCAGATGACTGCAAACTAAGAGCCATAATCAAAACTCTTAACGATGTGGACATCCTACGAAAGGGCCTCACTGAGACAGATGCCTGGTGTCAAAGCCATGGCCTCAAGCTCAATGCCAAAAAGTGCATTGTCATCCGTTTTGGTAAAAACTCTGTACCCATGAACTACTACATAGGCGGTAGTCTACTTAACACCGAAAGTGTGATAAGAGACCTTGGGACACAGGTGGACAGTAGTCTCTCTGATAATCACATTGCCACAGTAGTCAGGAAATCCTTCTACGTGGCACACCTCCTCAAAAAAGGTTTCTCATCCAGGAAAAAAGAGGTCATTGTTCCCCTCTACTCATCACTTATTAGACCCATTATAGAGTACAACTCCCCTTTTGGTATGTACCTCACAAGACATCTACAACAACTGGAAAGGCCGCAGAAATAACTCACAAAGAGGATTACCAGCCTCAAACAGATGCCCTACACAGACCGTCTCAAAAAACTCCAGCTTTACTCCATCGCATATCGCCTGCTCAGAGGCAATCTCTGCCTAACATACAAAGCTTTGTCAAACCCAGGGCTGCTGGACATGCTCCACACTTAAAGAAATCCCAATCGCTCTGAGCTATACGCTCTAGGGACCTAAACCTTGTCACCACAACAAACAGAACATGCTAGAGGGATAGATTCCTGTCCCACAGACTTCCCATACTCTGGAACAAACTACCTATCTATATCAAACAAAGCTCCTCATTAGCACTCTTCAAAAAAATCTTCATGATTGGATGGGAGATAGGAAATTCACTCTGGGGATCACTTCTGTGGCTCTGCTCGACAGGGGCACAGGAAAATAATTTTCTTGGGTGGTGAAAGCCAGGATACCATTTGGCTAGGCTTACACAGGCCCTAGGGCCAATAGCCTAGTACCTACCTATGAACCTTGCCTCTTTTTAAACTTATTTGCAAAAAAAAATAGACACTTCTGGGTATTAGATAAATGGAAGTGATATACTTACCATAACACAGGATTTTCATTATTCTACTTTGTCCACCTTGACCATTTGGTTTTCTGCTCTTATGGTGGATCTGAGCCTGCAATATCTCCAGCTACATAAGGTTTCTCCATCTCTGAAGTTCCTCCCTTCTCTCATAAGGAACCTGTCTATCTTTCAACCCTTGATCCAGTTTGGTTAGGGAATAATGTGTTAATGGATTAAGATCTACAATACACTACAGAACAGGCTTTGGGCTTAGGTCTACCAAGTCTGTCTAAGCCAGGAAGTGACAATTTGGATAGGAAAGGAGGGTGAGATATTGAGATGGAACTAGTAAATAAAGATGATCTAGTGTTACGCTAAGTGCAAAACTTGCATATCTGACATTATACAATCCATTCACCTCAACTATTGGGACAGAATTCCCAGCTACTTACATTCCTGGGAGGCATCACAACAGAATACCCTTAAGGATGGTGGAACTAAACCAAAATCTTTACCTAGAAATCATATCATGCTTACAGAACTAGTGGAAGGTATGCATTGTTGATTATGTTGATGTAGGACAAATGTCATCCTCTGACTAGTATTTGAAAAGTATCATGGAAGTTGCTATGGACCTTACAGAATGTGCACTAGGCTTTGAGGAAGGCTGTTTTTTTTGTTGATGGAATAAATGTGTTATGTAAACTGATAATCTGGACAGAGTAATTTTTGTGACTTTTGAACCCACTTTGAAAGGGTAAGAGAGAGAGAGAGCTTTTGTCCTTATAGTGGTCTTTAGTTTGGTGTAGATAAAACAAAGCTATGTAAATTCAAATTATGTAGAAAAACTGCCTTCGTTTATAACAGACAAAAATATGCAAAGACGGAAAGTCTGATTTGGGTTGGAATCTGTAGTGACCTTAGGCAAGAATGAGGGGGATTTGGTCATACAGAAACTCTTTGTGAAAAATTAAGTATGGGTTTTTGCAGGAAAGAGCTTACAACTCTGAAATCCTCCTGGACAAAGTTACAGCTGCCAAGAGTAAGTTTTCAAGGAAAGGCACTTTTGGCTGCAAGACAATGCAGGTTCGAAGGGTGCTCAAGTGATATCATGTAACAAAACTGAGATCCCATGGCAGAGATTGGTCTTTGAATGGGGTCTTAAAATAGAGTTCTTTTTAGAAATGCTTGACAAACTATTTTAAAAAGTCAAGGATGTGGAACTGAACCCTTGATAGCAGAATAACCAGAACTGACGTCAAAGTCACAAGAAACTGGGGGATGGAAGGTTTGTGAAGATTAGAAAAAGGACAAGTGATGAAGAACTGCCCACAAAGATAATCTTTTACATTTACTCAATTTTTTTCTCGCAGCATCCTTTTGGGAAGCTGAAAGGATCTGAATAACGTTTAAGAAAGGAGTCATTGGCCACCATCAGAATTAGAGAAACCATGCAATTAATTTTAGGGTGGAAATATCAAGAGGAAGCTTGGTGGAAGGTGAGATAGTAGATCTGGAAGAGGATTCTGCAGCCAGGGCTGTTTTATGAGGTGAGACCACAGCATAAAGAATGAAATTTGCCTGTGTTAAAAGGAGGCACTGATGCTAACAAGCTGTACTTTCTGCAGGAAGTTTGTCACGAGAGGAAGGGAAGGAAATACATAAAGGAGTCCAGGAGGCCAAGGGTGGACCAGAACATTCTGAGTGACTGTCCCTGTGGAGGGAATAAAGGGAAGTAACTGCTACACTTGTTATTGGTATCCAGTGCAAAGAGGTTGCAGAAGGGATGGCTCCAGTACTGGAAGATCATCTGCACTACTGTTGAACTGAGGGACCACATGAGAGGCATTAAGAATGACTGAGCTCATCTGCCACTAGGTTGCTCCAACCTGGAATGTGCATTACAATGAGAAAACCCTGTAAAGATATTGCCCATTGCCATACTCTCGTGGTCTCTCTATAGAATGGATATGAATGGGTTCGCATTTCGGTGTACTACACTACACAGGTGTCTGTGTGGATTGAAATCAAACATCAAGGAAGTGAATCCCTATATAGGCAACAACACTGTGGGGGTGGGGGGAGCAAGAATAAGCCCTCATTTCATAAAACACTTGGTAGTCTACCAGCAGTTCTTAATTATCAATGAACCAATAAAATATTGTTTGCATATAAATGCTCTTTGTTGAAAGATGTACAAAGTTTGATAATTCAAAAAAAGAAGTTATGTGCACATCATAACATTCCATGTGAGTTGTTCATCTCGCCTTCATTCTCACGGATGGATTTGGAGCTGATCCTCAGCTCCAACTCAGCCAAATACAAAAGCTCAAGGTCTTCAAGCAGCTCGGGGCCTACTCCCTAATCCCATGATGCAGTGGTGTTTCCCTCAGAGCTTGTTTGCAGCCAACTGTGTTAATAGGTAACTACCCTGGTAAGGAAAGTAAGAATGCAGTAGAGAAGAGCAAAATATCACCAAGATTTGTCTCAACTTCCCGGTCCTCAAGAAATTAATGGTAGGGGGTTGGTGGGTGGGACGTAAGAACGAAGGCGAGATGAACAACTCACATGAAACGTTATGGTGAGTACATAACATCTTTATGTGAATTTGTTCTATCTCGCCTTCATTCTCACTGATGGGTTAGCGTCCCAAGCACCATCTTTCTTGGATGGCTCAGGGATGTATATTCCTCAGGACCATGGAACCAAAGGAGGCCCTGTAAAATTTGCAATGAGTGATAAAGGTATGAGGTGTAGACCACGTGGCTGCTGCACAAATGGAATCTATAGATAGCTTAGCCAGAAAAGCTGAAGATGTGAAAACAGCTCTAGTTGAGTGGGCCGTTACTTTATGATTTAGTGGCATGTGCTCAGAGCTATATCTGAAGGAAATGCAACCTGACAACCATTCTGACAACGTGTTTTTTACCACCAGAGTACCCTTCTTTGAATCTGAAAAGGAGATGAAAAGCTGTCCTGATTTTCTAAAGTCCTTAGTCCTGTGTAAATAGAATCAAAGCTGCCTATGGACGTCAAGTTTGTGCAGCATATGTTCCATCTTGTTAGTATATTTGGGGAAAAACAGGTAATTCTACAGTTTGGTTGAGGTTTTTCTCTGAACAAACCTTAGGTAAAAATTAAGGATTTGTCCTCAGTGAGACTCTGTCATTGTGGAAAATCAAGTATGGGGGTTTGATGGACAAGGGTTGCAATTCAGAGACCCTTCGAGTAGAAATAATAGCTACTAGAAAGATGGTTTTCCATGATAAGTATTTCAGGTCAGAATATGTGGCTGGTTCAAAAGGGGGTATGATGATTCGAGAAAGAACACAATTTAGGTCTGTGGTGTAGCTGGGGATCTAATAGGTGGTCTCAAATGACTAGTACCTTTAAGGAAGGCTTTACAAAGTCTATGGGACATGATAGAAGCCCCCTGGTCACCAATATGAAAATTAGAAATTCCTTGCCAATTGAACCCTAATGGTTGCTGCAGCCGCCCCTTCATTAAAAAGCTTGGTCAGAAACTCTAAAATGGATGAAATTGCAGCCAAATACGAGTCAACATTGTTTTGGACGCCCATATGAAAAATCTTTTCCATTTACTAAGGTATAGCTTCCTGGTAGATGACTTATGAGAGGATGTTGGGATGTTCTGAGCTGCAGGTGAGAGATTGTGGTACTTGGCTACTCTTGGAATTGGAGCAGCCAAGCTGTCAATCTGAGGGTATGAAGTGCAGGATGAAGAGCCCCTGATGAATGCATTAGAAAATCCGGAACTGGGTCCAGGATCCATGGTTCTTCCAGTAGATGAGGCTGAAGAAAGGGGAAACAAATCTGACGAGGCCAATAAGGGGCTATTAGAATGATGGTCCTACCCAGTGTCCGGGCTTTCTGTAAGAATTTGGGTATCAGAGGAAATGGGGGAAAGGGGTAAAGGAGACCTGGGGGCCAATTGTGTACGAGGTCATCCTTTGGGGTATCCCCCGATTGGGGATTAGGGCAAAGTAGTTGCTGCATTTGGTGCTGGTGGGAGTTGCAAAAAGGTCACAGTAAGGCTGGCCCCATCTGCTACGTCTTCTTTCAGGGACCACTCGTGAGGCAACAGAATTGCTCTGCTCAATTGGTCTGCTATGACATTGGATCTCCCCAGGATGTGTGTTGCTATCAGAAAGAACTGGATGGATGTTGCCCACTGCCATACTCTCAAGGCCTCTCGACATAGGGGTTAGGATCTGGTTCCTCTTGTATGTTTATGTAGCAGACCACCGACATGTCCGTCTGTATTGCAATATTCCCTAGAGGAAGAAAGTGTTGAAAGGACTGCAACGCTAGTAATACTCTCATCTCTAGGACATTGATTTGCAGATGAGGCTTGTGTTTCTTCTATGTGCGTTGGGCCATCCTTCCCTGAAAACACCCCACCACCCTTTCAGGGAGACTTCTGTGATCACAGTGGCAACATGAGTGGGTAGAACAAAAGAATGTCCTATTGTTACTTGAGGAGAAGTCACCCACCAGCGAAGATCCTTCTTGCATGAATTCATTATAATTGGGTGAGACAATGGAAGCTCTTGAAAGGACCATTGTGTGAACAGGAGCTCCTGCAGTATCCGCATATGCATTCGACCTAAAGGAATGACAATGATTGCTGCCGTCAATGTCCCTAACACCTTGAGCACTGTTGAAGCTTGGGCTTTCTGTTTTGAGATGAGGTTCAGGACTTGTTGATGGATCCCAATTCTTTCCGTTGGAAGTTTTACGGTCATACAGACGGTGTCGAGATCTACTCCTATGAAAATGGTATGTTTGGATGGCGATAAGGCAGATTTTTCTGAGTTTATGCTAATACCCAATTGACTGCAAAGATTTAAGGTCACATCCCTTACTTCTATGAGTCATTGTTTGGTGGTCGTGGTGAGGAACCAGTCATCTAATTAAGGAAACACCTGGAATCCTAAACGTTTCAGATGAGCCGTGACTACTGCCATACATTTGAACACACTGGGGGCTGAAGTGAGGTCAAAGGGCAGAGCTCAAAACAAAGTGACTGGCTCCAAGCCAAAAGCGCATGATCTCTGGATGGTCTGGCCATTTTATGTGGTAGTACACATCCTGGAGATCTACTGAGCACATCCAATTGTCTTTCCCTAGAAAGGGAAGTATAGACTGTAGCGTGATCACCCAGAGCTCTGTTTTTTTGACAGATTTGCTCAATCTGCTGACATCCAAAATGGGTCTCCAGTGCCCCATTTTCTTTGGAACTAAAAAGAGTAAGTTATGGATCCTCTCTGGTCTGCTGGGACTGGTTGGATGACTTTTTCTTCTAACAACCTTGCAGTTTCTATGGTTCCTTGTTCCCTGTGACTGGGTGGAATGTCCGGGATTTTTGTCACAAGGGGTGGAGGGGTGGCAAAGGAATGAGGTATCCTCTGGATATTATGCTTTGTACACAACGGGTCTTTTGTGATTTTTAGCCAGGTGTCTGTGTACAAAGATAAGCGTCCCCAGACTGCCTCCAGAGATGGACAGACGGGCCTCCTTTCAGGAGTGCTGATAGGGCTTTCCAAAGAAAGTACAGTTGCGTACACTTACCATAAATGTAGATGTTAGAGTGTATTCACTGTTGCAATCATTACATTTGGGTAATCTGCTGGCAGGGTGCCCTCAGTCGGCCTGATTAACAAAGTCTTAGGTCCTGCATCGGTTGCCGTCACTTGTTCCATGACGTCAGGTCGTCAGGGGTATAAAACATGCAGCTGATGCCATTACATTAGTTTTTCTTGCCCCAGATGTCAGGTGCCTCCCAAATGGGAAGCAAATAAAATTAAAAACACAAAAAACATACCTCCAATCCCAAAAGCAAATACAACAAAAGGGCTTTTAAGCATAGTGAAAGAAAGTAGAGGTATAACCAGAGAAAAAAAGGGGGCTGGAGGGAGGGTAACCAGGACTGCAACAGTGAATACACTCAAACATCTACATTTATGGTAAGTATATACATTCATGTTTCACTGTTGCAGTCATTACATTTGGGTAGGTTCCCAAAGCTATGGTTGGGTGGACGGAATTATACAGCATTAACACCAGCTATAAGGCCCTGCATGACAGCAGTGGCAAAGCCAGCTCTGGATTTAGAGAAAATTGGTAAATGGTAATGTTTGGTGAATGTATGAACTGAGCTCCAGGTAGCAGCTTCTAGAATGCTCCTGGTAGGAACACCTCTGAGAAAGGCTGTAGAAATAGATGTAGCCCTGGTGGAATGGGATCTGATCCCCTGGGGATAGTTTTTCCATGGTGCATATAGCAGAAATGAATACAATGGCTTATCCATTTGGAAATGGTCTGATTTGAAATAGCCTTCCCCTCTGCCCCTGCAGCAATTGCCACCAGTAGTTGTTCAGATTTTCTTTGAGATTTTGTCCTGTTTAAGTAAAATCTAAGTTGTCTGTGTACATCCAATGAATGCAGAATCCACTCCCCCTTGTTCTGTGGTTTGGGAAAGAAAGTTTGCAAATGAATGGTCTGATTAAGAGCTACACTGGATACCACCTTAGGCATGAAGGATGGATTGGTCCTGAGATATACCCTGTTCACATGAAAAATGATGAAAGACTCCACTGCCATAAGAGCCTATAATTCGGAAATCCTTCTAGCTGAAGTGACTGCTAAAAGGAAAGCTGTTTTCCAGGAGATAAATTTTAAGTCTGCAGTAGCAGCTGGCTCGAAAGGAGGGAGTGTGTGAGCTTTTCCAATTACAAAATTGAGGTCCCAAGCATGGGTTGGAGCTCTCCTGGGTGGTCTTAAGTTTTTCGCCCCTCTGAGATACTGCTTTAGCAGAGGATGAGAGAACAGGGGAGGTTCTGTGTTGTAATGAGCTGAAATAGCAGAGGCATGGATTTTTATGGAAGAAAAGGATAGGCCCTTGTGAAGCATCTCAGTTAAGTACTGTAAAATCTGAGGAATGTTGGGCACTGCTGTGCTTATCCCTTGAGATTGATTTCAGGCACAGAATCTTTTCCATTTGTCAGCATAATTTTTTCTAGTACTAGGCTTTCTCGCCTCCAAAATGACATCCATCACAGGTTTGCTGAGGGATGCTAAGGGTGAATTTAGGTGATTAGCCACGCTGCAAGATGCAAAGTCTGGAGCTGAGTGTACAGAATTTAGTTGTTCTGCTGAGGCAGTAAGTAAGGTGTCTGAGGCAGGTGCCACGGTGGAAGGTGCGACATTGCGCAGGAGTGGGTACCAGTGTTGGCGAGGCCAGTCTGGAGCAATCAAAAACATTTTTGGTTTGTCCTGCTTAACTTTTAGCAGAACTTTGGAGAGCAGAGGCAGAAGGGGAAAGGCATAGACTGATGGGTTTTTCCAGCTGAAGGATAGAGCATCCACTTTCCTTGCTTTTTTGTGATGAGTTGTTGTGCAAAATCTGTCCAACTGATAGTTCTGGGGTGAGACAAAAAGATCTATGTCTGGGCTCCCCCATTTGCGTGCCAACATGTTGAAAATCCGTGGTTCCAGTTTCCATTCATGTGGGTCCATGAAATTTCTGCTTAGTTCGTCTGCCAGAGTATTTAGCTTTCCTGGCAGGAATTGAGCTTGTAGTTGTACTTGATAGGTCAAGGCCGTGTTGCACAATGCCATGGCTAGTCTGCAAAGGGGGTAGGAGTGTGTAACCCCCCTGCTTATGTACCACATAACCGTGGTGTTGTCTGTCTATCATTAATTGCCCTGGATGAAGGTAGTCCTTGAAGGCTGTCAGTGCATTCTGTACAGCGAGCATTTCTTTTTGATTGATATGAAGGTGCATTTGATTTGGGCTCCATTTGCCCTGAATGAACTTCCCTGCCAGATGTGCCCCCCCAAGCATAGTCTGATGCATCTGTAGTTAGGGTTTGGGCGGCAGGGGGTGGTGTGAATGGCAGTCCCTTGTTTTGGTGGCAGGCCTCTGCCCACCATAGGAACTCTAGTTGCAGGCAAGGTACGATAGGAATCATTGTTTCCAGGCTGGGACAATGCTAACTCCATAGACTTGTTAAGCACCGCTGAAGTTTCCTCATATGCAGTCTTGCATATGGAAATAGAAGAATGGAGGAGGCTATGAACCCCAAGGCTCGCAGTATTTGCCTTACAAAAAAATAGGGTTTGTGTGGCCACCTGTTTGAAGTAAGTCACCAAATGAATTTGCTTCTCTGGCGCAAGGAAAGCCAACTGGGCAGTTGTATTCAAGATTGTACCCAGGAATGTAATTTTTTGAGAGGGTACCACTTGAGATTTCTTTTAGTTTATAGTGTACCCTAGACAAGTTAGAACCATTTTTACAAACACCAGATGGTTTAGAAGAGTGTCCCTGTTTTCTGCCTGAGTTAGACAATAGTCCAGGTATGGATATATTTGAATATTTCTTTGCCTGCAAAATGCAATTACTGGAGCCAGGCACATTGTAAAGACCCTGGTTGCAGTAGACAAGCCAAAGGGCAGTGCAGAGAACTGGTAATGCAAGTAGCCTGCTTTGAAGCAGAGGTATCTTCTGCAATATTCCCTGATTGGGATATGCAGGTAAGCCTCTTTTAGATCTAGAGTTGCCAACCAGGCATCTTTGCCTAGCAAAGGAAGTAACTGAAGAGTCAGCACCTTGAATTTTGGGATGACCAGAAAGGTGTTTAGAGTAGAGAAGTCCAGAATTGGACGCCAAGATTTGTCTTTTCTGGGTACCAGGAAAAGTCTTGAATAGAAACCTTGTCCTTTTTTCTCTTTTGGTACTGGTTGAATAGCCCCCATGCTCATGAGGGAAAGTACTTATTTCTGGGGTTTACTATTGAAATGTCGAACGGCACTACATCGACTGTACTATAGTCGAACACGGAAGCTCGAAAACAGTAATGTCGACGACAAAAAAACAATCTAGGACTGTGTTTTAACATGGGTCGAGGTAGGGGAGAGGTTTGTAGTTCTGAATAATACTGAACACCTACCTCGACCCATGTTAAAACCATTCCTAGATTTTTTTTTGTCGTCGACATTACTATTTTCGAACTTCCGTGTTCGACTATAGTACAGTCGATGTAGTGCCGTTCGACATTTCAATAGTAAACGGCTTCTGGGCCTCTGCCCACTGATTTGGGGGTAGGTCTGGCCATCCGTTTGGAACTGGCAACATGTGGAAATGAAATCTGTATCCCTAGGATAGTATATTTAAAACCCATTTGTCCTGGGTTATAAGTTGCCAGTTTCTTGCATGAAGAGCCAGTTTTCCCCCCAAAGTGGCGGCTAAAAGGTAAGTGCTTGGTAAGTGTAAAGGGATGTCATTGAGATGGTTTACTATAGGGAGGTGTCTTGTTGTTTCCAGATTTGGAAGAGGAGGCACCCCATTCTTTTGTTCTGAAAGTCCCTTGTGACTGAAACCTGGAGCCTTTGGAATGTCTGGGTTTGACTTGAGTGGCTCTCGAAAGGACCAGTTCTTAGTAGGCCAGTGCCTACTAAATCTTGGAGGTTGCACTTGTAAGAAATCTTTTACAGTTTGCATAGATTTAGCTTCCATCTTTTCTAAAACTTCTTCAGCCTTATTACCAATGAGATGGTCCTGTTGTAAAGGAGCATCCAACAATTTTGCTTTAACATGATCAGGCAGATTTTGCTTTTTGAGCCAAGCATGCCTTCTTAGCACAGACCCAGTTACAGCAGCACTGCAAGAGGCCTCCAAAGAATCAAAACCACATTGCAAAGTATGTTTTCCAACTTGTTCAGCTGAATGCAATAAATCCTGTAAATCTTTGTTTTCGTCACAGTCAGAAATTAACATCATTTTCTGTTTAAGCAGTCCCATGATATGCTGTTGATATTTTAACATATGAAACTGACAGTTTAAAGCCCTCATTGCCAAGGTTGCAGAAGTGTAAACCTTCCTACCCCATCTATCCAGCGCCCTGGAATCTCTATCAGAAGGGGTAGGATTTTTAGCAGTAGAAGCCTTAATGCCCTTGGGACCCTGAGAAATGGCTTCAGGATCTGCAACAGGATTTTTGAAAAGGAATTTGTGGGAGTAAGGAACCCTGTAGTAACTGTCTGGCTTACAAGGAGCCAGAGGCAGAGAATCAGGTGCCATACTAGATTCTGAAAAAAACATCATCAACAATGTCTAGAACAGGAGGTACAGCCCAAAGGCCTATGCTGAGGAACAAGAAGAAAATCTCTAAGTCTCTTTTTAGATTCAGAGAAATCCTGACTTTCCCAGTGGAGATGTTCCCTTAAGGTATGTAAAGTTTCCCCAAAAGAAAAATCCTCAGGGGGAGAAGCAGAAGGAATGGCATCTTCTGCATCAGAATCATCATAAGTAGGTATAGACAATTCCTGGTCATTAGAAGAGTCAGAAGAAATAGAATCCTGTTCAGAAGATTCATAATCAACATCTTGCCTAGGCTTCTTAGAAAGGGGGGGGGGTTGGCTACCCCTGATCAGAGTAATTAAATCTTCAGCCATTTTGATCATGTGTTTTTTAGGCATAGGGGCCTGCACATGTGGCCCAGGCATAGTTTTTTTAGGCATAGGTCGAGATTTTGTAGGTGTGAAAGCACAGTCAGAAGCCAGTGCCTGCACAGCGGCTTTAGACCCATCCAAGGTAGAGACATCCGCGGGTTCCATAACTGAAGCATCTCGTGGCATACTGGACTCTGAATGGGTCTCAGTAGAGGCCTGCGAATCAGAAGTAGCGGGTATCGGGCTGCAAAAGTGCCTCACTGAGTATCGGCGAACTGGCGACTGGCTTAGAAGCGTTGTCGGCAGTTTTGGACCTAAACGGCCTCTGTCTTTTTCTTTGCATTTTTCAAGTATTCTGGTAGTCGGAATGCAAACAGACGACATTTCTGGATAATTAAAGCATGAGCCAAAATATTTAAAAGCAAAAATGTACCGACGTTTGATAGTGCGTTGATTAAACAAAGCACAAACTTGACAGCATGGTACGTTGTGGTCAGGGCCTAGGCAAAGAATACAGTACAAATGAAAATTCTTATGAGATATTTGCTTCCCACAAGTAATGCAATTATTAACATTTACTGACATCAGTAAGGAACAACGGGGTACTTAGCTTTTTAGTTTAAGACTTCGGATCTGAAACTCAAAATCGAAAAATTCAGGAGTCGGCCGACAGGCACTTGCGAACTGCTTCTGCTTCGGGCACAGCGCAGCAAGAAAGACTAATGTAATGGCATTGGCTAAATGTTTTATACCCCTGATGACCTGACAGCATGTAAGAAGGGACAGCAACCGACGCAGGACCCAAGACTTTCTTAATAAGGCTGACTGAGGGCAACCTGCCAGCAGATTACCCAAATGTAATGACTGCAACAGTGAAACACCAAGAACATCTGATCCTTGTTGCCCTGATTTTGTGGGCCCCCTCTGCCGCGTGGATGGCGTCTTCCATTATTACCCCCTCTTCTGCTTCTAGAGGGGGGTTTCACCACGTGTCAAAGAAAGTTCCTTAGGATTTATGGAACCACATCTTCCCACTTTTCCGAGCATTAGGATAAGGCCTGGTAGGGGTGGAAAAACCGACTCCTAATTCAGATGGTCTCTTTCCATCTTGCTCACACCTGGTATGGGTTTTCTTCACTTTCGGTCCAAAAAGGGATGAAACATCAAAGGGGGTGTTAAAGGATGACTTATAGGGCTCTGCAAAGGAACATAAGTGCATCCAGGAGTGTCTCTGCTCGTTCCATCAGCTGCATATGAAATCAGATGCATGGAAGAGTTTATGAAGGAATTCAGGGTAGCAAGCTGGGAGGTTAACTTGTCTGAGACCCCCCGCAGCTACTGCACCCTGTACAGTATCGCCCAACTCCTTAAGGAGGTCTCTGAAGTAGTCTAGTAAAATGTATAAGATAGTTCAGGGATCGAAGAGTAAAGGCTGCTGAACTAAACAGGCTAAACTAACTAAAGGAACTAAACTAAAATGCCGCTGAACTTTCCGTACTTGTCCATGATCCCAGAATCCCTATTAGGAGGATGAACAGATGTAGAGGTCTCTAACAACTCCTTTTTGGTGGCTGCCACCACCACCATGGCATCAACGCATACTCCTTTGGTAAGGAAAGCCATGTCCTGGGGTGACATTATGAATTTGTTCGGCCTCTGAGGGACATGTTTCATGATATCCAGGGACTCCCACGCCTTTTGAGAAAGAAGGTCCATCAGTTCATTAAAAGGTGGAGTCACCCAAGAGGTGGAGGGTTGAGACCCGAAAGCATTCAGAAGTATTGACTCATCATCAGTAGGGTTAATGGGCTTCCAGCCACCCCTCTGTTTCAGTATTTCCAAGATGATATCAAAAGAGGCATCTTCAGTGGGGGACCATAGGGACACTTCTGATTCATCTAAGTCAGTATCCAATGTGATGGATTCCTGTGGGGAATCCAGATGCTTCCTCTTGCAAAACCTCTTCCTGGGAACCTCCTCAGTGGGAACTTCTGGGAAGGTCCCGGAAGAGTAGGGCTCACCCAATGGGGCGACCTGAGGCTCTGGGTCTCCGCTTTTGAGGGATCAGTGAAGCAGACGCATGTGCTTTAGAGGAGGAGGTTGCTGGGTACCTATGATGTGGATGCCCAAGGGGACAATGCTCTCCTCATGACATCGAAGGCCCTCCGGCTCCGATCTGAAGAGACATCTGGATCTGCAGAAACAGGCAGTCGACACGGCACTGAAGCAGTGGGCTCCGGGGCAGAGGTAGGTGCTGAACTCACCTGAGCCAAGGCCCCAAGAGGCAAAGTCGGAACAGACACGTCAATAAGACTATCCTCTCCAGACCCGACCGGTGAGTGTCGGCTCCCAGACTCTAAGGTTGGCACTGAAGAAGTCAGAGCAGTTGGAACCGATAGGCCTGGAATGGGTGTCGGATCCAGCGGTTTCACGATCATCAGTTCCAAACTCCCCGGCTCCGAAACTTCGAATCAAATCGGAGGAGGAACAGTAGAAATGGGTTGGGTCCTAGTCGGCCCGACAAAATTTTTGCTAGTGCCCGTGTCTGCAGAAGCCTCTGCACCACAGGATTCACATCCCTATCAGACAATCTTCAGGACTGGGAAGAAGCTATAGAAGAGGCCACTGACTGCAGGATTGGAGACTTTAGAGTAGGAGATACCAGCTCCAATACCAGGGACCGGCTCCTACTAACAACCACCTCCGTTTCTATAAGCAATAGAGCTGAGGTGGTAGACCGAATCGGTTTGGAGGTTGATGAATCATTTTTCGGCTCCAACCTAGAAGACGAGCTAGAAGACAAAGTCTTGGGGGATTTTGCAGGTTTGTCTGGTTTGTCCTTATCTAAGGATTCCTGAAAAGAGGACCTCAATAATCCCCTGGCTATTAATCTGCACCTACATTCATGAAGAACACGAGAGCTAAACGAATGACAGATGGCACAATTCTTCTGTAGGTGGACCTCACAAACAATGAACACACAGTGTGCGCCCATCTGTAATCTACATTTTGTGCCCACATTTAGGACACTTCTTGAATCCAGACTTCGCTTTCTCTAGTTGAGACATGGCTATACAATAATGTAACTTAACAGGCAAAAGACACACTATATGAGTGACTATGAAGAAAGCACACAATACTATATATAGGATAGCCCTAATAACAAAAAACAGGGCTCTAATTCTTACAATTTTTTAAAACTACAGCACACACTATTATGTCTTAACAATGAAGAAGCACACAATACTTTATATATATATATATATACATATATATATATATATATATATATATATATATACATATAAAACCCTAATAAAAAAAACAGGGCTCTAACTCTTACACCTTCTAAAACTACAGCACACAGTGAATAAAGCAACTACTGCCCCCAAAAAATCCGGGCTCAAGCTTAACACACTAATTCTAATTCTACAGCACACACTATAAGGGTAGGGAGAAAACTAAACGCCTCTCTGACTTAAACAAGTTGTGAGAAATCGGCCTAGGAAAAAAAGACAGCCACTAATAACAACAATGCACTCTCTAAGTTTTGAGCTACCAAATACTACAACTCACTAGAAGCTAAGAAATAGCAAGAAGTATCAATAACTATTGAGAAATATTGATGAAATAGAGAAATAAAGAAATTTCACTTATACAGGCCAGAGCTGTCGAACTCCCGATCTGTTGCAGCGGGAAACGAGATCTGAGGGAAGCACCACTGCATCACGGGATAGGGAGTAGGCCACGTACTGCTTGAAGACCTTGAGCTTTTGTATTTGGCTGATTCGGAGCAGAGGATCGGCTCTGAACCCTTCAGTGAGAATGAAGGCGAGATAGAACAACTTCACATTACATGTTACTGAATCAAAGATCTGTGTTAAAAAATTACAGCTTTTTACAGGAGTTTTAACATAAGAAATGGTAGGTTGAGCATATGGTATTGTTTTAAATTAGTTAGAAGCTAGTTGATATACATTATACTTGAAGTACATAAATTCTAGGAATACTCCCCCAATGCGCGTGCACACATGCGCATGCACACACACACTTTAGCTAAGCTCTCTGGAAAGGCTGCATTAGGAATGCTGGGTTTACTATTGCTGCTTATATTGAAATTATGGTTTTTTTTTTTTTTTTAAATCAGTTGTTAAATTATTTGAAGGCATTTGGACCTAATGGTACAGAATACTGCCAACTCCCATTTGACTTGATTGTTTACAGACCTGATCTACTTTGTTGCCCATCTGCTTATATAAAGGTCAAACCTGTCTCTCACAATTGTGGGAAGGGTTAACAAGCATATTATCCTTTAATAGCCAGTTCTTAGAGCAAACAGAAAAATACAGTTGTGTACACTTACCATAAATGTAGATGTTGGAGTGTATTCACTGTTGCAGTCATTACATTTGGGTAATCTGCTGGCATGTTGCCCTCAGTCGGCCTGAATTCCAAAGTCTTGGGTCCTGCGTCGGTTGCTGTCTCCTCTTCCATGACGTCAGGGGTATAAAACAAGCAGCCAACGCCATTTTCTTTAGTTTTTCTTGCCCCAGATGTCAGGTGCCCCCAAAAAGGTAGCAAAAATATCTATGTATAAAAACTATATATACATGCATTAATATAAACTTTACCTTCATCTACAAGCAAATACAACACATAGGCTGTAGAAGATAGAGAAGGAAAGAAACTCCAGAATGAAAGGGGGGATGGCGGGCGGGTAACCTGGACTGCAACAGTGAATACACTCGAACATCTACATTTATGGTAAGTGGACAGAACTGTACTATGTTCTTCGTGTTTCACTGTTGCAGTCATATTTGGGTAGAATCCCAAAGCTATGGTTGTGAGGCTGGAGCTAAACAGTATTAGGTGCGGCTATAAGGCCCTGCAGAACTGCAGTGGCAAAGCTTGCCCTGGACTTAGAGTAGAGAGACAAATGATAATGCTTTGTAAAGGTGTGAACAGAACTCCAAGTAGCAGCCTCTAGAATGTCTTTGGTTGGTACTCCTCTGAGAAAGGCTGCTGAAGTAGGTGCAGCTCTGGTGGAATGAGACCTAATGCCCTTGGGCACAGGTTTACCATGGTGTAAGTGGCAGAAACGAATAAAGTGGCTTATCCGCTTTGAAACAGTCTGCTTTGAAATAGCCTTTCCTTCTGATCCTGCAGCATATGTCACCAGCAATTGCTCAGTGTTTCTTAGAGCTTTAGTCCTGCTCAAGTAGAATCTTAGCTTTGTACGTCCAAGAAATACAGAATTCTCTCTCCCTTGTTCTGTGGATTTGGATAGAAGGTTGGCAGATGAATAGTTTGGTTAAGAGCCACACTGGAGACCACCTTAGGCATAAATGTTGGATTTTTCCTCAGAGACACCCTGTCTGGGTAAAATATGATAAAAGGCTCCATAGCCATGAGGGCCTGTAGCTCTGAGACTCTTCTTGCTGAAGTAATTGCTAGTAGCAGAGTTGTTTTCCATGATAACTTTATATCAGCAGAAGCCGCTGGTTCAAATGGAGGCAGGGTGAGCTTTTCCAACACATAATTGAGGTCCCATGCAGGTATTGGTGATCTTCTAGGAGGCCTTACATTTTTGGCTCCTCTAAGATACTGCTTTAGTAAAGGATGAGAAAAGATTGGTGGGCTCTGTGTTGTAATGAGCTGAAATGGCAGAGGCATGGATTTTAATTGAGGAAAAAGATGGGCCTTTGTCAAGCATCTCAGTCAAGTATTGTAATATCTGAGGAATATTTGGTTCTGCTGTATCCATTCCTTGTGCTTGATTCCAAGCACAGAATCTCTTCTATTTATCAGCATAAGATTTTCTAGTACTAGGCCTTCTGGCTTCCAAAATGACATCCATCACAGCTTTACTGAGAGGTGTTGTTTGTATAACTATATGATCAGCCATGCTGCCAGGTTCAGTGTCTGGAGTTGATTGTGCAGGATCTGACTGTTTTGCTGGGACAATAGTTGAGGTCTTTGAGGAAAGATCCAAGCTGGATATTGAGACAAGTTTCTTAGGATTGGGTACCAATATTGGCAGGGCCAGTCGGGGGCAATTAGTATCATCTTTGGTTTCTCTTGTCTGACTTTTAGGAGGACCTTGGGAAGAAGAGGCAGAGGAGGAAAGGCGTGAACTGATAGGTTTTTCAAACTGAAGGATACAGTGTCCACTTTCCATGCTTGTCCGTGATAAGTCCTTGTTCAGAATCTTTTCAATTGGTAATTTTGAGGAGAGGCAAATAGATCCATGTCTGGGCTCCACCTTTTCTTTATCATGCTGAAGACTTGTGGATCTAGTTTCCACTCGTGAGGATCCATAAGGTTTCTGCTCAAGTCGTCTGCCAGAGTATTTTGTTTTCCTGGCAGGAATTGAGCTTGAAAATGTATTTGCTAAGTCAAAGCTGTGTCCCACAGTGCCATGGCTAATCTGCAAAGGGGGTATGAGTGCGTGCCCCCCTGCTTGTTTATGTACCACATGACCGTGATGTTGTCTGTCTATCAGTAGTTGTCATGGATGAAGTAAGTAGTTGTCCTGGATGAAGTAAGTCCTTGAAGGCTGTTAGGGCATTTTGAACAGCTAGAATCTATTTCTGGTTGATATGTAGATGCATTTGTTTTGAGGTCCATATGCCCTGAATGCATCTTCCTGCCATGTGGGCCCCCCATGCATAATCTGATGCGTCTGTTGTTAAGGTCTGGCTGGCAGGGGGTAGAGTGAAGAGCTGTCCTATGTTTTGGTGACATGCCTTTGCCCACCATAGAAACTCCTGTTGTAGGCAGGGAATGAGAGAAATCGTTTCCAGACTGTGACAATGTTGACTCCATAAACTTTTTAGGTACCATTGAAGTTTCCTCATATGCAGTCTTGTGTATGGAATCAGTAGGATGCAGGATGCCATGAAGCCCAAAGTCTGCAGAATTTGTCTTGCTGATAACTGGGTTTTTGTTACCATCAGTTTGAAGTAAGTAGTCAGTTCCCTTTGCTTGTCTGGCATGAGGTAAGCCATCTGGGCAGTTGTAATCAAGCTTGCACCCAGGAATGTTATCTTTTGAGAGGGTACCAGTTGTGATTTCTTTTCATTTATTGTGTACCCTAGGCATGTTAGAAGCCTTTTCACAAAAGCCAGGTGTTGAAGAAGAATGTCCTTGTTCTCTGCTTGAATGAGACAGTCATCCAAGTAAGGACATATTTGTATATTTCTTTGTCTGCAAAATGCAATCAATGGTGCCAGGTACTATGTAAAGACCCTGGGCGCAGTAGATAAGCCAAAGGGCAGTGCAGAGAATTGGTAATGCATTGAGCCAGCCTTGAATCTGAGGTATCTTCTGCATGACTGCCTTATTGGGACATGCAGGTATGCCTCTTAAGTCTACTGTCACCAGCCAAGCATTCTTGCCCAGCATGGGCAGAAGCTGCTGCAAAGTCAGCATTTTGAATTTTGGAATGTACAGGTATGTGTTCAAAATCGATAAATCCAGTATTGGTTGCCAGTCGTGAGTAAAAACCTTGTCATTTTTTCTGTTCTGGTACTGGCTGAAAGGCCCCCATATCTATGAGGGACATAACCTGTTTCTGTACCTCTGCCCATTGATTTTTTGGCAGATCTGGCCAACCATTTGCCATTGGCAGAGTATGAAAATGGAATCTGTATCCCTGTGATACTATGTTTAGCACCCACTTGTCCTGGGTTATTAACTTTTAATTTTGAGCAAAAAGTGCTAATTTTCCCCCTAGGGGTGCTGCCAAAAGATAAGTGCTTGGTGAAGGCAGAGGGAAGTCATTGGGACTGTTTTCTGTATCTCCTCCAGCTTTGGAGGTAGAAGCGCCCCATTGCTTTGACCTGTATGAATCTTGTGCCTGGTATCTGGAACCCTTAGGGTGTCTGGATTTGCCCCCTTTGAGCTCTGTCTGACACAGGAAAGGACCAATTTTTTTGTTGGCCAGTGTCTACTGAATCTTGGTGGCTGCACTTGTAAGAAGTATTTTACAGTTTGTATAGACTTATCTTTGTCTTCCATTTTCCTTAAAACCTCTTCTGCCTTAATACCAGAGTATCATGCTGTAAAGGTGCATCTAGTAATTTAGCTTTAACATGATCAGGCAAATTTTGTTCCTTTAACCAGGCATGCCTCCTAATCACAGATCCAGTAACTGCGGCCCTGCAGGAGGCCTTTAAGGAATCAAAACCACATTGCAAAGTATGCTTTCCAACCTGTTCAGCTGCATGCAATAATTCCTGTAATTCTTTATTTTCTGCACATTCAGAAATCAACACAATTTTCTATTTCAGCAATCCCATAACATGCTGTTGATACTTGAGCATATGAAACTGGCAGTTTAAGGCCCTAATTGCCAAGGCTGCAGATGTATAAACCTTTTTCCCCCATCTATACAATGCCCTTGAACTCTGTCAGAGGGGGTAGGATTTTTTGCTGTTGAGGCTTTAACTCCCTTTAGACCCTGTGAAACAGTTTCAGGATCAGCAGCAGGGTTTCTAAATAAACATTTGTGTGAGTCAGGGACCCTGTAATATCGGTCAGGCTTGCTGGGAGCCGGAGGCAAGGAATCGGAGGTCAAACTTGACTCTGAAAATACATCATCCACAATGTCTAAAACAGGGGGTATGGCTAAAGGCCTGTGCTGAGGGAGAAGGAGGAAATCCCGGAGCCTCTTTTTTGATTCTGAGAAATCTTGACTCTCTCAGTGAAAACAGTGAAAATACTTCCTCAAAGTATGTAAGGTTCCCCAAATTAATAATCCTCAGGAGGTGATGCAGATGGTATAGACTCCTCCGCATCAGAATCCTCATAGAGAGGTAAAGATAATTCCTGACCAGAAGAGGAATCAGAAGAAATAGAAACCTGATCTGAAGATTCATAATCAGTGTCTTGCCTAGGCCTCTTATCTGGAGGGGGATGGGAATCCCTGATCAAGGTAATAGGGTCTTCAGCCATTTTGATCATCTGTTGTTTAGGCATAGAAGCCTGTGCACATGGCTCATGCATCGTTTTTTTTTAGTTTTAGAAGTTGCTTTTGTCTTTGGTTTTGCAGCTGTCGTCAGTTTGATGTAAAAATGTTGAGGCCTGAAAACACACTCAGAAGCCAGTGCCTGCTCAGCGGCTCCGGACCCATCCGAGGGAGATACATCTGTGGGTCCAATACTTTGAGTATCTCGCAGCATGCCGGACTCCACATGGGTGTCGGTAGGGGCCTGCGACTCAAAAGTATTGGGTATCAGGGGCTGCAAAAGTGCCTCACTGAGTACCGGCGACTGGCTTAGGAAAAGCTTCATCGGTTTTGGACCTTGAATGTGTCTCTGTCCTTTTCTTTGCACTTTTTATGTAATCCGGTAGTCGGCTTGCTATCAGTCGACATTTCTGGGTAGTTAAATCGGTTTCCAAAATATTTTGAGGCAAAAATATACCAATGCTTAACAGTGCATTGGTTAAATCTAGCACACAACCAACAGCCACGCACATTGTGATCAGGGCCTAGGCAAGGAATACAGTATAAATGGAAATCCTTATGAGGTATTTGCTTCCCACAAGTAATACAATTAACTTTTTCTGACATCGGTATGAAGCAAGAAAAAAGTTTCCCCAATGGGGTACTTCGCTTTAGTGAAGACTTCAGTTCTGAAACTCAAACTCGAATATTTCAGGAGTCAGCCAACCGGCACTTGCGAAATGCTTCTGCTTCGGGCACCACGCGGCAAGAAATACTAAAGAAAATGGCTTTGGCTGCTTGTTTTATACCCCAGACGACCTGACATCATGGAAGAGGAGACAGCAACTGACCCAAGACTTTGGAATTCAGGCTGACTGAGGGCAACCTGGCAACAGATTACCCAAATGTAATGACTACAACAGTGAAACACGAAGAACATCCTTGTTGCTGCCCTAAATCAATAAGCTGGAGACAAATAGTACAGTTGTGTACACTTACCATAAATGTAGATGTACGAGTGTATTCATTGTTGCAGTCATTACATTTGGGTAATCCTGCTGGCAGGTTGCCCTCAGTCGGCCTCAATTCCAAAGTCCTGGGTCCTGCGTCGGCTGCTGTCACCCCTTCCCTGACGTCAGGTCGTCAGGGGTATAAAAGCAGCAGCCGACGCCATTTTCTTTAGTTTTTCTTGCCCCAGATGTCAGGTGCCCCCTAATAGGGTTGCCAAAATTTATATAAATATATATATATATATATATAGATATATATATATAGATAGATATATATATAGATATATAGATATATATATATATAGATATATAGATATAGATATATAAATTACATGCACCAATATAAACTTTACCTTCATCTACAAGCAAATACATCACATAAGTAGTATAAATCAGAGAAGGAAAGATAGGTTCCAACAGAAGAAAAGGGGGATGGAGGGTGGGTAACCTGGACTGCAACAGTGAATACACTCGAACATCTACATTTATGGTAAGTGTACACAACTGTACTATGTTCTTCATGTTTCACTGTTGCAATCATTACATTTGGGTAGAGTCCCAAAGCTGTGGTTGGGAGGCTGGAGCTAAACAGCATTAGGAGCGGCTGAGGCCCTGCAGAACCGCAGTGGCAAAGCCTGCCCTGGATTTAGAGTAGAGTGGCAGATGATAGTGCTTTGTAAAGGGGTGCACTGAACTCCAAGTAGCAGCCTCTAAGATGTCCTTGGTAGGTACTCCCCTAACAAAGGCTGGTGAAGTGGCTGCAGCTCTGGTTGAATGTGGCCTAATGCCCTTAGGCACTGGTTTGCCATGATGTAAATAGCAGAAACGAATGCAGTGGCCTATCCACTTTGAAATAGTCTGCTTTGAGACAGCTTTTCCTTGTGATCCTGTAGCATATGACACTAGCAATTGCTCTGTTTTTCTGAAAGCTTTGGTTCTGTCCAAGTAGAATCTAAGCTGTCTGTGTACGTCCAAAGAATGCAGAATTCTCTCCCCCTTGTTCTGTGGATTTGGATAAAAAGTTGGCAGGTGAATAGTTTGGTTAAGAGCCACACTGGACACCACCTTAGGAATAAATGCTGGGTTTGTCCTCAGAGAGACCCTGTCTGGATAAAAAATGATAGCTCTGAAACTCGTCTTGCAGAAGTTATTGCTAGGAGCAGAGCTGTTTCCCAAGATAAAAACTTAACATCAGCAGTAGCAGCTGGCTCAAAAGAAGACAGGGTGAGTTTTTCCAAGTCATAGTTGAGGTCCCATGCAGGCATCGGTGATCTCCTTGGAGGCCTTAAATTTTTGGCCCCTCTGAGGTACTGCTTTAATAAGGGATGAGAAAAGATTGGTGGCTCTGCATTGTAATGAGCCGAAATGGCAGAGGCATGAATTTTAATAGATGAAAAAGATGGGCCTTTGTCCATCATCTCAGTTAAGTATTGCAAAATCTGAGGAATATTTGGCACAGCTGTATCAGTTCCTTGTGCCTGGTTCCAAGCACAGAATCTCTTCCATTTTCCAGCATAAGATTTTCTAGTACTAGGCCTTCTGGCTTCCAAAATGACATCCATCATAGCTTTACTGAGAGGTGTGTTTTGTATGACTACATTATCCGCCATGCTGCCAGGTTTAAAGTCCTGAGTTGGCTGTGCAGGATCGGATTGTTTTGCTGGGACAGTAGATGAGGTTTTTGAGGTAAGGTCCAAGCTGGGCATTGAGTTAAGTTCCTTAGTACTGGATACCAGTACTGGCGAGCCAGTCCGGGGCAATCAGTACCATCTTTGGCTTCTCCTGTCTGACCTTTAGGAGTATCTTGGGGAGGAGAGGCAGAGGGGGAAAGGTCCTTGTGCAGAATCTTTTTAGTTGGTAGTTGTGAGGCGAGGCAAACAGATCTATGTCTGGGAATCCCCATTTCCTTGTTATCATGCTGAAGACTTGTGGATCCAGCTGCCACTCGTGGGGATCCATGAGGTTTCTGCTTAGTTCGTCTGCCAGAGTATTTTTCCTTCCTGGCAGGAATTGTGCCTGCAGATGTACTTGGTAAGTCAATGCTGTGTCCCACAAAGTCATGGTTAGTCTGCAAAGGGGGTAAGAATGTGTGCCCCCCCCCCTGCTTGTTTATATGTCACATGACCGTGGTGTTGTCTGTCTATCAGTAGTTGTCCTGGATGAAGTAGGTCCTTGAAGGCTGTCAGGGCATTTTGAACAGCTAGCATCTCTTTTTATTGACATGTAGATGCATTTGGTTTGAGGTCCATGTGCCCTGAATGCATCTTCCTGCCATGTGGGCCTCCCAGGCATAATCTGAAGCATCCGTTGTTGGTGTCTGCCTGGCTGGGGGTAATGTGAATGGCTGTCCCTTGTTTTGGTGACAAGCCTTTGCCCACCATCGAAACTCCTGTTGCAGGCAGAGAATGAGAGTAATCCTAGTTTCCAGGCTGTGGCAATGTTGAGTCCAAACACTTTTTAGGTACCATTGAAGTTTCCTCATATGCAGTCTTGCATATGGAATTAGTAGGATGCAGGATGCCATGAAGCCCAAAGCCTGCAGAACTATTCTTGCAGATAACTGGGCCTTTGTTGACAACATTTTGAAATAGGTAGTCAGTTGCCTTTGTTTGTCTGGTGTGAGATAAGCCATCTGAGCAGTTGTATTTAAGCTTGCACCCAGGAATATTATCTTGAGAGGGTACTAGTTTTGATTTTTTTTCATTGACTGTGTACCCTAGGCATGTTAGAAGTCTTTTCACAAATGCCAGATGCTGTAGAAGAATGTCCTTGTTCTCTGCTTGAATTAGACAGTCGTCCAAGTAAGGATATATTTGTATTCCTCTGTCTGCAGAATGCAATTACTGGTGCCAGGCACTTTGTAAAGACCCTGGGCACAGTAGATAAGCCAAAGGGCAGTGCAGAGAATTGGTAATGCATTGAGCTAGTCTTGAATCTGAGGTATCTTCTGCATATTTGTCTGATTGGGACATGCAGATAATGCCTCTTTTAGGTCTAAAGTCACAAGCCAAGCGTTCTTGCTCATCATGGGCAGAAGCTGCTGCAAAGTCAACATCTTGAATTTTGGTATATCCAGGAATGTGTTCAGAATAGACAGGTCCAGTATTGGCCTCCAGGCCTTGCCTTTCTAGGTACCAAGAACAGTAGAGTAAAATCCTTGTCCCTGCGCTTGCTCTTGTACTTGTTGAATGGCCCCGTTGTCCATGAGGGATGAGACTCGTTTTTGTGCCTCTGCCCAATGATTTTTTTGGCAGATCTGGCCAGCCGTTTGCCTTTGGCAGAGTATGGAAATGGAACTTGTAGCCTTGTGACAGGATATTTAGAACCCACTTGTCCTGGGTTATAATGTGCCAATTTTGAGAAAAAAGTACTAATTTTCCCCCTAAGGGTGCTGCCAGGAGATAAGTGCTTGATGCAGGCAGGGGGAAGTCATTGGGACTGTTCTCTGTATGGTTGTGATTTGTCTTCTCCAACTTTGGAGGTAGAAGCACCCCATTGCTTTGACCTGTATGAACCTTGCACCTGGGATCTGCCTCTAGGGTGTCTGGATCTGCCCCTTTGAGGTCTGTCTGACACAGGAAAGGACCAATTCTTTGTTGGCCAGTGTCTACTAAACCTAGGTGGCTGTACTTGTAAAAAATCTTTGATCGTTTGCATAGATTTAGCTTTGTCCTCCATTTTCTTTAACAACTCTTCTGCCTTAACACCAAACAAAGTATCATGCTGTAAAGGTGTATCTAATAATTTAACTGACATGATCAGGCTGATTTTGTTCCTTTAACCAAGCATGCCTCCTAATTACAGAGCTCGTAGCTGTGGCCCTGCAGGAGGCCTCCAAAGAATCAAAACCACATTGCAAAGTATGCTTTCCAACTTGTTCAGCTGCATGCAATAAATCCTGCATTTCCTTGTTTTCTGCACATTCAGAGTTTAACAACATTTTCTGTTTAAGCAATGCCAAGGTAGCAGATGTGTAAACCTTTTTTTTCCCCATCTATCCAGTGCCCTAGAATCTCTGTCAGAGGGGGTAGGGTTTTTTGCAGCGGAAACTTCAACTCCTTTGGAACCCTGAGAAATAGTTTCTGGGTCTGCAGCAGGGTTTTTAAAAAATAATTTATGAGAGTCAGGAACCCTGTAATATCTGTCAGGCTTAACAGGAGCTGGAGGTAAGGAGTCAGGGGTAAGACTAGACTCCGAAAACACATCTACAATGTCTAACACAGGTGGAATGGCTAGAGGCCTGTGTTGAGGTAGTAAAAGGAAATCCCTGAGCCTCTTTTTAGATTCAGAAAAATTTTGGCTCTCCCAGTGGAAATGCTCCCTCATGGTATGTAAGGTTTCCCCAAAAGAATAGTCCTCTGGAGGAGAAGCTGAAGGTATAGATTCTTCAGCATCAGAATCCTCATGGGGGGAAGAGAATATTACTGATCAGAAGAGGAATCCGAAGAAATGGAAACCTGATCTGAAGATTCATAGTCTCTTGCCTAGGCCTCTTATCAGGAGGGGGATGGGAACCCCTGATCAAGGTAATCAAGTCTTCGGCCATTTTGAACATCTGTTTTTTTGGGCATAGAGGCCTGACCACGTGGCTCTTGAGTTTGTTTGTTTCTTTGCTTTAGGAGGTGCTTTTGAAGCTGAAGTCGGTTTAATGTAAAGATGTTTAGGTCTGAATACACCCTCAGAAGCTGGTGCCTGCTCAGCGGCTCTGGACCCATCCGAAGGAATAGTATCAGAGGCTCCAATACCTTGAGTTTCCAAAGGCATGGCTGACTCCACGTGGGAGTCGGTAGCGGCCTGCGACTCTAAAGTAGCGGGCAGCAGGGGCTGCAAAAGCGCCTCACTGACAACCGGCGAGTGGCTTAGGAGAAGCTTCGTTGTCGGTTTTGGGCCTGAGTTGTCTACCTCTCTCCTTTTCTTTGTCTGAAACTCGAACACGAAAATCTCAGGAGTCAGCCGACCGGCACTTGCGAACTGATTCTGCTTCGGGCACCGAGCTGCAAGAAAGACTAAAGAAAATGGCGTCGACTGCATCTTTTATACCCCTGACAACCTGACGTCAGGGAAGGGGCGATAGCAGCCGACGCAGGACCCAGGACTTTGGAATTCAGGCCTACTGAGGTCAACTTGCCAGCAGGATTACCCAAATGTAATGACTGCAACAGTGAAACACGAAGAACTTCATTACATTACCTGCCCAAAAAGATTACATTAGCAGCTAAGTTAAAGTGAAAATAAGTCCTAAACAGCAACTGATCAAAGTATAAAGACAACAGTAGTGTTAATTCCATGTTTATAACAATTCAGCAGCTGCAGTACTGCATATTATAGGTTCACAGGGTCATATGCAGTACTGCAGCTGCAGTACTGCATATTATAGATGCAGTACTGCATATGACCCTGTGAACCTATAATATGCAGTACTGCAGCACTGCATAATATAGGTTCACAGGTCATATGTTCAGAGGTAGATACTAAGCAATCAGCCATCAGACCTTATGTTCAGAGGTAGATACTAAGCAATCAGTCGTCGTACCATTAGCCGTCTAGCCAGAACATCCAGCATTAAGGGTTGCCGCTTACCTTATTTAGGCCAGAGAGTATTTTCTAATTACAATGAAGAATGACCAAGGAACACAGGTTCATAATCAAGTAAACGCCTATGAACAAGTAGTCATCTTCAAAAGCGCCTATATGCCTCTAATATCAGATTATTCTTAACGGGAAAGTCATGTATATTGTACAATGAGGAATTATTTATTTCACCAAAATGAACTATACTATATATTTGAGCCTTTAGTCTGAGGTCACTGTTCTTGCATCAGTTGTTTGCATAGTCCAACACCCCATTCTGCAGTACCTTCCTGTTGAACTCTTAGTTTAAACTCATCAGTGAGCTATGTTAACCAAAAACCTGGGATATTGTCTTGTAGATCACAGAAATAAATGCCAAACAAAAAGGAGACGCAACACCAAACCTTGAAGAACACCACTTGTGACAGATTTACTTACAAAACTGGCACCTCCAACTATCACGGTATGTTCTGCTTTAACAACCAATCTGTTATCCAATTTAGTACATATGGACTGATGTTTAAGTTTACCAGTTTGTTAACTGTGCCTACATGGGGAGTGCTACCGAATGTCTTGGCCAGATCCAGGTATGTACTTACTGCATTACCATCAGCAACTGCTAGAGTTAAACTTTCAAAGACGTTTACAAAGTTAGGAAGGCATATCTCTGACAAAGACAAATTAATACAGATCCAAGGCTGAGGTTATAAAATTTATGAAGTCAGAAATGATGCACTTCATAGCTTTATAAATAAGGCTGGCAAGACTAGTGTGTCTATACTTACTACAGTCAATGGCTCGACTTCTTATGCAAGGGGCATAAATTGTTCTCCAGGTCCTCTCAGAGGAATATAGTTGGAAAGGCGCTTATACATTCTTACTAAGCTTACAGCCAAGACGACTATCAAAAAGTTCAGCCACATCACCCAGTACTGGTGAGGACACTAACAATGCTCCCCCATTAAGACAACAAGCTGATCATAATGAGGTAAAAAAATCATAAGGTTCAACAGTGGTTATTGTCTTGATCACCTGTATCTTTAGTAAGATCCACCCTAGACAGCACACCTAGAGCCACTTAATATGCAGACCAGTTAAGAGGAGGGGGAAAAGCCACACTGCATACTTAATGGGTATATGGACCTACAAGATAATGGCTTGATAGCCTGGATAAAAGAAACTGATAATTTTACTCTGACTGCAGATGTTGACACAAGTTAACAGAGATAAAGCCACTCATACTTTCAACCTCATGAGTGGATACAAATTACATGGTTGTTATCAAGAACAATTGGTGTCTCAGAAATACCACGAGTCTTGGAACTAGAGTCACAAAATAAACGTGACATGACACAAGCTAGGCAGCAGTTCTGCAATAATCACATCCTAGATCACCTAAGTAACTAGGATATGCAAATGTAAACTCTACAATATTAGTTTCTTATGCTGTGATGTGTATTATCAAAAGTCTTCACACAATGTGAAATCTTTATAAAAAAAAATTCATCCAACACCAAGAAATTCTATAACATTTACTTACTTGGCTAGTTTTACCAATGCCATTTTCTCCACATCACCAACTGCATAAGCTCTCCAGTAACACTAGCAAACAAAGAAAATGGGAAAAAGATCACAGTTATCACCCTAGTAAACACATGTAAACTAAACTAAAATAATACATACTGAAAGAAATTGACTACTCTGTAAGAAGGATGTTTTTCAAAAGGGAAGTTTGTATTTAAAAGTAATCCTTACCCAAAAACAGAAGAAAGTTTATTTTCCATCATATATTAATACAACTGCAGCAGCGTAAGTTACAAATAACCATCACCTAATTATAGGGCAGACAAGTCACGCTGTCTTGTCTTACCAGTGAGACTTACAATGACAGCATAATGAATTTTTGCATTTCCTGAATGTTATCTGTGGAGAAAGTGGGTCTGCCTTTTAGACTGATGCCCAATACATTTTATTAGCTGCAAGATACTGAACATTTTTTTATGCATTTGCTGACTGGATTAGTACCAGTAGACCTGTCACCTTCTCAGGGAGACTACAGGAGCTGTTGGTCAGACGAAAACTTTCCCTGCTCTTGTTTAAAGATAGAGTTATCCTGTTGGAGAAGAAGCCCCCCCCCCCCCCCCCAATATGGAAACTGTAATACTCAGTGATTTTAACCGTGATGTAAGAGGATGGGTAATGACGGTTTTGACAGAAGTTAAAATATACAAGGAAGTTAATTATATTATGTTTTTCAGGTGTTTTCAAGTAAACAGCACAGTTGGAGACAGACTATAGCAAAGCTGGTGACCGACTGTTTTCTGTCTTCAGAAAAGTTGAAAGACAGAAAGCAGAACTTGTTTACTAATTTTTTTCTGACCATGTGGCTATTGTTTTAAGGGAGGATGACAGATTCATTAATGAAGGAAAATGCTTGAAAATATGAATAAGGCTTGCTCTAACTTTAAAATTGCAACATAATGAAATAACTTACTTAGGTATTGGACCTTTTTATAATTTATGGACTTCATGGTGGGTGCAGCATAAGACTGAAGTGTAAGAGGACGTACATAGAACTTGAAAAATTATCTGTGAAAAAGAATTGTACGTTGAAAAAACACTAACATATAGGAAGAGTCTGTAGGTAGTGGAAACCTTAACTGTTAAGATGAGAGAGCTGTTAAGAAGACAGTGTTACTTGATTAAAGTTAAAAAGAAGCAGCACCCCTTTTTGGGGAAGATGGCAAAGGCAGAGAGAAGGTGTTTGAGACAGAGGATGAAAAAAGGTAAATAGTCAAGAAACTGAAAATATAAAGGTGGTGAGTGAACATTGTAAGATGTCTATTGGTGTGGGGCAGCTAGAAATCAATTTATGGGATGTTCAGAAACTTTTTGTTGAGGCCAGGAATAGATTAGAGAAAGATGCAATGGTGAAAGAACTGGATGGTGTCATATAAGAAGGAAATGTTCAATGAACCGTGACATTATGGAATTGAACAAGAAAACAGATGAAGGATAAGAAAGCACGTTTTTGAAAGTAATTAATGAATGGTTATGTAGATGATCATATAAGGATATCTGCATTGATAGTGCTAAATATAAATTGCAAAACTGGTGGCTTAAAATCTTGTGTATGTAGATTATAAAAGTTTACACCCAAGATTTAATGCAGTGTTGAGGGACATTATGTATGAAAGGGTGTATGTTACAAAATAAAATATGAAAAATGTTTCAAATGTTGAATGAGGTAGGGAATATATTACGATGGTAGTACAGAAGGCAAAGTTATTGTCCATCATATCATAGTACAGAACAGCCAAATGAGGAACATTTTAGTGCAGCATGGGTTAGGTAGCAGAGTTGTTTATTTTTTTCTTTTAAATGGATATAAAAGAGTACATGATGGAAAGTTGAGTGAAAGACTGAAATGAATAAGAGAGTGAGTCAAGTATGTCCTGTAACAGGCTTGCTGTCAATTGGTTTAGTAACTAGTAGTCCAAGCTATATGGGTTATATTATCCTGCATAGGATATAACTGGTGGTCAAGTTTCCAAAGCTTCAGGCACATTCCATGTGCCCAAATCATTAGTCAGCTTGAGCTGAGCTTTCTAAAACGACTGGTTTGAATGCCAAGCTCTTCGGAACTTTCATACCAACTGAAAGAGGGAGTCTGATCTTTGAGAGAACACTGCTAGGAACAAGAAAAATAAATGCCCACACCGTCATAAAACGCACACCAAAAAACAAGGGCAGGGGTGGACGGAGGGAGCAGCAAAGCTCATCTGAACATATACTGTTATGGTAAGCTTACTTACACAGCTGTACTATTGTTCTTCATAACTTGATCACTGCTGCAGTAGCCTAAGCTATATGGGTAGATTACCATAGTTTAGAGCAATGCGGAGGTGGGAGGGGAAGGGTCCAGGAGCCCCTGGAGAATGGTCCCAGCAAAATCTGACCTAGACTGGCAAAAGGATTATAGCTTGTACTGTTTTTTGTAAAAGTATGTTTACAGGATAAAGTTATTGCTTCTAGAATACTTAAGAGTCCTACCCTTTACAAAAAGCTACTGATGAAGTTAAGACCGTAGTGGAATGTGTCTTGACCCTGCCTGGAACAGTTTTGCTGTGGTGGGAATAACCAAAGGTAATGAGACAACCATTTGGAAATAGTCTGCTTTGACACCGGTTGTCTCGTCTTCAACACAGTACCAGAGTTGTCTGTGAACATCTAAGGTATGGCATATCCTATCTCCCTCATTTGAAGTTCAGGAAAGAATACAGGGAGATGGAAAGTTTGGCTTACAGTAAACTCTGATACCATTTTATATATAAAAGAAGGATTAGTTCTCAAGGAAATCCTATGTAGAAAATAGGATAAGGTTGACCCACCATAACAGCTTGCAACTCAGATACTCTTTTTGCAGAGGTCAGCACAACTAGGAAAAACCTGTTTTCCATGTTAAGAACTTCAAGTCAGCTGCTTCAAATGGAGCAAGTGTTACCATCTCTAGCACAAATGTAAGATCCCAAGGAGAGGTAACCAATTTTCTTGGAGGTCTCACATGCAAAATCCATTTCCAAATCATTTTGACATGGGAATGCTTTGAAAGATGGTGATCCATGGGCAGACTAGCTGAAATGGCTGATGAACATTGACAGAGGACTAAGACTGGCCACAGGAAAGTAGCTTTCATAAATATTGCAAAACCAGAGTAACACTAGCCATAAATGAGTGATGGGACTGTTGTTGGCACCAACTAGAAAATGTTTTCTATTTGCTAATATATGACTTTCTAGTAGCAGGCTTTCTTGCTTCCATTAGTACCCACTTCACATCCTCAGAAAACATGCCTAAAAGCTACTAAAACCCTACCATCCAAGCAGTCAGATGAATTTGTTTGGGGTCAGGGTGTATTAAACACCTCTGTTCCTGTATCAGTAGATCCAGTCTGTGGGGGAGCTTGTGGTAATAGTCCCTGGTCAATTTCAAAAGAAGAGAGAACCACTGTTGTCTAGGCCAGTAGGTAATCATCACAATGATCTTGAGGATTCCTTCTGAACTTTAAGTACCACCCTGAATATCAGTAAAAAGGGTGGAAAAACAAACATTCCTGTCCAAAGAAAAGAAAACGTATCTGCTTTCTTGCATGGAGTCCTGGAGCAGAATTTTGCTAGCAGATTGTTCAATGTGGAGGTAAAAAAGTCTACTTGAGGAAGGGGGGGGGTTGGCATAATGGTTAAGGTCTTCACCTCACAGATAAAAGATGTAGGGTTTTATTCTGACAGCTAGATGTCAGACAGGGTTGAAATACATCCGTAGTATCATGAACAAAACAAAAGAACTGCACTCAGCTATCTCCATATGCAACCCCGACATAATGCTCATAACAGAGATGTGGCTTAAACCCCATGTCAAAGACAACTCTATAACCCCACCTGGTTATAACATTTTAAGGGTAGACATAGACAGACCACACAAAAGAGGCGGAGGTATTGCCCTACTTTACAAATCTAACTTAAAGATCCAAATCTTACAAAACATACCCACAAACTTCAAAAATGCTGAGACCATACTTGCCACACTCCTCCTAAACCAGCACAAACAGCTGAACTTGCTCGGCATATATATCTCACCAGGTGACAACATAAACACCCTAGAATCGATACTACACTGGGCTTCCCACTCCCTCCCTCACATAACCATAGTGCTAGATGACTTCAACATACACTGGAACTCTATCCACTCCCCAAAACCCAAACAACCACATTAACCTATACAATTTCACCCAACTCATCCAACCCCCACCCGTATAGATAAAGCCACCACCAAAAGAGAATCCATATTAGATTGGATCCTCACTAACCAAGGTAACACTACCCAATTCTCTCAGTGACCATAACCCAACCTTCTTCCTGCGACAAACTTAAACGTAACAACCCACCCTCCCTGCTACAAAAACTTTCCCTCAGACCTTTTTACAGAAACATTAAAATCCTGTAAATGGGCTCCCACCAAAACCCTCCCTCTGGACAAGGCAGTAGAATACTTTAATTCCACATTCCTAAGAATCCTAAATCAACTAGCCCCAGTAAAAACAATTTGAGCGTGTAGCAATCCTGCCCCCTGGTTACTTAAAACCACAAAGGCTTTAATAAAACAAAAGGACAAAGCATGGAAATCCTGGCAACAACATAAAACACCCACAACTAGACAAGCCTACTTAGAAGTTAGAAATAAGGCCAAAAAAAAAAAAAACAGGTTGGGTTAGACTAACAAAATCACTATTGAACTCTACAAACAAAAAAAAAATACAGCAACAACCCACACAAATTCTGGGCTGCAGTGAAAATCCTCCAACCTGGAAAAACCACCATACCACCACCAAACATAGAAGGCACCAACCTTGACACAGCATCAAGCCTTAACAACTATTTCACCTCCTCCATACTCACTTATAAATGATACAAACTTCCCCACCAAACCCCAATCAATCACCACCCCCTTGGCACTCAAACCAGTATCTATATCAACCATCCAAAACCTCCTAGCTAAACTCAAACCAACTACCCATGCGGTCAACAACCTCCCAGCCGAATTCCTCCAACTTGCATCTAGGGCCATAGCCTACCCAATCTGTATACTAATAAATCGATCCATTAATGAACACTACATTACATGTTAATGGAAAACCTCATACATCATCCCCCCCTCACAAGGGTGGCCCCTCCACCGATCCATCCAACTACCGCCCCATCGCAATCCTTTCACCCCTATCAAAAATCCTAGAAAGCTGTATCCATCACCAAGTCCTCTCCCATTTACTCTCCAACAACCTACTCTCTGAAACTCAACATGGATTTCGACCTCGCCATAGCACCACCACTGCCCTAATTAACCACCAATACCATAACCTCATACAGAAGCCAAGGGAAACTTCTCTGCCACCCTCCTAGATCTATCGAAAGCATTTGACAGTTTCCCACAATAAACTCCTATCCTCTCTCTCCAAACTCAACCTAGATAACTTTAGCACAAAATAGTTCAGTAGCTACCTAGACAACCGCTCTCAATCTGTCAAATGGCTCAACTCCTTATCCCCCTCTCCCAATCAAATGTGGTATCCCCAAGGCTCTATTACCTGGCCCCCTCTTCTTCAATGTCTTTACAAATCAACTCCACTTAGCAACTACAAAAGGCAACATAGTCCAATACACAGATGACACTACCCTTATCTGCTCTGCACCCAACTGCTACAAACCCAAACATCCTTCCTAGAAAGAGAAAACTGGCTAAACAATTCTCATCTAATACTGAACCCCCAAAAATACAACTAATGCTATTCCACACAACAAAAAATATTGACCCCACCTTTTCTATTCTCTCTGCCAATTAGACTGTCAAATTCTGTCCCAGAGGCCAAACTACTAGGTGTTACAGTTGACCAACTTATACAGTAAACACACATCCCTAACCATCTCCAAAATCCACAAAAAGATAGGCTGCCTCTACTGCAGCAGCACATTTTTAACCTCTGAATCCAGAACTGCCATAGCCAAAACTCATCTCTATCAACCCTACTCTATGCATCCCCAGTACTAACAAATCTAAATAAAACTGACCTGAACAAACTTTCAACATGTTACAACAAAATAGCTAGGTTTGCAACCAATGCTAAATCACGTTCTCACCACTGCCAATCCCTACATAAACTACACTGGTTAGAATTTCCAAACTTACTTCACTGTTAGCAACTCAAATTAGCCCATCAAATACTGTACCACCCTGACAAAACCCCTGCCCTAACGGGCCTACTAAACTTCCATACCACTTAACAGGGAACTACGATCCAGTAACAAAGCCCTGATAGAAGTCATTCCATGTAAAAATTGCTCAGGGGAATCTCTACTCCCTTATGAAGTCGTAAAAATATGGAACACCCTACCCCCAACAACACAGGCTACAAAACCACACTACCACATTCAAAAAACTCCTTAAATCACACCTTTATGAAAACCATATATGTAAATGTAACAACCCTCCCTGAACCTACCTCTTCCAGCCCATTAGTCATAGCCAACCCTGTAGAACATAACTCCACTAGCCAATAATCTACCTAGCCAGACTTGAACATAGTGTAAATATCCAAAATACTTTTTGTAACTATAAAATCGATTGTACATATACTGTACTTACACTCATCTACAAATGTTTTGAAATCAATGTTCTTTTATATAACTGTCAAACTTTTTAAACTATTGTTAGATATTTTTAGCTACTGTTAACATTTTTAAACTTTGTTAACTTTTCACTAAATTACTCTAACCTTGTGTAGCTTTTCTCCCCAGGACTCCACTGAAAAAGGACACCTGTTGTCCACTCGGACTATCCTGGTAAACAAATGTTAAATAAAATAGTCTGCAGACTGACAGCATAACATTTACCAATGAACTCCCCACAGATGGATCAAATCTTGGAAGACCCCCCCCCCATGCTTTAGTTTCTATTTGCGAGGATCTGCATGTGTTCATTTCAGCTTGCCTACCACAGTTTGGCTCTGACAGTCTGGAGGAAGCCTGCAGAGCGAGTAAAGCTGAAAAGCTTATCCCATTGCTAACATGTCTAGCAGTCTGCACAGGGGGTAAGACCTTTTTCTCCTCTTGCTTGTTTATGTACCATATCAGTGTGGTACTGTCCAGAACAACTTGAAGTGGTACTGGGGACCAAATAGGTTCATAGGTTGGTACCAGGCTATTGGCCTTAGGGCCTATACAAGCCTAGCCATAACAATTCCCTGGCTATTTCTTCCCACACTATTTACTTCACTGGACCCCTGTCTAGCACGGCGACTGACGTGATCTCTTGGGTGAATTTCCTCTCTCCCATCCAATCGTCAAGGTTCCTTTTGAAGAGGGCCAAGGAGGCGCTCTGCTTGACATGTATGGGCAGTCTACTCCAGAGTCTGGGGAGTCTCTGGGTCAGGAACCTATCCCTCCAGCATGTTTTGTTTATTGTGATAAGGTTTAGATCCCTGGAGTGGGTGGCTCTGAGGGACTGGGATTTCTTTAAGTGTAACATGTCCAACAGCTCTGGGTTTGACATGGCCTTGTATGTTAAGCAGAGATTGCCTCGGAGTAGACAATATGCGATAAGAGTATAGCTGGAGTTTTTTAAGGCGGTTAGCATAGGGCATCTGCTTTAGGCCTGTGATTCTTTTAGTGAGGTATTTCTGCGGTCTTTCCAGTTGTTGCAGATGTCTTGAGAGGTACATACCAAATGTGGCATTGTATTCTATAATGGGTCTAATGAGGGATGAGTACAGTGGGACAATGACCTCCTTTTTTCTGGATGAAAAGCCCTTAGTGATGAGGTGTGCCACATAGAAGGATTTCCTGACTGTTGTGGTGATGTGGTTATTGAAGGTGAGACCACTGTCCACCTCTGTCCTTAAGTCTCTTATCACACTTTCAGTGTTTAGTGTACTGCCACCTATGTGGTAATTCACGGGTACATGTTTTTTCCCAAAGGGGATAACCATACATTTCCTGGCATTGAGCTTGAGGCAAAGGCGATTCAGAGAGTTGAATGCCCTGATAAAGGTAAGCATCTCTTTTACATTTATGCACTTGCACCTGTCTTTGTTCTCCCAGATACCATGCACTTTTATCCCACTTGATTCTGCTCTCCAAGAAAAGTCTGAGAGTGTTGACTGACTGCTTTGCACCAAGAACAGAGAAGAGGATACCTGGATTCGTTCAAGGATATGATTTCTCTTCTCACAAATCCCTGAACTGGAATCTAAAAAAGGTAATGTGAGTTGCCACCGAGACCAAAGAAACTTCAGATACAGCTTGTTTTTTTCCTGTAGCAAATGTTCTCAGTAAGATTCAAGACGTCTGCAGCTGAAGGCAGTTGTGCATTCTGTTCTGAGTGAAACTGACAGATTCCTTCATGCATCTGAAGAGTTGTTAGCTGTTTATTTTTTCTCTCATTGCTTACAGCTTTTACAAGAGTTGTCTGCAGGTACAAGCAATTAATCTTGAGAGTTCTGAATATTACTTGCTGATGGAAATGCAAAATTTATTTATTTATTTTATTTTACATTTGTTTACCGGGATAGTCCGACTAGATATATGTCCATTTTCAGCGGAGGCCTGGGGAGAAAAGCTCCAACAAGGTTTACAACAGTTTCTTCAAGAATTTACACATCAGGCTATTTACATTAAAAAAGTTATACAAGAGTTATTTACAATGTTATAGCGTTGTTTCCAAAGAGACTCACAGTTACAAGATCAGCACAGTATGCTTGTAGAAAAGGTCAGAATGTATTAGAAAACAGTTTGGTTAGTTTAATGTGATTAATGATACAGTTTAGTCAGGGTAGGAACATGGACAAAGCCAGATGAGTTTAAGATGCTGTATTATGCTTTTTTTGAAAAGGTTTAAGGAGGATTTGCAGGGCGATATGATTTGGTAGAGAATTCCAGGTCTTGCCAACAAAGTTGGCAAACAGAGATTCCCCTGCAGAATTGTTAGCTGTGTAGGTTTGGACCATTATTTTGTCGGCCGATCTTAGTGACCTCAGGTTGTTGTATGGCTTTATTATATTAGAGAGTGAGGGGGTATTTTCAGGATGGTTAAAAACTTTGTGGGCAACTAAGAGTTGATTTAGTTTAAGTTGGGGAGTTCAAGCCAACATAGTTGTTTCAGGTTCTGGCAGTGATGGGTTCTGTAGGTGGAGTTAGTTGCGAATCTGGCAATATGGCTATAGCTATGGGAGAGCTTATTCAGTTCGGACTTATTTAGGTTTGAGAAAACTGGAGACGCATAAATAAGAGTAGAGAGTAGTTGTGATCTGGCAATTGCTATTCTAGCCTGTGGGGTTAAGAATGCCTTGTTTCTGTACATTGATCCAAGTTTTTTTATTGATGGTCTGAACGGTTTTGTTGACCTGTAGGTCAAATTTGAGCTTATTATCTATAATGACTCCTAGAAGTTTAGTATGGGTATCTGGGGAGATGGTGGTACCATTGTTGGAAGTAATAGTGAATGAGAAAGGGGTGGCTCTATTAGTGGGAGTGAAGAGCAGAAGTTTGGTTTTGTTGGGGTTCAGTAGCAAACGGTTGGTGAGCCAGTTTTCAATAGTGCTAAATGTATTTTGGGTTGCATTTTGTAGGTCAGCTGGAGAGGTGGCTGAGCAGATGAGAGTGGAATCATCTGCATATTGGATGCAGGTAGCCTTAGGAATAGCTGTGTGGAGGTTATTGATGAAGATAGAAAAGAGTAGTGGTCCTAGTATAGAGCCTTGAGGGACACCAAGGGTGAGTGCTAGTTGGTTGGATAATTTGTTCTGCCATGCTACTGCCTGTCATCTGCCAGTTAGGTATGATTGGAACCATTGGATTGAGTGCCTGTTTAGGGACATAGATTTCAGTGAGAGAATGAGGAGTTCATGGTTGACCATGTCAAAGGCTTTTGACAGGTCAAGAAAGAGGGCAGAGGATATCTTGTTATCATTCCTATTTTGGTTTATGGCATTTGTAAAGTAAAGGAGGGCAGATGTGGTACTGTCATGTGGCCTGAAGCCATGCTGGGAGTTAGATAGTAAGTTGTTTTGTATTAGGTATTGCATTAGTTGCTTATGAACACATTTTTCCATTATTTTGGCTAATGGGGAAAGAATGGCAATTGGCCTATAGTTGGATAATTCTGTGGAATTTCCACCTTTATGAAGTGGGATGACATGGGATATCTTCCATAGGGAGGGGATAGTACCTTCGGACAAGGTTCTATTTATTAGTATAGTTATAGAGTATGCAATGGCTTCTGCAGCTATTTGTAAGTACTCTGAGGGGAGGAGGTAAGCAGAGAGGGTAGTAGGTTTTAGTTTTTTTAACAATGTCTTGATATAGGTAATGGAGATGGGTTGGAAACTAAATTGGGGATGGCTTCTAGTGGGGTTGGAGCTGGTGTTGGAATTTATTGGGGTTAGTTGATTTGCTAGCGATTGTATGGTTTCGGTGAAATAGCTATTAAAGGCATCAGCTATGCTCTCTGGGGATCTGTTTGTGAGGTTGGCAGGGGTTGGGGTGGTAGACTGTCCTGGATGAAGGATCTGATTTATGCTTGCCCAGAACTTTTGAGGGTTGTTATGATGTTTGTTTAGTAGATTCTGGTAGTAGCTTTTTTTATCTAGCATGATTGATTTTTTTGTTTCATTTCTGAGTTGCCGGTATTTTAAGTGGTCAAGTGGGGTTTTTGTTGAGCGCCAGCAGGCCCAGGCTTTGTTTCGAATTTTGATTTTTGACTTGGTCTCCCTTGTTAGCCATGGTGCTGGGTTAGATTTAGTTTTTATCGTACATACTGGAGCATGGGAGTCAAGGATGCTTATGAAGTTGTTATTGAAATTTGCTATGTCCTCTTCTAATGGCTGCTTTTTTAGTTTAGACCAGTCAACTGCCTTTAGTTAATTTAAGAAAGTTGCAGGGTTAAAATTCTTCTTGTTTGAGTGTTTTGTTTTTGATTTGGTAGGGGGTCCCTGCCTTGTGTTTTATGATATAGGTCAGTAGATGATCACTGAAGTCATCAGGGAGAGTACCGGTTGTGTATAGTTGGGCTTGGTTATTGACTAATATCCAATTTAGGATACTTTCCCTACTGGTTGGTTTATGGATCCTGGTGGGGGAGTTAATGGTCTGCTTATACCCAAATACGTTTATAGGTGTGGTGGGGGTTATGGCTGAGCATGAATGCCAGTCTATATTAAAGTCACCAAAAATTATGGTTTCTTGGGGGTAGGTAGTGTTTAGCCAATAAAGGATTTCTTCTAGAGTAGTTATACTGTTACCTGGTGGTATATAAGCACAGATGATGTACATGTATTTATTGTAGCTAGTTTGTAGTTTGGTTATAAGGAGTTCTGCATTATTGAATTGGGGTGGGTTTACTGATTCTCTATGAAAAGTTAGTGTATTTTTATATAATACTGCTATGCCGCCACCTTTCTTTGTGGTACGGTCAAGTCGATGTATATTATAGCCTGGTGGTGTTATTTCATTATCAGTAGTAGTAGGTTTAAGCCAGGTTTCTGTAAGACACGTAATATCTGGAGAGTGGGTTGCTAAGAGGGCATGTAGGTTGGGGATTTTATTATTAATACTTCTGATATTTAGGTGAAATGCTAGAAGGGAGTTAGTGGGAGTATTTGTGGTAGTGGAGTGTAGGTTGTTTTGTGTATATGGGCCAGGGTTGGGATGAATGTCCCCATGTATTGTAAGGTTATGGTGATAGGATATTCTTAGTTTTAGGAACTTAAGTAGTTTTATATAGTCTTTGTCTTTGGGTTCATATTTTGTGATTTTGTGTGGGCGATAGTTTGTGTGGGACTGTATACTTGGTGAGTGGAGGATGGGTAGATGTTTAAACTTGAGTGAAAAATCGTGTGGCTGTTTGAGCTTTTGGGTGTTGGTTTTGCAGTAAGTCAATTTGCTCGTAATCAGTGAGGTGATGTAATAAGAATAGTATTGGGAGTAGGGTAATTAGCATTTTTTTGTTTGCATTATTTGTTAGGTGACTGGGAGTATTCAGGGTTAATTACGCTTACATGGCTTGTAGGATGGTGCTAGAGTAAGATTGTATTGAGAGGGCAGGAAGTTTGATGATGTGGGAAGCAGAGATTGGTAGTTGGAATATGGGGAGTGGCTAGAGTAGTATAAATTTAGTGGTACTGGGGGCAGGTGGAAATTGGGGGCAGGGAGAGGCGCGGAGCGAGCCCGAGCGTTGCAGGGCTAATACAGACACAAGTTTCAAGCTTCTGAAGGAATTTAGTTTGTAGTATTCTCTTTGACTATGGAGCTCACTTTTTAACTTTTTACATTAAAGTTCCAATTTATTACTTGGTATTTCCTTTACTTTTGATTAACCAAATTTGTTGATTTCAGGGTTTTCAATATTGTTTTTTGAAGAAATAACACAGATTGCCCTGAGTTTCTACAGGTATGCTCCTTACTTTAAAGTGTTACGTAGTTGCTATAGGCTTAGTTTCACAGTTGGTTTCTATATGAAACTTAGTAATGCTAGGGATTTGGCTAGTCTGTAGTTGGGGACACCTCCAGTGCTATAGACCCAGGGCTGTAATTCAATAATATTTGCAACACAATATTAACCTTATTAGTAGGACGCTGAGGGCAGAGCAGCAACTCTTTTAGTGTTCTAGATGCAGCGGAGATTCTCTCTTATATTTCAATCATTTCAGGTTTCTAAGTTGTGGGGAGGGGTGTAGCACCTAGTTAAGAAAATGTTATTAGAGTCAGTTAACTTAGCCTTAAAACATACAGCAGTTTGCAGTCAAACTGGCCTTAAAACATACAGCATTTTGCAGTCAAATAGGTTCAATTTACTCAGCGACTATCTTCTAAGTCATTTCAGTGCTGTTATACAGTTAGCAGATACAGTCTTGTATAAAGTAGTATCATTTCAGCTCAAACTAGTTCCGTACACGCAGCACACCTATCTCATTGAAATAGTTGCATTGGTATACGGCTCTCGTTCGTAGTACAAAGCAATTAGGGCTGATTATATCAAGTATTTTAGCAGTAAGAAGCACTGTTTAGTCACAACTAGCCAGATAAATGCATTTCTAATGTTATTTAATTAGCGACTACACAATCAAGCACTTTAGCAATATTTGCAAGTGTTTTGGTTCATTATCGGCAGCTTCAGACAGGCAATTCAACCAGATAAATACTTTACTAATGTTATTTAACTGGTGTCTACACAATCAAGCATTCTAGCTGTATTGCCAGCATTTTAGTTCATTGTCGTTAGCTTCTAATATGCTATTCAGGTACACAAAGCCACTTATAACTATATGCTGCGTATACCTTGATTCAAGAGTTAACAGCATCCCTTGAGTCTTTTAAAAGATTAGCACTTCATTTTGGAAAATTTATAGCATATTAGTGTTTTATGTTATAAAAACAGGCACATACCAATAAAAAGATGCAGCTACTGGGTCTGAAGCACCTGGGCATTTAAAAAATGGCACCTAGGGTAGAGGGCTAAGTAACCTCGCTTACGTGAGCAGAGGGGGCGAGGGTCTAATACAGACAAGTTGGTTAATACAGACACAAGTTTCAAGCTTCTGAAGGAATTTAGTTTGTAGTATTCTCTCTGACTATGGAGCTCACTTTTTAACTTTTTACATTAAAGTTCCAATTTATTACTTGGTATTTCCTTTACTTTTGATTAACCAAATTAGCTGATTTCAGGGTTTTCAATATTGTTTTTTGAAGAAATAACAGAGATTGCAATGGCAAGCAAGTCAATTAAAAGCATTTGTAAGATCAATTTTAGTGTTTTCATTCTTTACTTACATCAGAACTTCTTCAGAAACATTACATTTAACCACAGACTGTTTTAAATAATAAAACAAAAAAATCACAACCTCCTTTCACCCAGTCATCAAATACATTTAACTTACTTGATTTTTCAAATTACATTTACATACATAATAAACCTTCATGTGAACTGTTTAAAATGCTTACTGTTAAAATTATCAATCTTAAAAAAAATCTAAGGTTATTTTTCATATTTGTTTCTTTTCATTTGTAAAATGTATTGATGTTGCTTTACATCATTGTAAAGTGCAATGAAGCTAGACATGTATTTTTATGGAAGACAGTATTTTCAGTAACTCTGTGTGCTTGAAAGTGTTTACTTAGCCATTGTATTAGTAGGCTCAGATACTGTATAGTATAGACTTGTTAGAGCTTTACTTGTGTAGAGCATTTATTGTTAGAATATTATTTCTTTGCTGCTCACTTTATTGCATTTTTTAGAAATGCCTAGTTATTAGTGTGTACATTTCCTCACCTACTGGTTTAGAATGTGTTATACCAATTAACTGGTATCAGTATTCCTATACATCTGCAAATGCATTAATCTGTTGAATGTGATAACTGACATCTTGTCTTAATTTTCACATCATCACAAATTGAGGTATTTATCTGTGTATGGATTACCTAGTTTTTCTTTTCTTTCCACTCCTCTGTTAACAGCTTTGTTTTTTTTTCTTAACATTTGCTGCATTTGTATTAATATTGGTTATTTTTCTTCCCAGCTTCTCCTTTTAATTCTACTTTCCCTGGATCCCCATCAAGCCAAGTTCGATCTATTGGCCTGCAGTGCTCTTTAACGGAACCAGACAACCTTGAATTGAGTGTTATTTTCAAAATATACAAAAAGTATATTTTATCCTCCAGACAAAATTAATTGATAGCCCTTGTTTAATTTCTATTTTTAAGTAAAGCACTCAATCACAGACATTAGTTTGCTCCTTCCCATACTGTACTTTCTAACAGCAGTCTCCCTTTGCAAGCTGTTTCAACTATTTGAAAGCCCTGCTGTTTTTCTAGTATTACTAAACCCTTTCTCCTATAACTTGTGGTCTTTCTAAATCCCACATACTCCTGGTTACAAGTGCTTATTTTATTTCAAAAGAAAGGTATGCAAAACAAGTAAGTCCAAAGTACCTACCGATTTTTCTTATTGTTTCAGAACATTAGCTGCCCCCCCATTCTGTACTTCTAACTGCAATTGGTCTTTAGATGCTGTACTATTTGTATGCTCTGCTGTTTCTCTACTTCTACTAAACCTTTTCTCTTATAAATTCTTGTCTTCCTAATTTCCACATAACACCTTGGTAAAATTGGCTTATTTTATTTCAATAAGACAGGTATGCAAAACAAGCAAGTCAGAGTAACTACTGCCTTTTCTTATTGTTTCTGTAGACTTGCATATCTGTGAAATCAGGGCCAGACGTTTTCATCGTACTATTGCTATCCACCACTTTTCTGGTCTATTCTGATCCTCCCCCTTCCCACAAGAACAACTGCAGCCTAATCAGGGTCAGCCCTTTTCATTATAAACTATAAACCTACTGAGTCTTCCTTCATTTGTTGCCCGCTACGCTCCCCTCCCTTCCCCCAATTCCCTCCCACCTCCAGTGGTCCTACCTTTATTACAAACAGTAACCCCGCCAACCCTTCAACCTATGAAATCACCACACCTATACTTCCTCCTACAACTAACTACTATCCCTCTTACTCAGCTAATATGTACAAGCACACCATACCTATAGTCACTGATTGCACACTCCTTGCATACATCACATTTTACCAAGCCTCCACCATTCCTGCACTCAACCACTACCACTGTATCATCACACACACCACCACTCATATCCCACCTCTACTCTACTACTCTCTCATCAGGTCAACAACCTTCCCAATAACCCTCTATATAGACTACAGACCACAGTACCTAAACTAAAAGCAACCCCTCAACCTAACATAACCCTACCACCATACATATTGCCCACAGAACGCAATCAAAAAACTTCCCATATAAGCAAGCATATACAGAAATTGATAAAACTAATAATCTCATCCATATCCAACCTAGCACTCAGTGGAGACATCCATCCTAATCCTGGTCCCTTTATCTCCAACCCCTCCCCTCATAATCGGACTACAAACCACATCTCCTAAATCACAGCCAATAGAAAGCCAACCGATCTCCTTCTGATAAGCCTAAATATTAGAAGTATATGCAACAAGGTGCTTGAATTCCATGCCACCATAGACTTCTACTCCCCTGATGTAGTGATCCTTACAGAAACATGGTTAAAACCACACATTACTAATGAGCAAATCCTCCCTGCTGGTTACAATATACTAAGTAGACCAACTAAACAAAAAAGGAGGTGGTATAGCTATAATATTTAAGCAGCATCTAGACATCCAGATCTTAAAGTAAGCAGCTCCCCAAATAGGTAAGGAAGAAGTAATATATGCTAACCTTAAAATAAACCAAAATAAACCCCTAAACATAATAGGTTGCTACTTCCTACCTGGCCACAACATCTCTCCACTTGAAAACCTCCTCAACTGGACTACCCAACACCTACCCCAAGAAACTTTAATTCTAGGAGACTTCAACACTGACTGGCAATCCTGCTGTAGCAACCACCCAACCCATCATGTAAATCTTCATGGCTTCACCCAACTAGTCCAGTCACCTACTAGGATAAATAACTCCAACAAACACACTACCCTTGATTGGATAGTCAATAAGAGCCCCCAGTCATACATAGCAGGCTGCTTATCTGACAGCCTCAGTGATCACTCCCCAACCTTCTTACTAAGAAAACACCTTTATAAAGCAAAACCCATCATCTACCGTCAAATACGCAAAAAAAACTAACTTTAACCCTCTCTCATTCAGCTCATCCCTAAAAGACTAACTGGCAACCTCTAAAATACCTCAAACGAGATGACGCAGTTGACTACTTTAATAAAACATTCCTAAGCATCCTTAATTACCACACCCCCATAAGACATTCCCGAACTAGAGCCCAACAATCCCCATGGCTACAAAAAAACACGAAGTCTGAAATGAAAAACAGGGATAAAGCATGGGACAACTGGCGCAAAACCAAAACCCTCTCTACTAGGCAAAAATTCCTAGAACTATGCAATAGAACCAAAAAGCTTATAAAACAGGGCAAAATCCAGTACTACCAGTCTGCCCTTAACTCCTCCCAACATAACCCAAAAAAATTCTGGTCCTCAAAATCCATCCTCCACCCAGGTAAAGTAAGTACACCCACTCCTAACTTAACTTACTCCTCCGAAAATATTGCTACCTCTTTCAACAATCACTTCACACAAACAGTACTATCACTAGCTAGACAACACAACCCCCCCCCCCCCATAAACCCACACCATCAACTAGAACAAACAATCTCCCAACTAGCTTCCTTTCTCTCCTGTTCCTACCTCCAAAATAAAACTACTAACTAAACTTAACACCACCAGATTAGCAGCAGACAACCTCCCAGGTGAATACATTCAACTTGCAGCCGACAATCTAGCCTACCCCGTATCACTCTCGATTAACAGATCTCTGTCAGAAAGTTATGTTCTTACACTATGGAAAGTCTCACACAATTCCACTACACAAAGGAGGCCCCTCCACAGATCTAACCAATTACCGCCCCATAGCTATTCTCTCACCACTCTCCAAATACTAGAGAGATGCATTCATTCTCAAGTCTCAGATCACCTCCTTGCTAACAACCTCCTCTCCAACATGGTTTCCGACCTAACCATAGCACCACCGCCTTACTCTCTTTCTCTAACGCTATCCTACAAAATAAAAATGCAGGTCATTTCTCCTCAGCTACCTTCCTAGACCTCTCTAAAGCTTTCGATATGGTCCCACACAAACAACTCATCTCTCTTCTCAATAACCTATCCTTCTCTCAACCAGTCATCAACTGGTTTCAGAGTTACCTATCTGACCGCCAACAAGCAGTTGTTTGGCAGGACAACCTATCCCCCCCAACTACCAGTCTCCATAGGAGTTCCCAAGGGTCCATCCTGGGACACCTACTCTTCTCTATTTTCACCAATAATCTAGCCTCAGCCACAACACAAGGCACACACATACAATACGCAGATGACTCAACCATCATCTGTACAGCCCACTCCCTACCTGAACTGCAAAGAGTCACACAGGAAGCATTTTCTTCTATTGAAACTTGGTTATCTGATGCCCAACTAACATTCAACCCAAACAAAACAAAATTATTAATCTTCCAACCCACCAAACCTACCCTAGACAGCTCTCACTTTATCACAGCAAAAGACACCACCACCATCCATCCTACAGAACACACCAAATTACTAGGAGTAGAAATAGACAAACTGAACTTTGACATTCACATTTCCATGACCATTAAAAAAGTGCACAAAAAACTAGGAGCATTATATAGAAATCAGCAACTACTTACCAAAGCAGCTAAAATTTTGGTAGCAAATTCTCATCTTATCTCTACCCTACTCTATGCCTCTCCAATATTTACTAACCTTAGACAATGTGATCTAAATAAGCTCGAAACCTGCTACAACAAAATCGCCAAATTCGCCACAGGAGCTTCCTACTGTACTCACCACTGTCTCTCACTAGCAGAGCTGGGCTGGTTAGAGCTCCCACACCTCCTTCAATGGTACCAATTCACACTCGCCCACAAACTAATAAACCAACCACTTAAAGTCCCATCCCTCCAGAATCTACTCCAACCCTACATAACCACAAGACCACTAAGATCCAGCCACAAAAACCTCCTACAGGTCACAAGAGCCATTAACTCTGCTGGAGAAGCATTATTCTCCTGCACTATAGCCAAAAGTACAGTTTTGTACCTACCATAAATGTAGATGTTCGAGGATTCCATTGCTGCAGTCCTTACTATTGGGTGTAGTCCGCGTCCAGTCGGCCCGAATACCAGAGTATAAGGCTGACGTCGGTCATGGCGCCTTAGACTGACGTCAGTACGTCAGGGTACTAATGCGCATGACCGACGTCATATCCTCAGTCTTTTCATGCCCCAGATGTCAGAAGACCCTAAAAAAAGAAGGCCCAAAATACCTGCACCAAAAACATGTACAATATATACAAGAATATATACAAAAACATAAGCATGTAATCTCACCTACACAACCACCCCTAAACACAGAGGGGAAGGAGGGAGGGTAAATTGGACTGCAGCAATGGAATCCTCGAACATCTACATTTATGGTAGGTACAAAACTGTACTATGTTCTTCGTTTTCCATTGCTGCAGTCCTTACTATTGGGTAGAATCCCAAAGCAGAGGTAAGGGAGGCTGGCAAATCATAAAGAAGTAGGAGCTGACAAAATGCCTTGCAAAACAGCTGTGGCAAAACCAGCCCTAGACTTAGAGTAAATAGGAAGGTGATAATGCTTAGAGAAAGTATGCACTGAACTCCAAGTAGCTGCTTCCAAAATATCCTTAGTTGCCACCCCTTAGAAATGCTGTAGAAGTGGCAGTAGCCCTAGTGAATGAGGCCTAATCCCAGCTGGAATCTCCTTGCCATGATGGGAATAACAAAATGCAATGCAAAGCCAATCCACCTAGAAATAGTTTGTTTTGACACAGGCTTGCCCTGTGAATTCAAAGCAAAAGAAACAAACAACTGCTGAGACTGCCTAAAATCCTTAGTCCTGCTCAAATAATAACGCAATTGCCTATGTACATCTAAAGTGTGCAAAATCTTTTCCCCTGAATTTTGGGGGTCTGCATAAAAAGTAGGCAAATGAATAGTTTGGTTTAAAGCCACACTAGAAACCACCTTAGGCATAAAGGAAGGATTAGTACGTAATGATACCCTATCCTTATGGAAAATCAAAAAGGGCTCTACTGCCATAAGGGCCTGCAACTCAGACACCCTTCTTGCAGAAGTAATAGCCACCAGAAAAGCAGTCTTCCATGACAAGTATTTCAATTCAGCAGTAGCCGCAGGCTCAAAAGGTTGTAGAGTAAGTTTTTCCAACACAAAATTGAGATCCCAAGCAGGAGTAGGAGCTCTACGTGGGGGTCTTATATTCTTTGCCCCTCTAAGAAACTGCTTGAACAAAGGATGCGAAAACAATGGTGGGTCACAATCATAGTGAGCTGAAATTGCTGCAGCATGAATCTTAATGGAAGAAAAGGACAAACCTTTGTCCAATAACTCAGTAAGATATTGAAGAGCCACACTTAAATTAGGCTCAGTAATCTCCAAATTCTTTGCTGTACTCCAAAATAAAAATCTCTTCCATTTTTCTGCGTACACCTTCCTTGTACTAGGTCTTCTAGCTTCCATAATCACATTTAAAACTTGTTGAGGAAGTTGAGACCTGCTGTGTTTCAACAGAGAATATGCCAGGCTGTTAGATGAAGAGAGTGAAGCTTGACATTGAGCAGATGACCGTCCTGCTGAGATAACAGATGAGGAATCAGAGGTAAAGGCCATGGAGGCTTCTTTACCAGACTCCGTAGTAGTGGGTACCAGTGTTGCCGAGGCCAATCTGGAGCTATCAAAATCATCCTTGGCCTGTCTAGTCTGACCTTTAATAGTACCTTTGGAAGAAGAGGCAGAGGTGGAAAGGCATACACATGAAGGTTTTTCCAACTGAACGACAGAGCATCCACTTTGCAAGCTGTGTGATGAAACCCCTTTGTGCAATACTGTGGCAGCTGGTGGTTTAGTGGAGAAGCGAACAGATCTATGTCTGGAGTTCCCCATGACACTGTCAATTTTTGAAATACATGAAGATCCAGTTTCCACTCGTGGGGATCCATGATTTGTCTGCTTAACACATCTGCTAAGGAGTTCCGTGCTCGGCAGAAACCTTGCCCTGAAGAGTTAGTTGCAAGCTTAGCGCCCAGTCTCCCATAAAATCATTGCTTGCCTGCATAGAGGGATAAGAATGTGTTCCCCCTTGCTTGTTGATGTACCACATGACAGTTGTGTTGTCTGTCAGAATCAACACCTGCCCTGGAAGAAGTAACTCCTTGAAAGCCACTAATGCAAACTGGACTGCTAACATCTCCTTCATGTTGATATGTAGATGCTGTAGTCTGGCAGGCCACTTGTCTTGTATCCACTTTCCATTTAGATGAGCTCCCCAAGCAATGTCCGAGGCATCTGTGCTTAAAATCTGACTCGCCTCTGGCGGGTCACAGAGAGTCCCTTGTTTAGGTGACATTCCTGAGCCCACCACAAAAATTCTTTTTGAAGCAAGGTATTATTTGAATGACAGTGTCCAAATCCTGGCAGTGCTGTGTCCATACATTTTTGAGATACCATTGTAGCTTCCTCATATGCAGTTTGGCATTGGGAAGCACCAGAATACAAGATGCCATGAACCCTAATGCTTGAAGGACTGTCCTTGCAGTCAGCACGGACTGATGAGATAGTTGATGGAAGTAAAGTGATAGACTCTTTTGTTTGTCCGGGTTAAAAGGCCATCTGGGCTGCTGTATTCAGTCTCACACCCAGAAAGCACATGTCTTGAGAGGGTACTAGACTGGACTTTATTTCGTTCACAGAATACCCCAGGCATCTTAGCACTGCTATAACATATTTCAGATGCTGTAGAAGGTCTTCCTTTTCTTGAGCCAGCATCAGGCAGTGGTCCAAGTAACGATAGATTTGAATTCCTTGGAAGCCTGAAGTAAGCTATCACTGGAGCCAGAACCTTTGTGAATACTCTGGGCGCAGTAGATAAGCCAAAGGGCAATGCAGAGAACTGATAATGAGAATTTCCAGCTCGAAACCGCAGATACTTCCTGCAACTTAGCCTTATAGGCACATGAAGGTAAGCTTCCTTGAGATCTAAAGTTACCATCCAGTGATCTTTGCCCAACAGAGGTAAAAGCTGTTGCAACGCCAACATCTTGAACTTGGGAATGTCAGAAAAGTGTTGAGGAGATAAATCCAAAATTGGTCTCCATGTGTTCCCCTTCTTTGGTACTAGGAACAGGCGAGAATAAAATCCGAGGCCCTTTAGGATACAGGGACTGGTTGAATGGCCCCATCTGGAGTAACTGAGAAACTTGCTTGTGAGCCTCTTTCTTTGTGGAGGAGGAGCGTCTGGCATGCCTTTGAAAGGGGCATTGTATGGAAATAAAATCTGTAACCGTGGTGAATGATATCCAACACCCATTTGTCTTGAGTAATTAAATCCCAATTTTCTTTGAAAGAGACAGTCTTCTTCCCAAAGGAGCTGCCAGGCGAGAATCTACTGGCAGCTGAAAAGATAGGTCATTGGGTCTGTTTACGAAAGGACTGACCCTGCCCTCACCAGAAGTCTGAGCAGGAGAACTCCTGATCTAGGCCGAAAAGAACCTTGAGCCCTGCCCTACCACGTCTAGACCTACCCCTAGACTGGGAATCATAAGCAGGATATGTCCACCCCTTAGCAGGCCAATTTCTACTAAACTTCGTGGCTGCACCTGCAAAAATCTTTAACAGTTTGCATAGACTTAGCTTTGTCCTCCATTTTCTTTAAAACTGCTTCCACAGGCGATCCAAACAACACATCAGACTGTAAAGGAGCATCCAAAATCCTTGTCTTAACATGCTCAGCTAAATTCTGATCCTTCAACCAGGCATGCCTGCGAAGAACAGAACCAGTAGCAGAAAAACCACCCTAGGAGGCCTGTACAGCATCAAAACCACATTGCAAAGAATGCTTACCCACTTGTTCAGACACATGAACCAAATCCAGCAACTCTTTACACTCAATACCTCTCGCCATAGCATCCACCTTAGATTTTAATTGTGAAAGGAGATAATTCTGATATTTCAGCATGTGAAACTGACAATTCAACGCTCTCATGGCTAGAGTGGAAGAAGTATACACTTTCTTTCCCACCTATCCAAAGCCCTTGCCTCTTTATCAGTGGGAACAGGATTTTTAACTACAGAAGCCTTAACACCTTTAGGCCCTTGAGAAATGGTTTCTGGGTCCGCCCTAGGACTCTTAAACAAATACTTATGAGCTTGGGCACCCTATAATACCTATCAGGCTTAACAGGAGCAGGAGGCAAGGAGTCAGGGTTTAGGGAAGCCTCTGCAAAAACATCTTCCACCACATTCAACACAGGAGGAATAGCTAAGGGCCTATGCTGGGGTAAAAACAAGAATTCCCTAAGCCTTTCCTGGAATCAGAGTAATCCTGGCCTTCCCATTTAAAGTGCTCCCTCATGGAGTGCAGAGTCTCTGAAAATGAGAAATCCTCAGGAGGAGAAGCTGTAGGAGTGGAATCATCCACATCAGAATCAGAATAAGTAGGATACTCCTGTAAGTCTTCCGCAGAAGACTCTGAAGCCTCTGAACACTGTTCAAAACTATCAAACTCCTGTTCCACCCTAGGCCTCTTATCAGGCAGGGGCATAGAACCTCTAATCATAGTAATCAAATCTTCTGCCATTTTAAGCATATGTTTCTTAGGTACAGAACCCAAAATGCTAGGAGAAGCCCCCACAGAAGCTGAACTTGGCCTACCTCTAAAAGAAGTTTTGGCAACAGCAGGAGAGGCCCTAACTACCTTGGGAAGAGAGGGAAGAACAGTTACCTGAGAAGCCCCCTCAGCCTGGCCTACCTCCTGAGAAGGCACATCCTGTAACAGTAAGGTTTCTGCCTCAGACTCCATGGAAACTCCTGGCAAAACCTCTGACTCCACTGAGTCTTCTAAAGAACCGGCGTCCGGGACTGCGGTTCATCAACCCTAGGCTTCACTGTTTTGTCCTTGCGCTTCTTGGATGAAGCGGGCGTCGGGCATCCGGCGGCATATTATAATTACAACGCTTCCCAAACACTAACCTGGCACAGTCTAGCCTCCTCTTAATAGTCGCGTTTGTTAAATCTAGCACAAGAACGGCAACCAACAACGCCGTGCTCAGGCCCTAAACAAGGTATACACAATGTATGATAATCCCTATGAGGTATCTGCTTCCCACAAGAAATACAGTTATTCACTTTTTTCTGACATCCGGTTAAATACTGAGGCAAGAAAAACCAAATGTTCCCCAGCGGGCAATTAGCCAACTCTGTTTAGGTCTGAAACTCCGGTTTGAAATATTTCAGAACGCCAACCTGCACTTTCGCAAAACTGCTTCTGCATCGGACCATGCGGCAAAAGACTGAGGATATGGCGTCGGTCATGCGCGCATTAGTACCCTGACAGCGTACTGACGTCAGTCTAACAGAGAGTCCCTTGTTTAGGTGACATTCCTGAGCCCACCACAAAATTCTTTCTGAAGGCAAGGTATTATTTGAATGACAGTGTCCAAATCCTGGCAGTGCTGTGTCCATACATTTTGAGATACCATTGTAGCTTCCTCATATGCAGTTTGGCATTGGGAAGCACCAGAATACAAGATGCCATGAACCCTAATGCTTGAAGGACTGTCCTTGCAGTCAGCACGGACTGATGAGATAGTTGATGGAAGTAAAGTGAAAGACTCTTTTGTTTGTCCGGGGTTAAAAAGGCCATCTGGGCTGCTGTATTCAGTCTCACACCCAGAAAGCACATGTCTTGAGAGGGTACTAGACTGGACTTTATTTCGTTCACAGAATACCCCAGGCATCTTAGCACTGCTATAACATATTCCAGATGCTGTAGAAGGTCTTCTTTTTCTTGAGCCAGAATCAGGCAGTCGTCCAAGTAAGGATAGATTTGAATTCCTTGAAGCCTGAAGTAAGCTATCACTGGAGCCAGAACCTTTGTGAATACTCTGGGCGCAGTAGATAAGCCAAAGGGCAATGCAGAGAACTGATAATGAGAATTTCCAGCTCGAAACCGCAGATACTTCCTGCAACTTAGCCTTATAGGCACATGAAGGTAAGCTTCCTTGAGATCTAAAGTTACCATCCAGTGATCTTTGCCCAACAGAGGTAAAAGCTGTTGCAACGTCAACATCTTGAACTTGGGAATGTCCAGAAAAGTGTTGAGGAGAGATAAATCCAAAATTGGTCTCCATGTGTTCCCCTTCTTTGGTACTAGGAACAGGCGAGAATAAAATCCGAGGCCCCTTTCGGATACAGGGACTGGTTGAATGGCCCCCATCTGGAGTAACTGAGAAACTTGCTTGTGAGCCTCTTTTCTTTGTGGAGGAGGAACGTCTGGCATGCCTTTGAAAGGGGGCATTGTATGGAAATAAAATCTGTAACCGTGGTGAATGATATCCAACACCCATTTGTCTTGAGTAATTAAATCCCAATTTTCTTTGAAAAGAGACAGTCTTCCTCCCAAAGGAGCTGCCAGACGAGAATCTACTGGCAGCTGAAAAGATAGGTCATTGGGTCTGTTTACGAAAGGACTGACCCCTGCCCTCACCAGAAGTCTGAGCAGGAGAACTCCCTGATCTAGGCCGAAAAGAACCTTGAGCCCTGCCCCTACCACGTCTAGACCTACCCCTAGACTGGGAATCATAAGCAGGATATGTCCACCCCTTAGCAGGCCAATTTCTACTAAACTTCGGTGGCTGCACCTGCAAAAAATCTTTAACAGTTTGCATAGACTTAGCTTTGTCCTCCATTTTCTTTAAAACTGCTTCCACAGGCGATCCAAACAACACATCAGACTGTAAAGGAGCATCCAAAATCCTTGTCTTAACATGCTCAGCTAAATTCTGATCCTTCAACCAGGCATGCCTGCGAAGAACAGAACCAGTAGCAACCACCCTCGAGGAGGCCTGTACAGCATCAAAACCACATTGCAAAGAATGCTTACCCACTTGTTCAGACACATGAACCAAATCCAGCAACTCTTTACACTCAATACCTTCCGCCAAAGCATCCACCTTAGATTTTAATTGTGAAAGGAGATAATTCTGATATTTCAGCATGTGAAACTGACAATTCAACGCTCTCATGGCTAGAGTGGAAGAAGTATACACTTTCTTTCCCCACCTATCCAAAGCCCTTGCCTCTTTATCAGTGGGAACAGGATTTTAACTACAGAAGCCTTAACACCTTTAGGCCCTTGAGAAATGGTTTCTGGGTCCCCTAGACTCTTAAACAAATACTTATGAGCTTCGGGCACCCTATAATACCTATCAGGCTTAACAGGAGCAGGAGGCAAGGAGTCAGGGTTTAGGGAAGCCTCTGCAAAAACATCTTCCACCACATTCAACACAGGAGGAATAGCTAAGGGCCTATGCTGGGGTAAAAACAAGAATTCCCTAAGCCTTTTCCTGGAATCAGAGTAATCCTGGCCTTCCCATTTAAAGTGCTCCCTCATGGAGTGCAGAGTCTCTGAAAATGAGAAATCCTCAGGAGGAGAAGCTGTAGGAGTGGAATCATCCACATCAGAATCAGAATAAGTAGGATACTCCTGTAAGTCTTCCATAGAAGACTCTGAAGCCTCTGAACACTGTTCAAAACTATCAAACTCCTGTTCCACCCTAGGCCTCTTATCAGGCGGGGGCATAGAACCTCTAATCATAGTAATCAAATCTTCTGCCATTTTAAGCATATGTTTCTTAGGTACAGAACCCAAAATGCTAGGAGAAGCCCCCACAGAAGCTGAACTTGGCCTACCTCTAAAAGAAGTTTTGGCAACAGCAGGAGAGGCCCTAACTACCTTGGGAAGAGAGGGAAGAACAGTTACCTGAGAAGCCCCCTCAGCCTGGCCTACCTCCTGAGAAGGCACATCCTGTAACAGTAAGGTTTCTGCCTCAGACTCCATGGAAACTCCTGGCAAAACCTCTGACTCCACTGAGTCTTCTAAAGAACCGACGTCCAGGACTGCCGGTTCATCAACCCTAGGCTTCACTGTTTTGTCCTTGCGCTTCTTGGATGAAGCGGGCGTCGGAGCATCCGACGGCATATTATAATTGCAACGCTTCCCAAACACTAACCTGGCACAGTCTAGCCTCCTCTTAATAGTGCGTTTGTTAAATCTAGCGCAAGAACGGCAACCAACAACGTCGTGCTCAGGCCCTAAACAAGGTATACACAATGTATGATAATCCCTATGAGGTATCTGCTTCCCACAAGAAATACAGTTATTCACTTTTTCTGACATCCGGTTAAATACTGAGGCAAGAAAAACCAAAATGTTCCCAACGGGTACTTAGCCAACTCTGTTTCGTCTGAAACTCCGTTTCGAAATATTTCAGAACGCCAACCTGCACTCGCAAAACTGCTTCTGCATCGACCATGCGGCAAAAGACTGAGGATATGACGCCGGTCATGCGATAGTACCCTGACGTACTGACGTCAGTCTAAGGCGCCATGACCGACGTCAGCCTTATACTCTGGTATTCGGGCCGACTGGACGCGGACTACACCCAATAGTAAGGACTGCAGCAATGGAAAACGAAGAACATCTCTGGAATTCCCTCCCATCCTCAATTAGCTCTGTAACTTCTTGCACCCACTTTAAATCCTTACTAAAATCACACTTCAAAACTTGCCAGATATTCCCTTGCAACCACCCCCTCTAATACCATTCACTCCCCCCACCCACTACCTCTCTCAGCCCCCTATCAACAACCTACTCTTAGCAAGCTTGGCTACTCATGTTCCCAGCTACCTACCACATAATACTAACTTCTTGTAGCAACAACTGCTAATGGCTGTTATGCAACTCAAAAACAGTTTGTATCAATTGTTCACTGATGAATCGCAACTACATTTTAACCATGTTTAGTATATGTCACCATATTTTAAAACTGTACTATGCTCTACAGCTGTTTTACATCTGTTTTCTTCTTGTCTTGCGTCCTTAACTGGACTAATGTCTATATTTAAATGCTATGTTTTTTTAACTGTATAATGCAAATAATAATGTGGAGCTTTTCTCCCCGGGCCTCCTCTGAAAATGGACCTGTGTCCAGTCGGACTCTCCCGGTCAACAAATGTAAATAAATAAATAAATTTTTTTTTATCAGACACCAATCTGCCACTCAGCTTCCTTACATTCTAAACGCAAGTTGGCATTACCTGCAAATTCATTTAAATGAACATTATCAAGCACAAAAAACTGAAACTTCCTAAAATGTTTACATTTTGCATCACGTTTAGCCAAAGAATCACTGAAATCTATTTTTTTTATAGCTGCCATGTGTTCATATATTCTCCAGGGCAGGTTCAGGCGCCTAGGCAGCGAGACATTTCCCTGTGGTACATTTGGTTGAGGACATGACTGAAATGACATTCAGCTGCAGAGAAATATGGCTGTTGTGGATTCGCTGTGGGCAAACAGAAGAATGTGATGCCATGCCCACAACTTCAATAACAAAATGCACAGGGGAAAATATCTATGGCCCACAAAGCAACATGAGATAGCAGGCAGTATGGCAGGCATCAGTAACAGGCTGGCCAGTGGGCATGTCAGTGGCAGTAAAAATGCAGTGCACAGTGTCTTTATAAGTGGTGTGTGTGTGTGAACCACTACCCCCTTTCACAGCATCTAGAGAACATTACTTAAAATGCATACTGGAGCCTAAATGTGACTGCAGTAGCATGCAGGACATTCTCTATGCTGTAGCAAACTTGTACATATTGTAGTTACAGAAGCATTTACTGTACACTGAGCACATGTATTAAGTTCTTCTGCTTCCTTGCACTTGGTTATTAAAGCTGTGGGCAAAGCAGTACGTGCTTCTCTTTGTCCACAGGTAATTCACAAAAAGCTATATTTCTTTGCAGCTGTCACTTTAGCCATGTGTCCCCAACCAAAGGTACCACAGGGAAATGCCTCGCTGCCTAGGTGCCTGAACCCCTCTTGGGCAATTTTCTAATTGTTTTTCCAATGTAATAACTATCACAGGTTTCACAAATCGCCAAACAGACTATACCTTTCGAGCTGCAGTTAAATCTATCTTTTGCCCAAATTATTTTATTGATTCCCTTTACATACAAATTTCAAGCATCACAGATGAACCTACAATATTTACATCCATTACACTTGTAAGTGGCAGCTTGAAAAACTTAATCCAAATTAGTCTGGTTATGTTTCTCATATAGCATCTGATGTTGCCCTTTGCATTCTTCCTCACTGATGGGTCTCTGATCCAAATTCAGATGCTTTTCCAAGACTTTGGATCCTAATTTCAAGCTCCTTCCTCTTCCCATAATGCTCTACAGTATCCTTACCTCCACATATCTCACTTGCTGCCATCATGGTAAGACGGAGGAATCCTGATATCAAGCTGTAAGAAGACTTATCTTAATTTACCTAAATCTAGCTTATTTTTACTGCTTAAATATTATGGTCCTTTCTTCTTCCTCCCTCAGTAGTACACCTGTGTCTAAAAATGTTGCTTTCCATTTTTTTTGTGGAGATAGTCTCCTCCTTTTGCAATGTGCTAGAGTTTGGTCTTTACAATTGATAGTCTCTTTCTAATGTTTAGATTAGCAGGTTATGCCTCCCTTTCTGGTCTGTTTCTCATAAAATGTGGTTTTACAGCAGTTATCAAAGTTTGAAGTTGGAAAATGATAGATGCTTCAGTTTCAGACTTCGCACCCTTCAGACAGTTTATGCTAATACTCTCCTGTTAGTCTATCATCTCCTAAACTTGTAAGAACAATTTTTAAATAGAGTGTCAGAATTTTTTGCTCTAAGAGGCAAGAGCTCTGTTTCTGGTGCATCTATTGTAGTTTGATTGTCATTGCTCTGCAAGCATTCTCATTGTTGGTTTCTCTAACCCTGAAGTAATGCTGAGCTTTCGCGCTTGCCAGGGGTAGGGACCATGGTTTTTACGCTGTTAGCTTTTTCTCTCTGAATACCTCACCTCTTCCAGTAGTCTGCTGTCATGATGGCAGACTTGTTCCATTTTCAGATATCTTATCCTTCTGTTAACTCATGGTAATTCAAACCTGTTACTTTATCTTCTGGTGGCTAACAGGTTGTTGCTGTTACAGGTTGCTAGACTTCTCATACACTGTTTATGACTCATGTGCTTCTGAATCTCTGTAGTTTAGCTTGTATTAAAAGATTGCAAGGATTTTAGATTGTTTTGCTGTGGCCTGAGGAGCTTGGATGGCTCTCTTCATTCTCTTGTGGCTTTTTATTGATCTCTTTGGGGCTCACCTCCCTGTTAAAAGAAATGATCCAACGGAATACTGAACAAGGATCTTGGATCCAAATTCCTCAGATCTGAGGTTCCTAGGGCCTCCTACAAATGCCAAGTATTCCTCGGATCTGACAGGCATGGTCCCTATAATGGTCCTGATGCTCTTGAATGTGCTTGACTGCTCAAGGATGAACTGCAGGTTGGTTCTTTAGCTGTTATAGAGGTGACTATCGCCATATTCAAAGCATTTGCTGGTCTCTCCTGGGGCTCAACCCGCCGTAAAAAGGAGGAGATACACAATACAGCGTGATGAGGATATCGAATCCATCCCTCTGATCCAAGGTTCATAGGGCCTCCTTGGATCTGGCAGGTTTGCTACCTGGAAGCATTGCCAGTTACCTATATATCTTCATGGATCCTAAACTCTCAAATCACTGTGTCTGCTTCTATAGGACAATCTCCTTGGATCACATATATTACCAAGCTTCTTCTGATCCTAGTTCCCGCTATTATCACATCCAATCAATCCGGACACTCTTCTTCTTTGGATCCTAAGACTGGGATTCAATGGATGCCAGGGTCCACAGACAACTGAGCAACCCTCAGATCCAGCTCCTTCAGATCCGCAGCTACTGGAACAGAGTGGTTTGCTTCGGATCTGAAAGCTTGTTTACTTGTACTTCTGTATCTGATTATTTGCAAAGCCTCTCGGCTATCCAGATCTTCACAGAATGGCCTGTTTTTCACCTATCTCCTACTCTGTTACTTTTAAAACTTGTGATTTTTTTTGGCAAATCATTACAATAATCTGGGAACTGAAGTCACTAAATATGATACTGACTTCCAGACGTCATGCCCTGCAACAAAAAAAAGAATGTCCAGATTTGTGCCTCTTATTTTGGTCTGTTCTTCATAAAAATTGTGGGGTTTTTTTGACAAATCGGTGGGATGATCTAAGGAGTAATGTCAATAAACAAGGACAATGCATATGAGCTTCAGACTTCATATCCTTCAGAAAATGCATTATAACACATATCCTGGTATTCTAGCAACTTTCTAAGTTTATAAGAGAAATATTTAAAATATTTCCCTATTTTTGGACCTTTGTCCCCCTGTTATGAAGCCTTTGACTAGATTTTCTGTGCTCTGACATTGAGAGGTATGGTCCATATTTTTGTGTCCCCCCCCCCCCCCCCAAATTCTCTCAGGCTTTCTTCAGAAGTTTTTTGCTCTATGAGGTAGAAAGGTGTGCACTTTGCCTGTCTTCTATACAGGTTTTGTCAGCTGTACGGGTTCCTTCCGGTTCCCTGAGATTTAGCAGAGTCCGGGGAATCAAACTGTGAAGATATGTGAAGGCTGCCAGCCTAGCTAGATAAAATTTGGTAGATAATTCTGTCATTTGTAAATATTAATGTAAGCTACATACTTGTCCTCTTTGTTAAACAACCACATTGCACTCTGCTGGAGGAAAGCTGATAAGTCAAGCATTGTGTAAATGTTTGATCTCAAACTCGGAGCTGAGATATCTGGATGAAGGAATTCTTACTACTGTTTTGAGACCAGAGTTAATTGCTAGAATTTGCATGTATAATGTCTTTTATTGCTGTAGTTGGACGGAGAGAGTGCTGGAAGTTTTAGCTAGGCTTACATCTGTGCCCTGTACCTGCGCCAGTGGGGAGTCTTACTGGGGGATGTGGAAAGGGAGAAACCAGCCCCAGACTGACTGTGATCTGTGTGTGCTCTTAAGGGAAATTGCACTTTACTGTGTGTGTAGTTGTTATCCTTCCCAATTTGGATGCCCTTCACTGGTGTTAGTGGTGAGGATTGAGGCTCCTTGATTGCTGGGCCAGTGCACGGGCGTCACATAATTGTTTGGCAGTGGTGGGATATCCACACCACATATTAATTGGTTAGCACATACTAACTGTCTTGTAGTGGTCTGGATAGTGAATTCATGTTACTTGTGTACAGTGATCACTGACATTATGTTTGTACTCTAAATCAGCCATGCAGTGAATATTCAGAGTTCAGACCACAATTGTTTTATTTCTTTTGTTAGCTTAGTCAGTTAGGGAGAGCAGGCAAGCATAGGAGCATGGAAAGCTGACAAGGGGCCAGTTGGCTGAGATATGCCAGGCTAAAGGACTGGTGCAGGGAAACTTGACTAGGCCAGACATGATTGCAGCTTTGGTCACAGCTGCATCAGAAAACAGAAACCAGGACAATGATCAGACTGGCCGTAGAGATGTACAACACTCAGGGAATGGGCAGCTCAACCTTTGTGCAAAGGACTTAGAAATCCATCTGGAGCTAAACAGAGTCTTGAGTTGGAGGCCAGGTGTTTGGAAATGGAAGCTGTGGAAAAGGAGTGGCAGAGGCAGCACGAAAAGTAGATGCTGACTCTTTGCCAGAGTCATGGAGGTAATGGGGAAGGGAGTAACTAGATCCCAGAAGCACAAAAGGTCAGTAAATTTCTTTTGCAGTTTACAGAGGGGGATAATTTTGATAGTTTCATTCATATGTTTGAAAGGGTATGTAAACAGTATGATATTGACCAAAGGCTCACTGATCTTAGTGGTGAGGACTGAGGCTCCTTGATTGCTGGGCCAGTGCACGAGCATCACATATTAATTGTTTGGCAGTGGTGGGATATCCACACCACATATTAATTGGTTGGCACATACTAATTGGCTTGTAGTGGTCTGGATAGTGAATTCCTGTAGCTTGTGTACAGTGATCATGGACGTTGTGTTTGTACTCTAAATCAGCCACGCAGTGAATATTCAGTGTTCAGACCACAATTGTTTTATTTCTTTTGTTAGCTTAGTTAGTCAGGGAGAGCAGACAAGCATAGGAGTATGGAAAGCTGACAAGGAGCCAGTTGGCTGAGATATGCCAGGCTAAATGATTGGTGCAGGGAAACCTGACTAGGTCAGACATGATTGCAGCTTTGGTCACAGCTGCATCAGAAAAGAGAAACCAGGACAATGATCAGACTGGCCGTGGAGATGTACAACACTCAGGGAATGGGCAGCTCAACCTTTGTGCAGAGGACTTAAAAATCCATCTGGAGCTAAACAGTCTTGAGTTGGAGGTCAGGCGTTTGGAAATGGAAGCTGTGGAAAAGGAGTGGCAGAGGTAGCAAGAAAAGTAGATGCTGACTCTTTGCCAGAGTCATGGATGTAATGGGGAAGGGAGTAACTGGATCCTAGAAGCACAAAAGGTCAGTAAATTTTTTCCGCAGTTTATAGAGGGGGATAATTTTGATAGTTTCATTCATATGTTTGAGAGGGTATGTAAACAGTATGATGTTGACCAAAGGCTCTGGGACAGTTCCTGACCCCCTTACTCCATGGTAAGGCTGAAAGTATTTTGTGCAAAATGTCTGATGTCGACTGCTTTAATTATACTGCTGTTAAGAAGTGTTTATTAGAATTCTTTAAGCTAACACCTGAAACGTACATGAAAAAATTTAGTGAGCACAGATGCAAGGCAGATGAAAGTGTGTGTGAATATGTTGCTGAACCGAGCACTTATTTTCATAGGTGGGTGAGTGGATGTCAGGTCACCACTTCTGAAGGGCTGGTATACCTTTTGTTGAGGGAACAGGCTCTTAGCACTTATCTGAGTACATGAGGACCTGGTTAGCTGATAGACAATGTGCTACTTCAGAAGAGTTGGGGAAGAAGGGAGACCTATACAGGGAACTCTAGTACTGCTCATGGGTCTAAAGGAACCATTGGTCAGCCCAGACTGCCCCAACAGAATCTGCCAGTAGCAGGGAAAGCCACTAGTATAGGTACACATCCAAGATCTAGGGTTAAATGTTTTGAATGCAACCACTGGGGCCATGTGGCATATAGATGTCCATGGAGGCAAAGTGGGGAACAAAAGGTGAGAGCCAGTAAGTGGGACAGACAAAATGCCAATAGTAGGTTGTCTTGAGACAACGGGGGTACCAACTACCATCCTGCAGATGTCCTGATAGGGAAGGATTTTGATAGTACAGTACCATGTGCTTGTGCAGTTACCCACAGTCAGGCTTGTAGACAAGCAGGTGAGTCTGGTAGCCTGGAGGAAACCCTGACAGACCGCATACTTGCAGACGAGACTGGTGAGGTGGTTACTTCAGGGAGGAAGCTACACTGTAGCAGTGAGACTGAGGGTGAGCCACAGCTGCTTGTGGATACTAATGCTCCCTTGGACAGAGTGACTGCAAAGGTAGAGGCGAGTACCCAAGCTGACAGTGAGGCACCGCTGTCAGAAGATGCCTGACTTCCTGTGGAAGGGGAGCTGGGAAGGATTACAAAGAGAGAGTTGAGTCAGGTTCAGCTCTCAGACTCTACATTGCAAGGCCCGAGGAAGGTAGCTAGTGAGGCACCTGATTCTTAAGGGAAGGGGTCATCTGTATACTGGGACAAAGGGTTACTGTATGGAGAGTGGACCCCTGAGGGAGTGCTAGAAGGTGAGAGGGTACTGCCTACATCCTAGCCATCTGGCGCTTCCAGCCATAGCCCATGAAATTCCCTTTGCAGGTCATATGGGCATAAAACGTACTAAGAGACGTATTATACAGAACTCCTATTGGCCTGAAATTTCCAGAGATGTAACAGGGTACTGCAGGACATGTGAGCAGTGCCAAAAGGTAGGCAAGGCAGGAGACAAGGTGAGGGCTCCCTCTGATGCCTTTGCCTGTGATTGCGGAGACATTTCAGAGGGTAGCTATGAATATTGTGGGGTCTCTGAGTACCCCAAGTTCCACAGGGAAAAAGTATATCCTAATGGTAATAGATTATGCTACAAGATACCTTGAGGCAGTGGCTTTGTCCTCTATTAAGGCAGAAAAGGTGGCAAATGCTTTGTTACAGATTTTCAGCAGGGTAGGTTTCCCAAAAGAGATACTGCCAGAGTGCCAATTTCATGTCAGATCTGCTGGCTTGTCTGCGGAAGTACTGTGGGGTGAAGCACCTGAAGACCACGCCCTACTATCCCCAAACTAATTGTCTTGTTGAGAGGTTAAACTCTACACTCAAGTCCATGCTATGGACATTTGCAGAACAGTTTAAAAGGGAGTGGGACAAATATTTGCCCCATCTGTTTGCTTACAGAGAGGTTCACCAGGAATTCACAGTTTTTTTTCACCCTTTGAATTGTTGTATGGGGCATATGGTGTGGGGACCTCTAGATTTAATTTGTAATGAGTGGGAAGGTGAATGTGAACCTCACAAGGAGTCTGTTGTGGCATATGTCCTAAATCTCAGGACAAGTCTCAGGGAACTCATGGGGTTGGCACCGGAGAACCTGGCAGAAGTCCAACAGAAAATGGTCTGGTATGACCAGAATGCTTGAACTAGAGAGTATGCTGTAGGGCAGCAGGTAATGATCATCTCTGTCTGATACAAGCTGTAAGTAGCTTGGGAGGGACCCTACAAACTGGTAAGAAAGGTAAGTGATGTTAACTATGTGGTGGAACTGCTAGGCAGAAGGCAGGGGAACAAACTGTACTATGTTAACATGATGAAACCTTACCAGGATAGGGAGGCCCTTGTGCTGAGTATTTGCAGTGGATTGCAGGAGGAGTCTGAGGGAAATCTAGTGACTGGTCTCCTCGGTGAGGCTCAGACTGACACCTCAGTGGAAGGGGTAGCAATGTCCCAGCAGCTATCCTCTACCCAGGTTTGAGAAATCTGAGCAGTGTTACAGGAGTTTGGGGACGTGTTCACTGGGAAACCAGGGTGCACCCACTTGGTGCAGCACCAGGTGGATGCAGGACCCCAAAGGCCTATTAGGCAGGCTTCCTATAGGGTGCCTGAGAGAGTCAAACATGACTGAGGGAGGAGATACAGAAATGTTGGAACTAGGAGTAATTCAAGAGTCCAACATTCCCTGGGGCTCCCCAGTGGTGTTAGTGCCAAAGAAAGATGGCAGCACCAGGTTCTGTGTGGACTACAGGAAATTAGTCACAAAGAGTCAGATGTTTACCCCATGCCTAGGACAGATGAGGACCTAGAGCAGCTGGGTAGGGCTAAGTATCCTACAACCATTGATCTTACCAATGGTTATTGGCAGGTGCCCTTGACTCCCAGTGCTAGAGAGGAGTCAGCCTTTCTGACTCCTTTTGGCTTGTATGAGCTCACAAAGATGTTGTTTGGGATGAAAAATGCCCCAGCAAATTTCCAGAGGCTGGTAGATCATATCCTAGCAGGAGGGTTTGCCATTGCTTACCTAGATGATTTTGCTGTCTACAGCCATTCCTGGTAAGAGCACCTTCAACATGTCAGGGAGGTGATGGGCAGACTACAGAGGGCAGGGTTGACCATTAAGCCCAGCAAATGTCAAGTGGGTATGACAGAGGTCTCCTACCTGGGACATACAGTGTGGAGTGGTAAGATCAGGCCAGAACCTGCCAAAGTGGAAGGCATTCAGGCATGGCCTACACCTGTTACCAAAAAGCAGGTGAGAGCATTCTTAGGAACAGCAGGGTACTACAGAAAGTTTGACCCCAGTTATAGTACCACAGCTGCTCAACTCACAGACCTGAGAAGGAGAAACAGGCCAGATAAGGTAGTGTGGACCCCAGCATGTGAGCAGGCATTCCAGAAGCTTAAAGAAGCTTTGGGAGGACCCCCTGTGTTAGCGAGTCCAGATTACAGTCAAGAATTTGTTGTGCAGGTGGATGCTTCAAACCATGGGCTGAGGGCTGTGCTTAGCCACATTTCTTCAGAGGGAGAAGAGCACCCAGTGGTTTATCTCAGTCATAGGCTCCAACCCAGAGAGGAATGTTATGCAGTTGTAGAAAAGGAATGTCTAGCCATAGTGTGGGCACTGCAGAAACGTCAGCATTATCTGTATGGAAGAAAATTCACTGTAGTGACAGATCACAATTTCCTAATGTGGTTAAACAGAGCCAGCCAGCAAAATGCCAAGTTGCTAAGATGGAGCCTAGGGTTGCAAGCATATGTCAGTGCAGCACCGCAGTGGGATTAGCAATGCCAACGCAGATGGACTCTCAAGACAGGGAATGGGGTAAGGTATACTCGGACAGACCTAACCTTCTCAAGCAATGCTTCTCAAGGGTCACTTGAAAAACTAGCTTGAGTTCTCTTTGGGGGGGGGGGTGTATGTGAAGGCTGCTAGCCTAGCTAGGTAAAATGGTGTAGATAATTTTGTCATTTGTAAATATTAATGTAAGCCACATGCTTGTTCTTTGTTAAATGTTGAACTTCAAAAACGTAACCACATTGCACTCTGCTGGAGGAAAGCTGATAAGTCAAGCACTGTATACATGTTTGATCTCAAACTCTGAGCTGAGATGTTTAGATGAAGTAAGTCTTGCTATTGTTTTGAGACTAGAGTTAATTGCTAGAATTTGCATGTATAATGCCTTTTACTGCTGTAGCTTCCTGACCAGGTGCAAGATCAAATGGGCTGTTAAACTCAGTTTCTGTTAGCCTGGAAACCAGAGGGAAAAAATGATGTCATCTGAAATGAGAGTAGTTCTGTGTTATCAATTTAAGGACAGAAACTCGGGGCATTTTGCATTTGTCTTCAAAACATACATCACCACCAGCAGTGTCTTGCTCTATATGTAAGTTTATTTTAAAACTGTGTTTGCCCTTAGAAATAGGAAAATTAGACTAGTTTTTCTGTATTGATGTCAGAACTATCCTACTGTATTATTTTAAGCATTTTCCTGTGATCTCTGAATTCTTGACTAACACTGTGTAGTAAGTAGTATTGTCCTGTGTTCTTATTTATTATTAAATATTTTTAAACCTTTCAACTGTGGCTGTTTTATGTAGAGATAATTTAAGCTCTAGAGTAATTACATGTATATAGTGATACTGTCCCAAGCCACTCCAATAGCTTTAGCCCTGGGTCACACTTACTATCTGGATAATAATATTGCACAGTAATAATGGGACACCCTTCAGTAACGGTCTTAGTAGTTGATATTAATGGTTGGTGGCAGTGATTTCTGCCTTATAGCCTGGTAGAGAAGGGAGCATATCTGGAGAATCTGTGCCAACCTTCCCCAGGAGTGTCTGTGTGTTTGTATATAACTCATATCTCAAAGTGCCTGTGTGTGTCAGCTGTTTGAGCAGGAACACGAAGCACTGGTTGGACAGAGGGTTGCTGGAGGTTTTAGCTTGACCACTGGTCTGAGATCTGCACCCTGTAGCTGTGCCAGTGGGGAGTCTTATTGGGGATCTGGAGAGAAAGATAGAAACCAGCCCCAGACTGACTGTGAACTTTGTATGCTCTTAAGAGAAATTGTACTTTACTGTGTGTGTATTTGTTATCCTTTCCAATGTGGACGTCCCTCACTGGTGTTAGTGCTGAGGATTAAGGCTCCTTAATTGCTGGGCCAGTGCACGGGTGCCACACAACCCACATGGATTTTGGTTAGGACTCTGGTATCCCTGAATCTGTTATGTCCCAACAGGATCCATTTTTTCTTCCTGTCACTAGGGTTTGTGATTGAACCCAGTCCTTCCTACAAATGGCTGCTCAGTGGAGAAACAGACGTCTTCCTTCCCTAGCCCAACACCCCTTTCTGACTTTTAGTGGCAAGGACTTGTCTTATCCTGGTAAGGTAATTACTTCCACTGTTTGGATCCTACCCATCACTTCCTCTAGTATAATTGTTTTCCAAAGAAAAATTTTCCCCAAGAGTACAATTACTAGTAGTGATCATTCAGATTTCCTCCATGGGATCTCTCATGGACTAACTTTCAAATTAAGCGTCGCCTTCCCTTGACCCCCTATGCGGCGCCAAAGTTCCGTTGAATGTGGCGATAGCGACGGATGTCATTCAGCAGATGCTGATTTTCAAAGTCCCTCCCATCCATCCTCCAAACAGTGATCCCAAAGAAATGGACAAATTTGGATAGCAGAAGTTCACTTTGGAAACTTCTATGCTGAGGTTTCCCAGTACCAGCACACTTCTGTAACCCTCAGAGGGTAGTGAGGTGCCAATTTCCATACTCTCCCAAACTCAAAAAGGAAAGAGGGGTTCCTTTTTTCCAGCATATCCCAGATGCCTCCTATTCTTTACTAACTCATGCTTGTATCCAACTCTCCGGAGACCCTCAGGAACGTCCCCCCTCCTCTACTGGCCTCACAGTTGTCCATTTCCAACATTTCAAAAAAGATTGCCTTGACTAAATTATCAGTAATCTCTATATGACACTGTTACTCTGAGTAACTCCTTAAGGTGTCATTCTTTAATATCCCCTTTGATGTCTCCTCTTTGTTCAAGCATCAATAAAGGATCTGCTCTCCTACAGCTTTCATACAGGAAGACAAAACCCAGGCTACTACTGAAATCAAAACTTCCTTACTCCCTTGATGTATCTTTTTTTCAGGAAACACAAACGCAGTAAGAATACCTGTATACAGCCCTTTCGAGGGTCCTCAGGATACCCACCTTAACACTTCTTCCAAGGACAACAGTTTAAATTAAGGACTAAATTATCAGTAATCTCTATATGACACTGTTACTCTGAGTAACTCCTTAAGGTGTCATTCTTTAATATCCCCTTTGATGTCTCCTCTTTGTTCAAGCATCAATAAAGGATCTGCTCTCCTACAGCTTTCATACAGGAAGACAAAACCCAGGCTACTACTGAAATCAAAACTTCCTTACTCCCTTGATGTATCTTTTTTTCAGGAAACACAAACGCAGTAAGAATACCTGTATACAGCCCTTTCGAGGGTCCTCAGGATACCCACCTTAACACTTCTTCCAAGGACAACAGAGGACTTCAACTAATGGTGCCCCCAGAGAGGCAGAGGGGGTCAGCAGCACCAGAGTTCTATAGATTCCTTCTTTAATGGGATCTATCACATAGCAAACCTATGATGCACATGTCAAAGGTGACACATGATATTTTGGGTGACACATTAGCAATCACCAACACCAGAGTTACCAAAGACACTGCCTTTGCATTCATTGCTCATGTGAAGTGCACTGAATTATTTTGTGCCAGCAGCTTCTGACACAGCAAACCCAAAAGGTTCACCATCATCTATCAGCAGAGCAGACCATTATCCAACTAATCATCTCCCAAGAATTTTTGTGGGTCCTTCTTCCCCCATCTGGACACCAGTGAAAATATTTTCAGACAATGCTTGAAGTGCCAAATATAAGAGGTTTTTCGATGTTTATCTATTTGGAAAGAGCTTGCAGCTATCATACCCTAAAACTGCTACAAAAAAATAGAATAATATGCGCAAATTCTAAACGTAACCAATTTCGACTGATATATAAGGAATCATAGTTCTGGATGCCTTAAAGTTCAGTCCATCCTGTTTCTTACGAGAAAGATCAGATGAATGTACTCCAGAGGGTACATATTACAAACCATTTCAATGTTTTTTTTGTATTCCCTCCAAATCCCTATTCATTACAAAAAAAAAAAAAGGGACAATTAAAAATCTATTCCTACAGAATTTAGACTTTTAATAGGGATACAGTTCAGTACTGCAATTCAAGTTCATTCTCACCTTGATGACCCAGATGAATGATCTCCTAATTTTGCAAGTTATTTTCAGCAAAATAGCCGTTAACCTATTTTCTCTACATCAGTTTTCCCTTTTTCTTTAGCTCTTCTAGCTAATTTTTTTTCAAGTGAATCAATGATTTTGACAGTACTTTGGTCTATTCTTTGCCATCCTCTATAGAGACACCCAATTTTGCAAATGTTTTTGCTGCTGGACCCATTCAGAGGACATTGTTTCGAGCAAGCCGCTCCCTTTCACTCCTCTTGCTTCTATATTCTCAGATGCTCCTCAACTTTGGTGGGAGCGCATATTAAATGGAGGATCCAACCTACATGGTTCCCACTTCGGAGACCAAGTATTATTTATGCAGACACAAAAGCAATCCTTCTAATGCTGCTAGTGTTTCAGAAAGGCCTTCTGTATACCTAACAATCTTCTATCTTTGATTCCAATGTTTCCGCTTAAATCTGGCACACTGAGGACCTCAGTGATCTCATTGCCCCTTTCTGACATTAGGCAGGGCTCTCTATCTCCCTCTTCTGGTTTCATCTGAAACGTCCTCCAGTAATTCAGGAGCTTAATCTGGATCCCCTATTTTCCCAGGTGAAAATTAAGCATCTCTTTCATACCTTCTAGCTAACCACATGGTTTCTACAGTTCCAATTAAGTACTATGGTACAGTCTAGCTTCCTCTTTCGTGAAGAATTATTCTAAAACAGCCTACAGAAGTGAACAGAAACTTTACCCAAAGCACTTATAATCAGAACATTAGCTTTTTCTCAGCTAATTTTCTCTTATTCAACTTCCATTAGCAATTATATCCAGTTGTTTACTCTGAAGACTACTTTCAGATTACCTAAACCTCTTGTGAAAAGAATCTTGCTGCCTAGATCTCCCATGAAAAATCACCTCTTCTGCTTCAGCTCTTACAGTTAATCTTCATTAATTGACAAAGAAACCCTTGAACCAGTGAGAAATCATCAAATGCATTTTCACTCACAGAAAGTTTTTTTTGGATTGCAATTACACTGTCTAAAGAATTTCAGAACGTCTGGCCTTGTTTGCCAAGCCCCCTTGCAATATTTCCCATAAAGATAAGGTATCCCTCCAGACCAATCCCTCTTTTACAACTAAAGTAACCACAGAGTTGAACACTGTGGTTAACACATGATACACCTGATTCACTTTCATAGATGATTAGGTCTTTCCTCATGGGTCCAAACAGCTCAAAGACTGATCAGCTGTTCATTTCCTTTCCCTTCTAACCACAAACAATATGACCATATTTTCACTGTTTTATTCCCAAATGGTTTGGAACTGCATCATCGTCTTTCAGCCATTCTACCAGGTTCAGACCTACTACATCTACCTTCGTCCTAAAGCTTCTATTGAGCTTATTGGTGTTAGTCTTTTGGCCTAAGACTCGCATCCTTGTGACACATTACAAGTTGGGCATTGTCTGCAGAAACATGACTTCCTTTCTTTTAACAATGCTCTGGCATATCCTTCCTTGAGGGCCTCTCAAAGAGTTGCGCAGCTGGGGACTCTAACCCATCAGTGAGGAAGAGTGAAAAGGACATCATATTTAGGGGTTACATACTTAACCATAACTTGGCATCTATGTTGTCCATTTTAATTCTTCCTCACCTTCCCTTCCAGCCATCCTCCTGCCTTGTCATTCTTAGAAGGATATGGGATGATACAGGAATTGTCATGTTCCTGGTTTGAACCTTAATATTTCCCTTTCCATCCTGTCTCTAAAAATCAGTAGGCAGCATACTCAATCTGAGGAGTTAGGGATACTGTAATGCATTATGGGAAGAGGGAGGAGCTTAAGATTAGGATCCAAAGTCTTGGAAAAGTGACCAAGTCAAATCCAAGGATCGGATCAGACACCCATCAGTGATGAAGAATGAAAATGGACAACACAGATGCCATACCAATTATATCCTTGATTTTCTGAGTACCTTATTTTCTTTGCCAATGGTTCTAAATATAATGCAAACAACAAAGGGGAAAGAGGACACCCCTGCCTGGTTCCACTGCTCAGGTAGAGATTATCAGAGAGGACCTCACCCAGTTTAATTTCCCCTCTGATCCTTCATATATCCTCCTAATCAACCATATAATTTTATCAGAGAATGCAAATGCTTCCATTGCTCTGCTCATAAAATCTCAGCTTCCTCTGTCAAATGCTTTCTCTGCATCAAGATCCACCAGCAACAGTGGTATTTTCTTACATTGTTTCCCTCTGGATCATCACTGTTCTGTTTATGTTGTCAAATGTTGGACTCCCCTCCACAAAACCACACTGATTCATATCTATCAATTTTGGCACCACTTTTGCCATTCTTTTAGCCATTATAGATATATCTAGCCTAGCCCAATTTCTGTCTTAATAATATGCAAATTCACTCCGAACTCCTAGTACTGAATTCATATCTTCCATGCCAAATATTTTTATAAATTTCTTTAAAGTTTATCCTCCTGTTGTATTTCCCTTTCTTCCCCTGACACATCTTCACTGTTGCAAATCAAAATCCAGTCCCCACCTATAAGTAATATTCCTTGCTGAAAGTGGAATATTTCTCCCAAAGATTTCTTTAACTTTGTTATAGCAGTTTTTGGTGGAATATAAATACATGCCAGTGTAATCCTCCTCCCTTGCGAGTAGTCCCTTAGTACTACACATCTACCAGTTTTATCTTTTTTTTCTTCTATTACTACTGTAGCTCCTTTTGCAATTAATACAAGTACTCCTCTTTTCCTTTGCCACAGGTATTCTGCTGAATAACCACCCTGGAAAACTTTCTTTATTAAATTCACATGTTCAGTTCTTTCCAAGTGTGTCTTCTGTAGCATAGCTATTTGTTAGTTCACTACTACTTTTTTGGATTTATCTGTGAGACCATTAACGTTCAAAGATGACATAAAAAGAATCATTCCTGAGGGATTATTATTCCCACCTTTTATGTATAACAGCTTTTTGTCAAGTGTCTAGTTCCAACTTTTGTGCAGCATGCATGCACTGGTTTGGCAGATTAATCTTTTATACAACTGTTTCTTGTCATCTCTATTTGAGCTTATGTCACACGTCTTGCAGAACTTTTTGTTTTACTCAAAGCCCTCAAATAACACATACACACACAATATCACCCTAAAACCTATTAACTTAACACACAAAACTATGTACCTCTAAATACTGAAGTTTTACCACCTTAGAAAGAGCAAAAGTTCCAAACTGACAGCCATCCACACAGACTTGTGCTAAACAGAAAAAGCTTACCCATGCTGAGATGCATGGTAGAGCCTGTGATTCTACTAAGTGCTGTCTGGTGGTTTTGCCTTATCTTTATAGCTCTCACAGGTGGGAAACACTTGAGTGCTTTCAGAAAACATTTTCTCCAAGCTATTTCTCTTTATCAGATTGTCTGCTAGTGACATAAGAACCAGATACAGGACTGTTTACTAGAAAAAAAGACCTTGCAATATTCAATATTCTTTTTCACTTGCTTGCTTTCTGTCAAAACCTGTTACTATATACAGGTAAAGGCATTAACACAGTCATTCCCCTATGCAAGAATGAGAAAAAGTACACCACTACTACTTTTGTCATACTCTTTTAACCAGATCCCCTTTTATTTGTTTCACATTGCAGTGCCTACATTTCTTAAAACTAAACAAGGAAAAAGGAGAAAGAGAGAGAAATAAACAGAACCACCTATTTATATTCATTTATATCCCCATTACCCTTAAAAATAACTGAAAAATATGTTTTGTAACATGCAGAGAAAAACATGCATAAGTAATGCTGCTAAGAAAAATTTCAGTTAGTTCAGACCTCGATTTCTAGTTTGTAGTAATTGCTTTTTTGGCAGCCACCAAAATTAGAATCTGCAAGGCTTTACTATATCTAGGCAAATCTGATTCTGTATCATAGCTCAGAAAAATCATTCTAGTTACACCAATTTGCTCACCCAGCGTGCCTGACAGAGCAGTCTGCAGGGAATCTTTAAAGTCTGCTAGCTTATTACACCTCCCAGAACATATGGTCCCAATTACATCTTTCTTCCTCATCACACCTCCAACATTTCTGTCTACCCGGGCGGGGGATTCTCTGGAGTCTATTTGGAATATAAAGACATCTATGCAAACATTTCCAGGCAAAAATCCCAAATCTTCTAGATTATGTTGTATATTTGGGAGAGACAGATCTCCCCTATTGCTTCTTTGTGAATTGCTTATCCACTCTCTCATCCCAATCCCTTCTAACCTCCTCTCTTATACTTATGAAATACTTTATATGCTCTACTAATTATTCCTTTTTTAATGGCAGTTTCTGTTCTAGATTCTACTACAAACTCTACAAGTGCTGGTCTTTCATTGAGGACCCTCCAATTTCTTTCAGTTTGCCTACACTCTGATAGTAATCCAGGCCAGGGAAGGCGATCTCAACCTGCAGTCCAAATAAATTATTGGCGTCTTCCCATATGTTTCCCCTCTACAGTTATTTGCTCCCAGTACCTTGGTTCATTTGCCAGTTTTCTCCAATAAATTCTAGCACTCTCTTGCTTATTGTCTGTATCCCTAATTGCAGTCATGCCTATCTGCAGAATCTACTTTCTCCATTCCTGTGTTAGCTTAGTTCTTAGAATACTTTCTATTTTATAAACATAATATTCTGTATGATTATTGTTATTTTCCTTAAAGGTCTGCATCCAACATCCCAGTCTCTCCTGCTTGTGCTACGTACAAGAGCTTTAACTGTGTTACTCTGAAATACCCCTTCAAAAATAAAGTAATCCTAATCCGCCTTGTTATACTGGAAGAATCAGCTTATCCCATTTGACTCTTACCATCTTCCCCTCCCAGATAAAATCCTTAAGCTCTTTATCAATTGCTATCCACTTTTCCACTGGTTGATAAAAATATGCCTGATCTGTGTACAAAACTAAAGGGACCAAAAACATTTTAACTGCTTGTATCTTACTATCCATATCACATAACTTCCCATTTTCTCAGTTTTTGTATTATCTTTTTTGTTTAGTATCTTCCTACATATCCTTAGCTGCCATACCAGAATCATTTTAATCCATTCTCCTAAATACTTCATTTCATGTCCCCATAAATATGGATATTGCAGAACCAATTCGTATGTGGGTACATTTACCACTATTGCCTTTGTTTTTGCTTCATTAATTTTATATACTGAAAATATTTGAAACAGTCTCAAAATATTCCACAACACTGTTAATGCCCCTTTTTGGTTTTGTCAGTTATAAAATAATATCACCTGCAAATACAACCAGCTTTTCTTGACTACCCTAACCATTATATCCTTAAATTTCTGAGAACCTTATTTTCTCAGACAGTGGTTCTAAGTATAATGCAAACAACAAAGAGGGCACCCCTGTCTGGTTCCTCTCTGCTCACGCAGAAATCAGACAGGACCCCACCCACTTTAATTTTTGCCTCCTATCCCTCATGTATCCTCCTAATAAACCTTATAATGTTATCAGGGAATGCAAATGAGTCCTTCACCCTGCTCATAAAGTCCCAGGTTATTCTGTCAAATGCTTTCTCTGCATCATGACCCACCAGCAACAGTGGTATTGTCTTACATTCTGTTTCCCTCTGGATCATCAATGTTATGTTAATGTTGTCAAATGTTTGTCTCCTCTCCACAAAATCACATTGATCCAGATTTATCAATTTCGGCATCATTTTTTACATTCTTTTAGCCATTACAGGGAAAACCACTTTATAATTATGGTTTAGTATTGAAATGGGCATGAATGAAGCTGGATCTGATGGATCCTTACTTTCTTTAGGTATTACAGTTAGCACCACTTTCTTCCAGGATATTAGTACTTCTACTCAAACTATTGTTAAAAACCTTCCAGATCTTTTTCAATTTTCCCTCCTATCCTCCAAACTTCCACAGCATCACTGTATTAAATATTACTCCCACCTTTTATGTACAACAGCTTTTTTGTTAAATGTCTAGTTCCAGGTTTTGTTTTACATTCATATACTGTTTGGCAGGATGAACTTTTATATATTTGTTTCTTGTCATATCCATTTGAGCCTATGTCACATCTTCAAAATGTCTATTCCTACTGACTTTCTTGTGGATTGGTTACACATCACCATTTTTACCTCATCTCCTCCTATCCTGTTAGTAATTGAACCTCATCTACCTTTAACCTTGGCATATTTAATTCTTCCATAAACATTTCTTGTTGTATCTTTCAGCTTTTCCCGATTAGGGGTCGCCACAGTGGAACGCTAATGATTGGCAGTAGATATTTACATACAGACTTGCCAGGCCTGACGCACAACCTTCAACGAAGGTACGCCCATTCACGCACGTCTCTACACGGAAGACGCTTTAGCTGAAAATCGAACAGGACGTCTTCCTGTGAGGCGACAACGCTACTGCAGCAGCACCAACGCAGCACTTCTTGTACTTTTTCTTGATTGCCACATTTCTCTGCTTTATGCAGACTTTCACAGAATTTCCGAATATTTCTACTTCTACAGGATCTCCTCTTACCTTCCTTGTTATAGGCTCCCTAACGCTGGAGACAGCCCTTTCTACTTTCTTTGGCCGAGTTGTTGTACTAAAAGTTTTTGTGCTTTAGAATTATTATAAAAAAAAGTTGCTTAACAGCAATCCTTCTAAACGCATGCATATTACTGAGGTAATCCACTACTCTGTTTGCATTCTGCATTGTTCTACTTCTTGTTCTGTGAGATTTCCCCCTATTCTACAATACTTTAACATTTGTCAGTACCTCTAAATAGTTCTTACTTCTTAACCATATCGCCCTTTCTTTTATTGCCACCCTATTTTAAAACCCACTTAAATTTTATCCCACTCCCTAGCTACATTTTCAGAAGAAATTTCTATCTTCTCTAATAGTGCCTGAATAATTTCCACTACCTATTCCTTAAATTAATCTCTTTTCAACAGAGGAGGGAAGGCACCAGTAACTCATTTTTATTTCATTACCCTGTGTTTTTATTTTAATTACTGGTGTATGATTTGAAATAGTTATTGGGTGTGTATCAAGACCTTCAATTAAATGCACACATTCCTGTGAAATGTAAATTGTCTAGCCTAGCTCAGTTTTTGCATCTTGGGGAATAATATGTTAAAACTCATTCCAAACTCATTACTGAATTCAAATCTGCCATGCCAAATATTTTCACAATTTTTTTTCAAAAGTCTACCCTCCTTTGTTATCCTTTCCCTTCTGGGCCTCCCAGGCACATCTTCACTGCTGCAAATCAAGTTCCAGTCTCCAATAAGTAATGTTCCTTACTGAAAGCTGATTATTTCTCCCAGATTTTTCTTAAGTTACAGTATAGCAGTTCTGGCGGAATACAAACACATGCCAGTGTAATCCTCCTTCCTTGTCAGTAGCATCTTAGTACTAGAAATCTACCATTATCATCTTATCAGAATATGTGTGTGTGTAAATGAGAGGGAGGGTAGAGGAATGGTGAGGATGAAGGGAGTAGAGTTGGTAAAGGTGGATGAGTTTAAGTACTTGGGATCAACAGTTCAGAGTAATAGTGAGTGTGGAAGTGAAGAGGAGAGTACAGGCAGGGTGGAATGGGTGGAGAAGAGTGTCAGGAATGATTTGTGACAGACGGGTACCAGTAAGAGTGAAAGGGGTCTACAAGAGGGTAGTGAGACCAGCTATGTTATAAGGGTTGGAGACGGTGGCATTGACAAAAGGCAGAAGTCAGAGCTGGATGTGGCAGAGTTAAAGATGTTAAGATTTGCACTGGGTGTGACTAGGATGGACAGGATTAAGAATCAGTATATTAGAGGGTCAGCTCAGGTTGGACAGTTTGGAGACAAAGCAAGACAGTCAAGATTGCGTTGGTTTGGACATGTGCTGAGGAGGGATGCTGGATATATTGGGAAAAGGATGCTAAGGATGGAGCTGCCAGGTAAGAGGAAGAGAGGAAGGCCTAAGATAAGGTTTATGGATGAGGTGAGAGAGGACATGCATGCAGTTGGTGTGACAGAGCAAGATGCAGAGGACAGGAAGAAATGGAAACAGATGATCTGCTGTGGCGACCCCTAATGGGAACAGCTGAAAGATGATGATTATCTTATTTATCCACTTCTATCAGTATTGGAGCTACTCTTACAATTAATATAAGTGCTCCTCTTTTCCTTTGTCCCAAGTATTCTGCTGAATAAACTATCATCATCTTCCGGCTTTTCCCGTTAGGGGTCGCCACAGTGGATCATCTCTTTCCATTTCTTTCTATCCTCTGCATCTTGCTCTGTCACACCAACCGTGTGCATGTCCTCTCTCACCACGTCCATAAACCTTATCTTAGGCCTTCCTCTTTTCCTCTTATCTGGCAGCTCCATCCTTAGTATCTTTTTCCCAATATACCCATCATCCCTCCTCAGCACATGTCCAAACCAACGCAATCTCGTCTCTCTTGCTTTGTCTCCAAACTGCCCAACATGAGCTGACCCTCTAATATACTGATTCCTAATCCTATCCATCCTAGTCACACCGAGTGCAAATCTTAACATCTTTAACTCTGCCACATCCAGCTCTGACTCTTGCCTTTTTGTCAATGCCACTGTCTCCAACCCATATAACATAGCTGGTCTCACTACCCTCTTGTAGACCTTCCCTTTCACTCTTACTGGTACCAGTCTGCCACAAATCACTCCTGACACTCTTCTCCACCCATTCCACCCTGCCTGTACTCTCTTCTTCACCTCTCTTCCACATTCACCATTACTCTGAACTGTTGATCCGAAGTACTTAAACTCGTCCACCTTTATCAACTCTACTCCCTGCATCCTCACCATTCCTCTACACTCACTCTCATTTACACACATATATTCTGTCTTAGCCCTGCTGACCTTCATTCCTTTGCTCTCTAGAGTATATCTCCACCTCTCCAGAGTCTCCTCAACCTGATTCCTACTCTCACTACAGATCACAATGTCATCTGCAATCATCATAGTCCACTGGGCCTCCTGTCTGATCTCATCTGTCAACCTGTCCATCACCACTGCAAATAAGAAAGGACTCAGAGCTGATCCTTGATGTAATCCCACCTCCACCTTAAACGGATCTGTCACTCCCACTGCAGTCCTCGCCACTGTCACATTACCCTTGTACATATCCTGTACCACTCAAATACTTCTCTGCCACTCCCGACTTCCTCATACAATACCACAACTCTTCTCTAGGCACCCTGTCATATGCTTTCTCCAAGTCTACAAAGACACAATGCAACTCCTTCTGACATTCTCTGTATTTCTCCAATAACACTCTGAGCAAACATTGCATCTGTAGTGCTCTTTCCTGGCATGAAACCATACTACTGATCACTAATCATCACCTCCCTTCTTAAGCTAGCTTCTACTACTCTTTCCCATAATGTCAAGCTGTGACTGATCAATTTTATCCCTCTGTAGTTACTGCAGCTCTGTACATCACCCTTATTCTTAAAGATAGTTACCAAAACACTTTCTCCACTCCTCAGGCATCCTCTGACTTTCCAAAATTTCATTAAACAATCTAGTTAAAAATTCCACTGCCATTTCTCCTAAGCACCTCCATGCTTCCATTGGTATGTCATCTGGGCCAACAGCCTTTCCATTCTTCATCCTCTTCATAGCTGTCCTTACTTCCTCCTTGCTAATCTGTTTCACTTCCTGATTCACTATCCCCACATCATCCAGCCTTCTCTCTCTCTCTCATTCTCTTCATTCATCATTCTCTCAAAATACTCTTTCCATCTATTCAACACACTCTCCTCTCTTGTGAGTACCCTTTCCCTCACTATCCCTTATCACACCCTTACTTGCTGCACATCTTTCCCAGCTCTGTCCCTCTGCTGAATAAACTATCAAATTCACAAATTAATTTCTTTCAAAGTGCGTCTCCTGTAGCAACACAGTTCACTCCTCTTTTTTTTTTTCTAGTTGTCTGTAAGATTGATATTTAAAGACATTACAGAAAGCATCACTGTATTAAAATATTATTCCCACCTTTTATGTACAACAGCTTTTTTGTTAAATGTCTAGTTCCAGCTTTTGTGTTACATGCACACACTGTTTGGCAGGTTGAACTTTTATAGAGTTGTTTCTTGCCATATCCATTTGAGCCTATGTCACATCTTCAAAATGTTTTGTTTTACTGAAAGCCCTCAAAAATAAAATTAAAAAAAAACACCTTGATACCTCCAAAACCTATTCATTTAATACTAACACACAAAACTATGCACACTTTCAAATACTGAAGTTTTTCCCTCCTAATAGGAACAAATATCTCAAACTGACAGCCACACTATCAGACTTGAGTTAACCTAAAAGAAAGATAATCCAAACTAAGACGCGCTGTAGAGCCTGTACTTCTAAGTGTTTCGTCTTATATTTATATCTCTCCCAGCTGGGAAAACACCTCAATATGTAGAACATTATGTCCTAGCCAATTTCTCTTTATTAGATTGTCTCCTTAAAGACATGAGGACCAGATACATAACTGCTACTAAGCATACATTTGCTAGAAAAAAAAGCCTTATAATATTCAATATTCTTTTTCATTTACTTGCTTTCTCTTAAAACTTGTTACTAGATCAAGCTTAGGGCCCTAATCCAGTCATTCCACCACGCACAAATGAGAAAAAGCACATTAACTGCTGTTTTGTCATGCTCTTTTAACCAGACTTCTTTTCTTAACATTGCAGTGCCAGCGCCTACGTATCTTAAAACTGAGCAAGAAGATAAAAGAAAAAAAAAACATGAACACCTGTTTACAATAGTACCTCATTGCACTTAAAAAAAATAACTGAGAAAACTTTACTTTATACATGCAAAGAAAATCATACACTATAAAAATAGTAAGGAAAAAGTTGCTTTTACTTAACTTTCTCCCTCCTCTTCCCCTCTCCTAAGTATTTTTCTGTATGTTAATATGAAGTACAGCATATGCTTTAGAGTCCCCACAAGTCCAACAAAGTCTAAAAAAAAAGGCAAATATTTATAGATTTTCTTGTCATATTTTACAAATATAATTATTGCTTTGTAATCCCACATTTATCAGTTTGCAAGTTACTAGCTTTATTCATGTTAACTTCCATCTTCCAAATCCCCCCTCTGCTTCATTTCCAATGTACTCTGGATTCTTCTAGTCAACTCTCATGCTCCATTTCTTCTCTCCAGCATTTTACATTGAAGCATTGGAAAAGGTTTCAATTACAGTCTTTATTACCAGAACAAGATGCAGAATGCAGTTTCACAACTCACATTTTGTTGGACATACTTTTGTATTTCCTCCTTAACATGTACTTCATCAAAAATTGATTTTGTCCTTCCAGTGAAGAATATTTTGACGACAGCTGGATACATCCGTTTGAATCTCACACCTGCTTCTTCACATTCTCGGAATAGTGAAATAAATTTCCTCCTCTTCTGCCTGGTGTACAATGTCATTCTTCACAAACACTCTGCTGTCTCCCGATTTTAGTACTTTCTCCTTCTGTCACAGTTTTGCCAGACTCAACCACTTCTGCTTGTAGGATTGCATCTTTACTATTAAAAGTCTAGACTGCTTTCCTATAGGTAGGTTTGGAGCACACACGATATGGTCCTTCAGCTAACATCTCCGCTGTGGAATACCAATCCAGTTGCTTACTTCTGCTTTCATAAAATTAATACAGTCTTTTTTTTCCAGCTTGTCTGGTGCAGCTGAAAATATCAGGTTTTCCCTATGTCCTCTGTCTAATTTCATTTTTTTGAAAAAGCTCTTCTTGAGCAGATTCACATTCAGCTAGACTTTTCTTCATTTTGACCTCTGATGATTTTTGCAGATCACCTCATCTGAATTTATGTTTAAGGCTTCTTTCATTTTTTCCAACCTTTTGTTGTTTGAGTTGCTAATTACTTTAATGCATTTAATACAACAATGCACAATTTAGTTTTATTTAAAGGTAGCCAGTGCACTTTTTCTTTGGTCTAAAAGTCAATGTCTGATAGCATACAAGCTGTTTTTCACACTTGCAAGGGGAATATAGATAAGAAAAGAATAAGCAGCAATCAGTGTAAGTGGTAGCATGTGCTGTAATATGTACTTTAGCATGGGTAACCTTAACCTTAGGTTATGTAATGCCTGTGGTTAAAGCCATCAATCCAGGACAACTGTTCCTATCTGGAGGGCTATGCTTCATTTTTTGAAGATGTACACAGTTATGTGGGTTTGCTCTACGTTAACAGGGGGATGGGGGTGTTCTAAAAATGTCTATACTTTTGTTTGAGGGTTTTTGTTAAAGCAAAAAGTCTTGAAAAATGTGAAATACATTCAAATGGAGATGACATGAAACAACTCTATAAAAGATCAGCCTGCCATACATTACTGTGGGCATGTAAGACAAAAACTGGAAATACACATTCAAAAAATGTCATGTATAATAATGGATAAAAACAACAGATTTTTATCATAATTGCTACCCTATCCACATCACATTGGAACAGAAATTACCTTACAGGTACAGACAAAGTAAACTGCACTGAAGAATTGCATTAAAAAATACAAAGTGCAAATAGTAACGCTGCAGGAGACTTCTGGAAGGAAATAAGCATGTGAATGTGGTACAGAAAGGATTTCAGGATGGAAATTCAGTATGATAGCAGGGACAAAAGAAAAGGGGAGAAATAATACGGATTGCTAGAGGGGCTCCAATATTGACAGAATATAGAAAAAAAAAACAATAATGGTATATTTTTGTTAGTAAGGCACTATTGGCAAAGGAGGAGGATTACACTGGCATGTATTTATACTCTAAAACCAAAAGGAAAAAGGCAGGAGGCGGCACCAAACCACTCAAATATTTAATAAAACAAAAGTAACGTAAAGCACTTTTCATCCGATCAAGTGACTGGACTTCTTCAGACAAAATTAAACATCCGTTCTATTGTTTAAAAACATCTCCATTTACCTTCCTCTATAACAAATTAACCAATCAAGTATACCCACACACTCCCTAACAATTAACAAGTTAACTAAGCAAGAATACCTTCTAAACGGCAAAACAGTTAAGTATAAAAAAATTGTATAAAACAGTATGTACATGCTACAATAAATATGCATGACTTCAACATCCAACCAACAGTGAAATAAAATAGAAAAAAAGTTAGGAATAATGTTAGGAATAATGTTAGAAATTACAGTTAAAAATAAACCTAACTATTATGGCCCTACAGCACATATTTATTGCATAGGATACCGCAGACTATAATAGGAGAATGAGAAAGGTGTTAGAAAGTGAAACGTATATCAAAGTGAGTCTAAATGAAATGAACATAGCATATAGGAATATTAACTCCTTTTTGAATTATTTGTTCATTGATGGTCTGGTTGATGTACACACACTTAACTGCTTGACAAGTTTGTTTCCCAGGGTATCTTCCCTATTTAGTATCCCTAAGAGCACAGATGGAAATGTTTATGAAAGATTTGATTATGCCAAGGCTGGAGGTAGTTGAGGCTTAACAGCTAACAGTTAAGATAGGAGTAGATGAAACAAAAACAGTGAGAGAGAACAGTTAACAATGATGGGCATTTTGGTATCGCACTACACTACAGAAATTAATTAAAAGAGACTATCAGAAGTATGGATGAGAAAAATCAGAAGTCATGGCTGTTTTAAAGATTTTTTGGATCTCTATAATGGCTTAGAGGCAAAAGTGGAAAGATATAGAGCTACAATAATTACAAGAAAACAGTCAAAACTCAAACGGGATATAAACTCTGATAGGTTAAATCGAGCGTACATTGCATTTGACAAAATACAAGTCACACGCAATACAAATGATAGAGATATGGTTATTAGGCAAGGTGGTACTCAATTGACTGGTAACAATGACAACAGGGTTCCGGTATTAACATTCGAAAGAAATTTAGAGTGTACACCGACCACTAGTAACAACAATGGGAAAGATGAGTTTATACCAAAAGACTGTTTAGTGGTGGATCAAAATGCAATTGACAATGATAATAGATCAAGCTACGCACAAGTAGCGTGTACAGAGAACAAAAACATTGGTTGTGATTATGGCCCTTTTATGATGAAGGGGCCAGGAAAGAAAAGGACTACAAAGTGGTACAACACAACACAAAGGGAAAGGGAAAAACAGAAAAAAATGGTAAATGAAGATACCACTGATAATTACAGCTTGGACATAGTCAATTTATCAGACATGACTATCTGTAGAACTGACAAATGTGTTAAAGAAAGGTTTTTCATTTATTCCCGCAGTAAAAATGAATATTGGAAAATTGTTAGTTGATTTCAGATTTTACCTAAGAAAATTAAACCTTAGTTATATCATGCAGGACATTCTGAAGACTACAGATATGAATTCAGGTAGTAAACTTTCTAAACCTAGCACTTTCAACCCTCCATTACAAACTACATTACACACCTTTTTGTCCACATGTGAAAAAATTCAGAAAAATTAATGATGACAATTTTTCTGATAATCTCACTACAAAAGAACATCAGGCTCTTGGAGATATAAGTAACAACAGTAAATATAGAAAAATGAGAGCACACAAAGGAGGAAAAATTGTTGTAATGAATACATCAGATTATGAAAAGGCTATAGAAAATATGCTCGATGACAAAGCTGTTTATCAGCGTGTCACCAGTGGAGAGATAAGATTTACAATAAGACAGATGTAACACTCTGATATGTTCAGCCAAGGAGAGTTAGACAATGAGAACTATTCATTTGTGCAAGTAGAACATCCGAAGATAGCTACACTTTTTGGGATTCCAAAAATTCAAACAGAAAAAATCCTCCGTTTAGACCAATCATTTTGGCAAAGAATTCTAAAACTCAATATATTTCTGTTTGGTTAGACCAAATATTAAATCCTGTTGTTCAACAATCTAGATACTATTTAAGAGACTCTTGGCACTTGTTAGAAATATTAAGAGATTACAAAATACCAGAAGAGAAAATTTATTTTGGTACTCTAGATGTCAAGTCTCTTTACACTTCAATTGAACAGGAGGCATGCATAGAATACCTTAGAGAATATTTGGCAAATCATACAGACTTCAATGGAGTGAAAATAAACACTATGTGTGACATGATGGAGTTGGTATTAGCAAATAATTATTTCAAATTCAATAAGGTTTTCTATAAACAGACATCTGGTGTAGCTATGGGGGCAAGGGCTGCACCATCGTTTACAAATTTGGTTATGGCAAATTGGGAGTACAAATTTCTCAAACAGCATCCGAGTTTTGGAAAAGTACAAATCTATTTTTGATTTATAGACTGTTTTTTATTTGGAAAGGAAACCAGGAAGAATTTACAAGTTTGGCACAGGATTTAAATACCACTACAGAATTTTAGAATTCAAATTAAGTGGTTTTGGAGAGTCTATAAACTATTTGGATTTAAACATTCGAATAGACAAAGAAAATAATAGATTTGTAAGTAAAATATACAGAAAACCAGTTTTTGCCAACCAGTGTTTGCGCAGGTATAGCACCCACCCGCAACACATGAAAAAGGGAGTTGTAAAAGGGCAACTGATTCGTTTAAGTAGGCTGACAACAGATGAGGACATTTATATGGAAGAAGTACAGTTACTTAGAGGTCTTTTTGTTTCTAGAGGATATGACACAAAATGGATACAAAAAAATAGAAAAGGAAGTACTGTCCTTGAGAAAAGGGGTAGCACCTCCTATTTTACATTGTTTAAATATACTTATAGGACCAATAGAGTGTACAATGGAATCAGAACACAATAAAAACAAGGACTATAGGATAGCGTTTCCACTTCCTATAGTTAATGAAATGTGGTATATCAAAAATATCACTGAAAATAATTGGAAAATTATTTTAGGAAATAAAGATTTGGCGGATAGATTGGGATTTTCACCTAACTTTACATATAAGAAAGTTTTAAGTATTAAATCAATGTTAGACGTGGGAAATAAAGATACCACCAATACAATGATGTTTAGAAGTAACAAAAAAGGTACTTATGCATTTCACAACTGTAAGCAATGTGGGTTCATAACTTATTCTACATTTGTTACTCTTAGTCATTATAACATCACATTGTGGGCAAAAGACTACTATAATTGCAATAGTGAGCAGGTAGTCTATACAGCAATATGTTCATCCTGCAATAGTTACTACATAGGAAAGACAATAAGAAATTTGAAGCGAAGAATTTATGAACATAATTTGGCAATCAAGAAGAAAGATAAGACCAATTTGTTAGCTAGACATGCATTAATATGTACAGACTTCAAAAAGTGTGAATTTTTTGTATTAGAAAAGTTAGAAAAAGAATCTTTAAATGGAGATACAAACACACTGGAATGCAAAGAGGCTTATTGGCAGTTATATTTGGGTGCAGATAGTGCACCTGGTCTTAACAAGACTATAAATATAAAATGTTTTTTAAAATATAAACATTGATCAAGTATAACAGTATTCAATGTATGTATAACACCATATTCATCATTTTTTATTATGGTTTTTAATAATCATGCAATGTTTTAAGCAAATTGTATATAATACATTATTGCATTTGAAGTAAGTTACGTAATTTCCTGTTAAGTAACTATCATGTGGATATACAAGGAAGTTTAGGGTAGGGCATTTTAATATTAAAAGTGAATGAAAGCCTAAGTGATTGTCCGCTTGTGGTCATTTGGAATTTACAGACTCTGCTTTTTTTGGTTTCGTTTTGTGTACAATTGGAGGTGTTGGAGAGTGCTGTTTAGTAAAAACAGTGATGCATAATCAATCTACAGGAAAGTCTTCAGGAACCAGTGGTATTCTTGTGGAAGTATGGAAACTAGGAGGAAAGAAATTGGGGAGATTTTAACAGTAGTTTAAAAGCCGGGGAAGCACCAACAGCTTGGAAGAAAGCTGTGATGGCTGTACTACCTAAAGATGGTAAAGATCCATCAGACCAAGCTTTATATATTCCCATTTCAATTTTAAACAGGATTACAAAATGTATAGGTCTATACTAACTAAAATAATGGCAAAGTTGTTGCCAAAACTGAGAGATCTGGCTCAATGGGGTTTTGTGGAAAAGAGGCAAACATTTAACATTAATAGAATGATGATGATTCATATATTATTAAGCTAATGATCCAGGGGGCCTTTCTAAGCCTAGCTAAGTTTTCACACAAAAGAATGATGACATCCTATATCCATGTAGGACACAGAGGGTCATGCAGAATTGCAGCAGATAGTAAAGACAACCACATGGCCTTCTATAGTTAAGTAAAGAATCCCCATGGCAATATCCATACTTGCTCTGAGCTACTGCACAATGGTACCTCCTATACCGAGCCAACAGATATTGCCAATATACAGGCCGACAGACTCAGTGCCAACTTTACCCCCCGAACCAATTACAATACCAATAGATTACCAGGCACCCAGTGTTACTACTGCACAGGTTAAAACAGCACTGTCCAAGGCCAAGAATACAGTTTCTATGGGACCCGGCAATATTCCTGGCTGTGTTCTACATGAACTGCAGAGTGAACTGGCACCTCACCTGTGTGTCCTGTTCAATCATAGCCTCACCTCAGTCTTTGTCCCTACCAAATGGTGCACTGCTACAGTCATCCCTCTCCACAAAGGAGGAGTGACTACAGACCCTGGGAACTATTGCCCCATTAGCCTGACTAGTCCGATATGCAAAGCTATGGAACGCATCATGATGGACCTAAGAAACAAGGATATAGGGAATGTCCAAATTCTGGATCCCACACAGTTTGGTTTTGTGAAGGGTAGATCATGCCTGCTCAACTTGGTCGACTTCTTTGAGTCAGTCACCAGAGCTGTGGATGAAGGCAAAGTGGTTCATACAGCTTACCTTGATCTGGCCAAGGCCTTTGATACCATTCCCCACTCAGGAATCGTAGAAAAACTCACTAAGCTAGGCATCAACCCCTATAATCACTAGGTGGGTTGCAAACTGGCTCACAGACAGAACCCACAGTGTGAAAGTAGCGGACACCAAGACAGACTGCTGACCAGTCACAAGTGGAGTCCCACAGGGTTTGGTCCTGGGTCCTCTCCTGTTTGGTATCTACTTCACTGAAGTCCAGGCCAACAGAAAGGGACTCTGGCTGACAAAGTTTGCAGATGATTGCAAGTTGGGAGCTATTAACTCCTCAAGTGATGTTGACATCCTACAGAAAAGCCTCACTGAGACCAACGACTGGTGTCAGAACCATGGCTTTAAGCTCAATGCCAAAAAATGTGTCATCACCCCCTTTGGGAAAAACACGGTTCCCATAAATTACCAAATGGATGGTAGTCCACTGAACACAGAAGGTGTTATAAGAGATCAGGGAACACAGGTTGACATCAACCTCTCTCTTTTGACCACCACATTGCCAGGGTGGTCAGAAAGTCCTATATGGCACATCTCATTACTTAGGGTTTTGCATCCAGGAAGAAAGAGGCCATTGTCTCCCTCTACTCTTACCTCATTATGCCAATCAGAGTACAATGCCCCATTTAGCATGTACCTCTCTAGACACCTACAACAACTGGAAAGGCCGCAAAAGTACCTCACAAAGAGGATCCTAAGCCTTAAACATTTGTCCTACATGGACAGACTCAAAAAAACTCCAACTATTCTCTGTCTCATATCGCCTACTTAGAGGCGATCTCTGCTTGACTTACAAAGGCGTGTCTGACCCAGCTCTGTAAGAAATGCTACATCTAAAGAAATCCTAATCCGTCCGCACCACACTCTCCACAGACCTCAATCTCATTACCACAATCAACAGAACATGCTGGAGGGACAGGTTTATAACCCAGAGACTGCTCATGCTATGGAAGAGACTTCCCATACATGTCAAACAGAGCACCTGCACCTCACTGGCCCTCTTCAAGAGGAAATCTTGATGAGTGGATGGGAAATAGAAAATTCATCCTAGGGATCATTCCAGTGGCTCTACTCGACAGATGCACTGGAAACTAAGGTTGGGTGGCATGACGCCAGGGTAATCCTATTGGCTAGGCTTGTAAAGGTTCCAGGGCCATTAGCCTAGTACAAACCTATGAACCTACAAGCTACCTCTGTCCATAACGGACATGGGTGCCAGGCTTGGTATAAATTTCCTATTCCTCATCCACTGATCTTGGTTGCACTTAAACTGGGTAACAAACTCAGCTTGACATGGATAGGAAGCCTGTTCCTTAGGAGGGGCAGTGTCTAGAACACATACCTGTCTCTCCAGCACATTCTAAGTCACAGACAAAATTCATCTCCTTAGACCTTGCATTTCTGGTAATGTTTGACTTACGAATGGACAGGATATTCATAAGTGTGGCCTGCAAACGCATTGTAAGACCGGCACAAATCACCCCTCAGCAATGTATAGAATACTGAGTAGATGGAAAGAGCTTTAAGGCACTCTGCATAAGGCTGGGCTGTTACACCTTGTACTCTCTTTGTAAGGAACCTCTGAGGTTGCTGTAGTTGCTGCATGTGCCTGGTCAGGTACAAACTGAAGGAAGCATTATACTCTGACTGGTCTGATAAAGGCAGAGTACAGTGGGATAATAACCTCTTTGGACTGAGATGCCATGCCCTTACAAAGTTGAGCAACATAAAAGGATTTCACCACTGTGGCTATGTGGTGGTTGAAGGCAAGGCTACTGTTTTTGTGTGTATCCATATCCCTGATCAATGGGTTGACTCTTAGGGCATTATTATCAACATGGTAAGTAGCCAGGATTGTGGGCTTCCCAAATAGTACAATCATGTATTTTGTAGCAATGAGTTTGCACCATGGCTTTGCCACCATTCAGAGATGGGCCTTCTTGAATAATGCTAGTGTCTGCAGGAGAGTCTATGATAACTCCCAGCTTGCAATCATCTGCAAACTTAGTCAGCCATAAACCTTCAGCATTGGCTTCCATTTCAGAAAAACAGATGCCAAAAAGGAGCTGGCCCAGTATTGAGCCCCGGGGGACTCCACTACTGACTGGCCTCTTGGTGGAGGAGGCCTAATCTATTTTGACCTCCTACGGCCTATCAGTGAGACAGTTGGCTATCCAATGGGTGAGAAAAGGGTTTATCCCTAAATTAATGAGCTTGCCTATAATGCCTGAGTGGGGTATTGTATCAAAAGCCTTGGCCAGGTCAAGGTAAGCTGTATGCGGTCTTATCTTCATACAGTGCTTTGGTGACACTCTCAAAAGAGGCCACCACATTTAACAGTTATGACCTTCCTTTAACAAAGGCATAGTGTGATGGGTCCCGAGTTTGCAGGTAACCTACGTCCTCATTTATCATATCCACAATGATTCTTTTCATGGCCTTACATATGAGGCTGGTCAAACTTAGGGGCTTGTAGTTATCCAGATCAGTGGTTGGACCTCCTTTGTGCAGGGGAATCACTGTAGAGACATCTTCCATTCCTTGAGCACTAATCCTGGCTTTAAGCCTGAAAAGTTGAAAAGTGATTCAAAGTGGATTAGAGAGGTCCTGTTTCATGCTATTTATTAAGCATCCCATGATGTTACTAGGACCCATCGATGCAGTGTTTTGGCTTTGGAAAGTGCATTGAAGACCTGTTCTCTAGTAATGGTTGGGGGATTGTGGTATGCGGTATTTCCTTTGGACTATCAGTGCGAATGTAGGGAGAAATTTGAGCTGAACCTGTCAGCCAAAAGGTTGGCAATGACATCTGGTTCATTGTGGGTGATGACATTTACAATAAGTTCTGCACACTGTAGTGTCTTTCCCATGATGTTATAGACACAGCTGTGGAAAACTTTGTGGTTGACCTTTGTCTGAAGCTATTTTTTCTTCAAATTTAGCCTTTGAAGTATTAATGAATCTTCTTAGTTGACCATTTAGATTAGTCAGGGGGCTTTTTATGTATAGCTTTGTTCCTTCTATGCTTGGCCAAGATTTTTTTTCTTTTGTATAACGATTGACATTGGGATTCCACCAGGGAGATTTGTCTTTTAAATTGTCTTACTCTTAATATGACTGGGCGCAACTCTCTCTATACAACCACTATGACTGTACAGAGATTATGTAAATAGCTCGGTACATGCTATGGTGTTTACTAGGTTTGGGGGTGCTAGAAATTTAGTCAAGGTGTTGCCTAGTAAAGAGAGGTTAACCTTGGAATAGTTCCCAAGTGTTTTGGTTTTGCTGGATCCCCAAATTTCATTTTTATTTCAAGCAATACTGCCTTATGGTCAGATCTGATGAGTGAAGACATTACGTTGGGTGAGGAACATCGGCCTCCCCATGTTTGTGGGCACAAGGTCAAGGATGTTTGTACACCTGGTAGGAGAACTCACCAACTGTTCCAGGATGTTGGTATTAAAGTTTAGGAATCGCTGGGCTTGTGCATTAGAAATAGTGTAGGATTTCCAATCTGTAGAGGGTTGAATGGTGAGGGACTCTAGTACATTAGGATAGGTAGTATGGATTTCTGAGACATGGAGAGGGATCTATAGGTTGCAAGGATGTAGTACGAGACCCTGTTTATAGTGAGTTGGACAATGTTTGAGTTTCAGTAGGTCATACACTAATATGGATGCGAGGTTGATTTTAATATAGACTAAGACTCCTCCACCTTTAACTCCCTCCTGTGCAGTAGCTAGTCTAAAGGTGTGAAAAGCATTATAACTTTGCATTGCTGGGGGAACTCTCTTCAACTTTAAATCATGTCTCCATTACTAGACAGATGTCTACACTCTCCAGGGAAATAAAGGTTTACAGGTAGTGGAGTTTCTTCTAAAGACTTCTAGCATTGAGAAGTACCACTTTCAGATATTCCTTCATAGGTTCAGTTAAGTTGGGAGGTTTATCAGTTTGGTATTGCCTAAAAAAGGCACTATGGGGGTGGAAAAGGTCTTTATCAATATCCAAAGCCTAGAGGGGTAAGTGCAGACCAGTCCTGACAAAGTAGCAAGGTCTGTCAAACATTTCCTCCCAGGCTGTCAAATATTGTACCTACTTGGACTGACACCAGAAACTAAGCCAATTGTTAAAATCAATCATTTTCTGTTAGTAACATGGCATCATCCTTGGAGAATATAGTATGCTGAACGCTAGGCACAAATCAGCCTGAGGCACAGTCCGCGAGTTCGATCATGTCTTTCTTCATTCAGTCAAGGGAGGTTCACCTCAGGTCATTAACACCTACATGGACTATGATAGAGTCAATACTAGTATGTGTGGTTCAATGACTGTAGTGCTTGTGACTTGACAGATCTTAGCCCCAGAAAGGCAGCTAACCATGACTCTCACCTTGGATGGTGTTTTAACAAAGTGTTTATATGATGGCTGTTGACCCTTTTTTGATATTGCTGTTCAGGAAGTCTTAATGTTTTAGGAAGGTTACTTGTAATTGCCTCAGCATTAACAGTTTACCCTGTGAAGCAGGTGCGGTGCAAGAGTCACTGACAACCTCTATAGAATTAGTTTTGGTTGCATGAGAGTTTTGTCTCCAGCTCTAAAGTGTATTTACACCTCTTGCATACTTTGTTTTATTAAGAATAAGTGGGTTATCAGTGTACATAAGGCAATTATTACAATGCCTCAGAATACTCATCTCAACCAGACTGGCCACAGAGAGAGTTGAGAAGTGCATATCGACGGCTACTGATCTACTTGGGAGGAGTGAAGGAAATTTAAATATGGAATAGCTATGCACAAACTAGATGCTCTAGTAGGTGCCACTGCATGGAGAGCAGCAATTTGAACTAAATACTGAAAGAAAAAAAGTCAACTACTGCAAATATTCTGCACAGAAATGCTCTTCTCAAGTAGTGTGGTCACCAAATGCCCCAGCATCTGAGATTCACATTTTTAGACAAGCTAGCCCTCTAGTCAATCAAATAAAAGCACAATTAGACTTAGGGCATACAACAGCAATTCCCAGCTCAGAAGGGCGTAGGCTATCCTTTCCTCTCACAAGAGTGTAGACCACAAACTTTCCTAATGTAAAATAACTGGTTTGCAGCCCAAGTGCTTAAACCAAAACAAAGACACTTAGAATAACAGGCACAATAAGCCTTCACCAGTAATTCCAGCTCTGAAGGGTAGAGGCTATTCTCCTCCCACAAGAGCGTAGACCACAAACCTTCTTAATGCAAAATAACTGGTTTGCAGCCCAGGTACCTAAACAAAAACTAAGACAAAATAAGCCTTCACCAGCAATTCCCAGCTCAGAAGCAACCCTCTCCTCCCACAAGTTCAGATCACAAACCTTCCTAATGTAAAATAACTGGTTTGAAGCCCAAGTGCTTGAACTAGTACTTAGAGGCCTAGAATAACAGTTACCATAATCAGGCTACTAAAAAGTAATAAATTCAGCAGATTAAATGCAAGTGAACACTAAGAACATGCAGAATAAAGCTAAATAAAAGTATGAAGATGCACAAATACAGTAAATCTGTACAATGATCTAGAGGGAAGAGGAATGCAAGAAAACACCACTGCTGCTGATGGATCTTGATGTAGAGAAAATATCTGACAAGCATTAGCATTCCCTGATACAATAGTAAGGTTAAAGGACCACTACGTGCAAATGATGAAGAAAACATATTTTTTTATCTTGCCATGATTTACTACACCTCCCCAAAGCTGCCTGCAGCAAAATAAGTACTCATTCCTAATTTTATTTAGTTTTTTTACTCTTGTCTGCCCCCATGGGGGCAGACATCGCGATTCCTTTGGAAAGCTAAATCTGTCCCATAATGCACAGACTGAGAACAAATAGCCCTACCATTTGTTGTCAGACTACACTTCCATTCACTTAGAATGGAACACCTGAAAAAAACTGCCAAGTTTGAGAGTCTGCAGCTCATGTGTCACTGACTGGTATGCGCCATGTTTTACAAATGTTGTTCCTACTGATGTACTACACATTATCTGAAAGAAACTTGCAAAAGTGTCAACAAATTACTGAGATAAAAAAGACTTTTCACAAGGAGCAATTTTGCAAGTTTCAGTTCCTGGCCAGGTTACTCCTCCCATCTCCCCTCCTTCAGTGGGCTACAGTCTCTCATTTCCAGCTTTACTAGATTCAACTATTTAGTCAGCTTTGCATGACAATAGACATAAAAAAAAAAAAAAATCACAGACTGGTGTGCCACTAAATCCGTTCCTTTGTATGTGTCTTCACTTCTGAATAGCATTTCCCAGGAATAAAAAAAAAAAAAAACCCGCATCAGTCCAGAGTTTAGGCCAGTCTATCCATTTAAAATGTGCACAGTAAAATATTCAACTTATAATGCATTTTGGCTGCTGACATGGTTATCTTTACAAAAATCTATCTTTACAAAAATTTCTCTTTAAAAAAAAAAACTTTTTCTAAGCTTGTTTCTTGCCTTTCCTGTGGGTAGTCTAGCCTGGATATAGATTTGCTGTGTCCAGGACTATTTGTAGGCTTCTAGGCAGGGCCGGCCTTAGCCGAAATGGCGCCCTAGGCAAAGTAGTGCTCAGGTGTCACCTTAAGCTCCACCCATACCACACTCATGAAACACCCCTATTTGAGCCACGCCCACTGGGTCATTCCCCAATAAAGCCACTCCAGTCATTTCCTTAAATTTAAATGCATAGGAAGAAAAAGATACCTTGTAATGTAGTTATACTGCAGCTACCTTTGCATATGTATTTTCTACTTTAAATACAAGATCCAGATCATGGTCAAATAGGGTTCTAGGAAGGGTACTAGACCACCACCCCATAGCAGCCCCTCCTGCAGCAACCCCCAGCAGCAGCCCCCTCCTCAGCCATTCCAGTGTTCCATTATTTGGTTATCTCACCAGTTACCATGCATATGTTCTATTTGCTTCTACAGTGATTACAGATATTGAAACAAAATAGCACAAACACAGATAGCCACTTGCTAAACATGAACTCTCTGACCATAGTTTTCTATAGGAAATCACTGCTGCTGTGGTTTCCAAATGTGTGCCTACAGTGACTCCTTGGTTTGGAGATTTCTCCCTTCTTCATGTTTGTGCAACTATGGAGTTGTCATATATAAGTTCAGGGTGTAAGGGTACAAGCCATCAACATGGTTAGGGGTACAGAGGAGCTTGACCCCCTTGCAAAAAGTACTTGCATTTGACTTTTTGTGGGGTTGATTTGTTTGACCATTTGCACTCACCTCCAGGCTAGTTGCTCAGCATAATGCCGCCAAGGTTATCCAAGTGCAACTAACTCTGGGCAAAACTGCAATCCAAATTATAACTTGCTACAGATCACCCACCATGCCCCAGGATTCCCACTCCTCTTTTCTTGATGTACTGGAAAATATTAGGGTTCAACCAAACACCCTAATAATGGGCGATTTCAACTACCCCACCATTAACTGGGAAAACTACTCATATACCAACTCCTTCGCTCAACGCTTTCTGGAATTCATAAACTCCAATGCCCTGGATCAACTTATCCACAACCCCACCAGGGGCAACAATATCGTAGATCTAGTCATTACCAATATGAGTGACCGGTGTGCCACACCTGAAGTCAACGCCTCATTGGTCCGATCCGACCATAAGCTAATTACCCTAGATATCCACATCCTGCCTCCACCCCCCATTAAGGAAACCATGGTAAAAAATTTCTCCAAAGCCAACTTCATGCTTCTTAAGACAGAAGTGGTGAACTTCATGACACCCATGCAGAAGGACAATACAGCTACGACTACTGAATCCTACACAATTGCACTTTATAAGCACTTACATGAGTGGATGGATCGTGCTATCCCAAACAGAACCAAGACGCTATCCTCCAAAAACAGGAAGCCAATCTGGTGGTCCCCCTGCCATAAACAAACTGTACAACAGAAGGAAGAAACTCTTGCAAAAGAGAGTAAAATCCCACGAGTGGAGGAGCTCCCTGGTCAGCCTCAGTAAGAAGCTGCAATCCCTGATAAAATCTTCCAAAGCTAGTTATGAAAACAAAATCGCCACCGATTCTAAAGACAACCACAAAGCATTCTATAGCTATGTCAAGAATCTCAATGGCAACACTCAGATCTGCTCTGAGTTACAGCACAACGGCACTAAATATACAGACCCAACTGATATTTCCAACATCCTGGCAGATAGGTTCAGTGCTAACTTTACCCCCCCTCTCACCCCCTAAAGAGCCCATCTCTATACAGGAAGAATGCAAAGTTCCTGTAATCACAGCTGCACAGGTAAAAAACCACACTCTCCAAAGCCAAGAACACAGCATCCATGGGACCAGACAACATCCCAGGCTGCGTTCTACACGGACTACAGAACGAACTGGCACCCCACCTAAGTACCATGTGCAATCATAGCCTCACCTCAGGCTTTGTGCCTGCTGAATGGTGCACAGCAATGGTTATCCCATTCCACAAGGGGGGGTGCCACCACGGACCCTGGGAACTACCGCCCCATTAGCCTAATGAGCCTGGTCTGCAAGGCCATGGAACATATCATCATGGAACTTATAAACAAGGACATTGGTAATCTCCAAACTCTGGATCCCACCCAGTTTGGGTTTGTAAAAGGCAGATCATGTCTCCTAAACCTGACAGACTTCTTTGAAGCAGTCACCAAAGCTGTAGACAAGGGTAAGGTGGTTAACACAGCCTATCTAGATCTTGCCAAGGCTTTCGACACCATCCCCCACTCTGGAATTATAGATAAACTCACTAAACTAGGTATAAATCCCTATGTCACAAGATGGGTTGCCAACTGGCTCACTGACAGAACCCACACTGTGAAAGTAGCAGACTCCAAATCTGACTTCAGACCAGTGACAAGTGGAGTACCACAGGGTTCACTCCTGGGTCCTCTCCTGTTTGGTATCTACTTCTCTGAAGTACAGGCTAACACAGAAGGTCTTTGGCTAACGAAGTTCACAGATGACTGCAAACTAGGAGCCATAATCGAAACTTCTAACGATGTAACATCCTACAAAAGGGCCTCAATGAGACCGATGCCTGGTGTCAAAGCCATGGCCTCAAGCTCAATGCTCAATGCCAAAAAGTGCATTGTCATCCCCTTTGGCAAAAACTCTGTACCCATGAACTACAACATAGGCAGTAGTATACTTAACACCGAAAGTGTGATGAGAGAGCTTGGGACACAGATGGACAGTAATCGCTCCTTTGATAATCACATCACCACAGTAGTCAGGAATTCCTTCTATGTGGCACACCATCACAAAAGGTTTCTCATCCAGAAAAAAAAGAGGTCATTGTTCCCCTCTACTCATCACTCATTAGACCCATTATAGAGTACAACGCCCCTTTTGGTATGTACCTCAAGACATCTACAACAACTGGAAAGGCTGCAGAAATACCATGCACTTGTTAAACCCATCCTTATAGGAAAAGGGACTAGGACAAACCTTGTGTCATATAGACACATAAGTTTACATTCTTGTTATGGAAAAAATAATGGAGGAGGTTATTTTGGATACATTACTGGAAAAGCTCTGACTTGAAATCATATATCAATATGTATATGTTGAAAACAGTTCCATAACCACCTGTAACATGATGTCCAATAATAATATAAGAGCCATAATAAAACATTTTGAGCTGATGCAATTTATATAGACAAACTTCAGTCCTTGATAGGGTTATATAGAAGACACTGATCAATGCATTAGAGCAACTATGTATTGATGTAATATTGACAAGCTGGCTAGCTGCATGGCTTACTATAGGAAATGGCAAATATCATACAGCAATTGGGCAGGTAAAATGCTAGGTTACAGTCAGGGTGTCCCACAGGACTCTGTCCTAGACCCATGCTTGTTTAGATTGAATCTGTCAGATCTATCTTTTTCATCTGTGATATTCTACAGTCTGCATGTTGATGACTTGAAAAATGGGGCAAAATGATTACATTTGTTACAGATAGGGCATGTCTGCAAATTAACGACTAAATTGACATTTGGGTACAGGAGAACAATATGCTGCTAAACACATAAAATACTAAGTATATGAGTTTTGGGAGACGATTGAAGGGTGAATATTTAACACAGTATAACATGATTGAAACTGTAGATTAATTTAAGGACCTGGGTATATGGGTAGATCCAGATACGAGGGTGCCACTTGTTATAATTACACTGAATGATGCTTCTTGTTGTGCACTAAAACCTCTGTAACGACTGTAAGGCAGGGCGCCTTTCACCACTCAATGCAAAATATTTGAGGGAGAATAACTTGATTTGCATGGCTAGAATGTTTACAATGGTGTCAGTAGAATGGTGATCCCTCAACTCAAAGTGGTGGACCAACTGCACTCCTGTAATTGAAACAAACCGTTTTCTACAAGTGTAGCAGGCTGATGCTGGGGAGGGCGCATTGTAGACTTTAGGGCAGCGGCGGTGAAATTAAAAAATAAATAAATAAATAAATAAATAAAAAGAAACGGGACGTTGTTGTCTGTTCTGCTTTTCCAGGTTAGGGGTCCTCACAACAGAACTCCGCTCTGTAATTGCCCTTGGGCGCATTTACAGAGCGAGTTTGTTAGATTCCCAACCTGAAAGGCAGAATAGACAACATTCTTTTTTTATCGCTGCCTAAAGACTACATTGCCCTCCCCAGCATCAGAATGCTGGGGAGGCCGCAATTGTAGTCTTTCGGGCAGCGGCGGTGAAATAAAAAAAAAAAAAAAGAAACGTCTGTTCGGCTTCCAGGTTAGGGGTCCTCAACAGAACTCCGCTCTGTAAACTGCACCCTCTGATGCTGGGGAGGGCGCAATTATAGTCTTTAGGGCAGCGGCGGTGAGAAATAAAAAAAAAAACACGTTGTTGTCTGTTCGGCTTTTCCAGGTAGGTGTTGCACTTGTCACAACACAGAACTCCGATCCGTGAATTGCGCCCTTTTGAGGCCGGCCTGCATGGCGCCCTAGGCAGTCGCCTAGTTCGCCTATGCCTACGGCCGGCCGTGCTTCTAGGGCCCAAGCCTTTCTGTGTTGGAGGGAAGCCTTCTAGCTTAATTTTGTTTCTTAGAACTAGCCAGTTTTTTGTTTCAGCACTTGTTCAGAACTTATTGTAAGCACTAAATAAGCTACAAATTACTACAGCACTCAACTTTCCTCACTGTCTAGAGGAAAACAGTTTCTAGTACTTAACAAATAGGCATCTATCCAGGCATGTCTAAGGGTCATCTCCCGGTGTTTTCTCCTGTCTACCTGATGAATCTGGGCATCTTGGGGCAATGCAGTAATTGCCTCATGTACACAGACAACCCTCTCCTCCTACCACCCAACACTACAACCTGTGAGAGATGCACTTATATAGCCAAACTGGAAGCAAAGCTCTCTTCACCCAAGACTGGACTAGACAGTCAAGAGGAGAAGGTAAACACTTGCACCACACCACACTCAGCACATAGTCCCGCAAAACCTACACCACCAAAACACACACACAGAAACACAAAACACACACCTACATTCGAGGAGGCTCTCAGTAAAAACCTGCCCAAGCAACAGGGACCTCCAAAGCAGAAACACAAGCAACCTCCACCCCCCCAACACAACCCAAATGACACACAGCCCACAAACTCAGTGTGCCACTCAACCACAGCCCATAAGGCATAACAACATACCCAACACTCTAGTCATAGGTGACTCTATAGTCAGGCACACTGATGTTGCACTCACCAGGCTAAACAAGGAGAAAGTTACTGTCAGCTGTCTGTCGGGTGCCAGGATCCGACAACGCATGCACTCAGGTCACTCCACAACAAGTACAAATATGACTCTGTCATTGTCCATGTTGGTGTGAATGACCTGAGACTTACCTCCTTGGACTACATGAAAAGGGACATGGAGGAGCTGTCCAATCTTGTAGCCCAGGCAGGTATGACCCTAGCCCTGAGTAGCATCCTGCCATCACCCAGAATGATACCACAGTACAAGGACAAAACGATTGACCAACAATTGGATAAGCTTCTGGTGTCATTCTAAGGGGATCCAGTATCTGTCTGCCTGGGATGACATGATCGACAAGTCACGCTGCTTTGCCAGAGATGGCCTGCACCTGTCGCCCCTGGGATTCCGGATACTGGCTAAGGCTCTAGCCATCCCTATAGTGCCTTTTTTAGGCAAGGTTTAAATGACAAATTCACCACCCTAACATGTACAGGCAAGAAGAATCTGAGGGTATTGCTACTCAATGCTAGAAGTCTAAACCTCAAAATGCACTCTCTCGAGGCACTACTTAAAATGGAGAACATCAACATCTGTGCAGTGACAGAGACCTGGTTCAAGGCTCCAGAGAGTACCCCTGCATTACCAGGCTATAATTCATACCACACCTTTCGGCCACCTAACCTGGACCGAAACACTAAAGGCAGAGGCGTGTCCATATTCATTAAGGATATCCACACCTCCAGGCTAGTTGCTCAGCATAATGCATCCGAGATTATCCAAGTGCAACTAACTCTGGGCAAGACCGCAGTCCAAATTGTAGCTTGCTACAGATCCCCCACCATGCCCCAGGATTCCCACTGCTCCTTTCTTAAGACACTGGAAAATATTAGGGTACAACCTAACACCCTAATAATGGGTGATTTCAACTACCCTACCATTAACTGGGAAAACGACTCATGTACCAACTCTTGTGCTCAATGTTTTCAGGAATTCATAAATTCCAATGCCAAGGATCAACTTATCCACACCCCCACCAGGGGCAGCAATATCCTAGACCTGGTTATTACCAACATGGGCAACCGGTGCTCCACAACAGAGGTCAATTCCTCGTTGGTCAGATCCGACCATAAACTAATCACCCTAGACATCCACATCCCTCCCCCACCCCCCATTAGGGAAACCGCAGTAAAAAATTTCTCCAAAGCCAACTTCACGCTTCTTAAGACAGAAGTGGCAAACTTCACAACACCCATGCTGACGGACAATAGAGGTATGACTGCGGAATCCTACACAAATGCACTTTATAAACACTTACATGAGTGCATGGATCGTGCAATCCCTAACAGAACCAAGATGCTATGCTTCAAAAAAAGGAAGCCAATCTGGTGGTCCCCTGCCATAAACAAACTCTACAACAGAAGAAAGAAACTGTTGCAAAAAAGAGTAAAATCCCATGATTGGAGAAACTCCCTGGTCAGCTTCAGTAAGAAGCTGAGATCCCTCATAAAATCATCCAAAGCTAGTTATGAAAAGAAAATCGCCACAGACTCTAAAGACAACCACAAAGCATTCTATAGCTGTGTCAAGAATCTCAATGGCAACACTCAGATCTGCTCTGAGTTCCAACACAATGGCACTAAATATACAGAACCAACGGATATTGCCAAAATCCTGGCAGATAGGTTCAGTGCTAACTTTACCCCTCTGTCATCCCCTAAGATACCTCTATACCAGAAGAATGCAAAGTTCCTGTAAATTCCTATAATCACGGCTGCACAGGTAAAAAAACACACTATCCAAAGCCAAGAACACAGCATCCATGGGACCTGACGACATCCCAGGCTGTGTTCTACATGAACTACAGAATGAACTGGCACCCCACCTAAGTATCATGTTCAATCATAGCCTCACCTCAGGCTATGTGCCCACTGAATGGCGCACAGCAACAGTTATCCCACTCCACAAAGGGGGAGCCACCACAGACCCTGGAAACTACCGCCCCATTAGCCTAACGAGCCTGGTCTGCAAGGCTATGGAGCGTATCATCATGGAACTTATAAACAATGACATTGGTAATCTCCAAACTCAGGAACCCACCCAATTCGGGTTTGTAAAAGGCAGATCATGTCTCCTAAACCTGATAGACTTCTTTGAAGCAGTCACCAAAGCCGTAGATGAGGGTAAGGTGGTTCACACAGCCTATCTAGATCTCGCCAAGGCTTTTGACACCATCCCCCACTCTGGAATTATAGATAAACTCACTAAACTAGGTATAAATCCCTATGTCACAAGATGGGTTGCCAACTTGCTCACTGACAGAATCCACACTGTGAAAGTAGCAGACTCCAAATCCAGCTTCAGACCAGTGACAAGTGGAGTACTACAGGGTTCAGTCCTGGGTCCTCTCCTGTTTGGTATCTACTTCTCTGAAGTACAGGCCAACACAGAAGGTCTTTGGCTAACGAAGTTCGCAGATGACTGAAAACTAGGAGCCATAATCACAACTCCAAAACATGTGGACATCCTACAAAAGGGCCTTGCTGAGACAGATGCCTGGTGTCAAAGCCATGGCCTCAAGCTCAATGCCAAAAAGTGCATTGCCATTCCTTTCGGTAAAAACTCAGTACCCATGAACTACCACATAGGTGGTAGTCTACTTAACACCGAAAGTGTGATAAGAGACCTTGGGACACAGGTGGACAGTAGTCTCTCCTTTGATAATCACATCGCCATAGTAAGTCAGGAAATCCTTCTATGTGGCACACCTCATCACAAAAGGTTTCTCATCCAAGAAAAAAGAGGTCATTGTTCCCCTCTACTCGTCACTCATTAGACCCATTATAGAGTACAATGCCCCTTTTGGCATGTACCTCACAAGACATCTACAACAACTGGAAAGGCCACAAATACCTCACAAAGAGGATTACTTGCCTCAGACAGATGCCCTACGCAGACCGTCTCAAAAAACTCCAGCTTTACTCCGTCGCATATTGCCTACTCAGAGGTGAGCTCTGCCTAATACAAAGCTATGTCAAACGCATGCTCCACTTAAAGAAATCCAAATCCCAATCCCTCCGAGCTACACGCTCTAGGGACCTAAACTCTGTCACCACAATAAACAGAACATGCCAGAGGGATGGATTCCTGTCCCAGAGACTTCCCATACTCTGGAATAAACTACCTATCTATATCAAACAAAGCTCTTCATTGGCACTCAAGAAAAATCTTGATGATTGGATGGGAAATAGAAAATTCACCCCGGGGATCACCTCTGTGGCTCTGCTCGATAGTGGCACAGGAAAATAATTTTCTTGGGAGGTAAAAGCCAGGGTACCTTTTTGCCTGGGCTTGTATAGGCCCCAGGACCGATTAGGTTCATAGGTTTATACTAGGCTATCTGCCCCAAGGCATTTATAAGCCTAGCCCGAATTTTTGTGGCTTACGCCACCCCTTATATGAAAAAATACTGTACCCATTAGTTTGTTGTGCCTCTGTCCAGCAGTGACACAGAGATGATTCCCGGGGTAAATCTACGATCTCCCATCCACAGGTCAAGATTTCTCTTGAACAGAGCCAGCGAGGTGCTCTGCCTCACATGGACCGGGACTCTATTCCACAGCATAGGGAGTCTCTGAGTGATAAATCTATCCCTCCAGCACGCCCTATTTATATCCGTGCTAAGGTTTAAGTCGCTTGCTCTAGTGGTTTTGGTGGATTTGGATTTTTGAGGTGGAGCATGTCCATTAATTCGGGTTGGACATGGCCTTGTATGTCAGGCACATGTCACCTCTGAGCAGACGGTATGCGACTGAATGGAGCTGGAGTTTCTTCAATCTGGCAGCATATGACAGATTTTGGAGTCCCTTTATCCTTTTGGTGAGAAACTTTTGGGGTCTCTCCAATTGCTGCAGATGTCGGGCGAGATACATCCCGAATGGGGCATTGTACTCGATCATTGGTCTGATAAGTGAAGAGTACAGGGGAACAATGACCTCACTAGATCTGGATGTGAATCCCTTCATGATCAGGTGGGCAATGTAGAAGGTCTTTCTAAACACTTGAGCAACGTGAGTGTCAAAAGAAAGGCCACGGTCAACCTGGGTCCCCAGGTCCCTGATAACCTCTTCTGTGCTTAGTGGATTGCCACCTGTATGGTAGCTTGGGGTTACCTTGTTTTTCCCGAAGGGTATGACTATACATTTTTTGGCGTTTAACTTCAGGCCATGGCTCTGGCACCAGCTATCTGTTTCCGTGAGTCCCTTCTGAAGGATATCCGTGTCCGATGCACTTTCCACTATGGCGCCCAGTTTGCAGTCATCTGCAAACTTTGTCAGCCAAAGACCTCCCATGTTGGCCTGTACTTCTGAGAAGTAGATGCCGAACAATAGGGGGCCAAGGACCGAGACCTGTGGGACACCACTTGTGACCAGCTTGGAGTCTGACATAGCGCCAGCAACTCTAACCCTGTGGGTTCTGTCCTTAAGCCAGTTTGCAACCCATCTTGTGACATATGGGTTTACATTTAAGCTGGTAGTTTTTTACAATACCCGAGTGGGGTATTGTGTCGAAAGCCTTTGCAAGGTCAAGGTAGGCTGTATGGACTGCCTTTCCCTCATCAATGGCCTTGGTGACTGTTTCGAAGAAGTCGACCAAGTTCAAAAGGCATGATCTTCCCTTGAAGCCAAACTGGGTCGGGTCCAATGTCTGCAAGTCCCCTATATCTTTGTTTATGAGCTCCATTATGATCCTCTCCATAGCTTTGCAGACTAGACTTGTTAAGCTTATGGGGTGGTAATTACCAGGGTCCGTAGAGGCACCACCTTTGTGGAGTGGGACCACGGTTGCCGTACGCCACTCCTTGGGCACGTATCCTGAGGTAAGGCTGAGATTAAACAGCTGCCTTATGTGCGGGTTTAATTCCTCATTTAGCTCGTAGCACACAGCCGGGACACCATCCGTCCCATTGATGCTGTGTTTTTAGCTTCAGAGAGAGCAGCTTTCACCTGCACATTTGAGATGTCTGGGAGGCTACACTCCGCTGGGATAGTTATCTCTCCTTTGGGGGGGGAGAGGGGGGTGAAGTTTGCACTGAACCTGTCTGCCAGTATGTTGGCAATGTCTGTGGGTTCAGTGATTTTTGTATCATTTTGGACTAATTCTGAGCATATCTGGGAGTTTCCACCCAGGTTCCTAACATAGCTGAAAAAGGCCTTATGATTGTCCTTTGAATCCATGGCAATTTTTTCTCAAAATTGGCCTTAGTTGATTTTATGAGTGCTCGATTTTTTACTAATAATGATCAGGGTGACTTCCCTTTATGGATTTTGTTCTATCATGTAATAGCTTTGTCCTCTTATTGTAAAGTTTGTTAATGGCTGGGGTCCACCAGACTGGACGCTTGCCCTTTGTGGAAAGAGTCTTGGTTTTATTTGGGATTGCCTGATCCATGCAGTCCTGGAGGTGTTCATAGAAGGCATTTGTAAGGGCTTCCAGCTTGGGTTGTGGTTTCCACTGTCTCAGGGCCTTGAAGGATACCACACCAGTCTTGAGTAGTGTGAAGTTTGCTTTAGAGAAGTTCTTCACTGTGGTCTTTTTGTTTGGGGTGGGGCGGGATGTGGATTTCCAGTGAGATTAGTTTATGATCAGATCTCACCAATGAGGGATATACTTCCGGTGTGGAGCATTTTGTCCCCATGTTTGTGATAATGAGATCTAGTATATTTTCTCCTCTCGTGGGAACAGTGACTAGCTGTTCCATGGCATTTGAATTTATGAACTCCAGGAACCGTTGGGCTAGAAAGTTAGGGCTTGAGTAATGTTCCCAGTCTATATTCGGGTAGTTGAAGTCACCCAATATGATGGTGTTTGGAGATACATTTATACCCTCCAGTGTCTTCAGGAAGGCTGTGTGGTGTTCCTGAGTTTGAGAGGGTGGCCTGTAGCATGCTACAATTTGTAGAGCCGATAGCAGAGTACCTACCTATGAACCTATACGTTCCATGGCCTTGCAGACCAAGCTCATCAGGCTAATAGGACTATAGTTCCCGGGATCAGTGGTGGCTCCCCCTTTGTGGAGTGGGATATCTGTTCCTGTGCGCCATTCAGTGGGCACAAAGCTTGATGTGAGGCTATGATTGAACATGGTGCTTAGGTGGGGAGCCAGTTCGTTCTGAAGTTCATGTAAAACGCAGCCTGGGATGTTGTCCAGTCCCATGGATGCTGTGTTTTTGGCTTTAGAGAGTGCATCTTTTACCTGTGTAGTTGTGATTACAGGGACTCTGCATTCTTCCTGTATAGATATGGGCCCTTTAGGGTGTTAGAGGGTGGTAAAGTTAGCACTGAACCTATCTGCCAGAATGTTGGCAATATCAGTTGGTTCTGTAATTTTCATGCAGTTGTGCTGTAACTCAGAGAAGATCTGAGCGTTGCCACTGAGATACCTGACATAGGTATAGAATGCTTTGTGGTTGTCCTTAGAATCAGTGGCAATTTTATTTTCATAGCTAGCTTTGGATGCTCTTATAAGGGATCTCAGCTTTTTACTGAGGCTGACCAGGGAGCTCCACCACTCATTGGATTTTACTCTCTTTTGCAACAGTTTCTTTCCTTCTGTTGTACAGTTTGTTTATGGCAGAGGACCACCAGATAAGCTTCCTTTTTTTGGAGGATAGCTTCTTGGTTCTGTTTGGGATAGCACGATCCATGCACTGATGTAAGTGCTTATAGAGTGCATTTGTGTAGGATCCAGCAGTCGTAACTGTACTGGCCGTCTGCATGACTCATGAAGTTCGCCACTTCTGTCTTAAGCATGAAGTTCGCTATGGAGAAATTTTTTTACCGTGGTTTCCTTAATGTGGGGTGGGGGCAGGATGTGGATATCTAGGGTGATTAGCTTATGGTCGGATCTGACCAACAAGGAGTTGACTTTGGGTGTGGAACACTGGTCATTCATGTTGGTAATGACTAGGTCTAGGATATTGTTGCCCTTGGTGGGGGTGTGGATAATTTTATCCAGGGCACTGGAATTTATGAATTCCAGAAAGTGTTGAATGAAGGAGTTGGTACACTAGTAGTTTTCCCAGTTAATGGTGGGGTAGTTGAAATCACCCATTATTAGGTTGTTTGAACCCTAATATTTTCCAGTATATCAAGAAAAGAGGAATGGCAATCCTGGAGCATGATGGGGGATCTGTAGCGAGCTACAATTTGGATTGCAGTTTTGCCCAGAGTTAGTTGCACATGGATAACCTCGGATGCATTATGCTGAGCAACTAGCCTGGAGGTGTGGATGTCCTTAATGAATATGGCACACCACCGCCTTTGGTGTTCCCGTCCATGTTACGTGGCCGAAAAGTGTGGTATGAGTTATAGCCTGGTAGTGCAGGGGTGCTCTTTGGAGCCTTGAACCTGGTCTCAGTTACTACACAGATGTCGTTGTTCTCCATTTTAAAGAGTGCCTTGAGTGAGTGCATTTTGAGATTTAGACTTCTAGCATTGAGTAGCATTACCCTCCATTTTTGCTTGCCTGTTCCTGTTACATTTGAAACTTGTCTAAAAAAGGCACTATAGGGGCGGCAAGAACCTTAGCCAGTATTTGGAAACCCATGGGCGACAGGTGCAGGCCATCTCTGGCAAAGCAATATGGTCTGTCGACCATGTCATCCCAGGCAGACAGATACTGGATCCCCTTAGAATGACACCAGAAGCTTAGCCAATTGTTTAAGTCAATCATTTTGTCCTTGTACTGCGGTATCATTCTGGGAGATGGCAGAATGCTACTCAGGGCTAGGATCATACCTCCTTGGGCTACAAGATCAGAGAGCTCTTCCATGTCTCTCTTCATGTGATCCAGGGAGGCATGTCTCAGGTCATTCACACCAACATGGACAATGACAGTGTCATATTTGTACTTGGTTGTGGAGTGACCTGAGTGCATTGGTTATGTGGCAGATCCTGGCACCTGACAGGCAGCTGACAGTAACCTTCTCCTTGTTTAGCCTGGTAAGTGGGACATCAGTGTGCCTGACTATAGAGTCACCTATGACTAGTGTGTTGGGTACGTTGTTTTGCATAATATATATGTTATAATATATATATATATATATATGTTTGCCATAATATCTGAATAAGGGAGTGGGATTTTCATGACAGGATCAAGGAAACATTTCTCTTCCTTCTGTGTTTTTTTTTCTTAAGTTTTGGATTTTTCTTGGTATATTGATCAATTTTCTTAGTATATTGAATTTTTTATTTACTTTCCATTTGTTTACCAGGTTAGTCCGACTGGACACAAGATGACCGTTTTCAACGGAGGCTGGGGGAGAAAAGCTCCAGATACATAGTAAACAATTATAAAAAATAAAAATAAATTGTACAAACATAGCTATTCTGTATAAAGAGCATATAAAATATAAAAGGAGTAAAATCAGAGTTTTACAATTGATGCAGCATACACAGTGGTTAGAATATTGATAAACAAACAAGATAATATACAACAAATATACAACTGCTTGAACATAAATTCAAAAAGAAGTTTCCATAGACAAACAGGGTCATAAACTAGAAATCATAACTATATTGATATGATTTATATTGCATTTACCTTGTTTTAATGATGGTATGTGTGTATTATTGTACGTGTCATATGTGCACAAATATTTGCATTAATCTATGTATTTACAGTATATTGACAAAGTACTGGGTCACATCAGAGGCTTGGGAGGTCATTGTTAAGAAACTGAGAACTGTTGTAAAGGTTGGCATTGAATACCACAAGTTCAGGTTATGCTATAAGAGAACTATGTAAAGATAACCAAGTCAGCAGCCAGAATGCATTATAAACTGAATGTTTTACTGTGCACAATAAGAAATGGATAGATTGGCCCAAACTCTGGACTGATGTGTGCTTTTGCTTTTTTTTTTTTTTTTTTTTATTCCTGAGGAAATGCTATTCAGAAGTGAAGAGACATACAAGGGAACAGATGTTCATCGTGTTTCACTGTTGCAGTCATTACTCATGGGTTATCCTGCTGGCAGGCTACCCACAGACGGCCTGAATTCCAAAGTCCTGGTCCAGCGTCATTGCTGTCGCTTCTTTCCTGACGTCAGTGCACCAGGGGTATAAAAGATGCAGCAGACACCATTTTCTTCAGTCTTTCTTGCCGCGCGGTGCACGAAGCAGAAGTAGTTCGCCAGTGCCGGTCGGCAGACTCCTGAGATTTTCGTGTTCGAATTTCAGATCCGTAGTCTTCATTTAAAGCTAAGTACCCCATTGGGAAAACTTTTTTCTTGCTCCAGACCGATGTCAGAAAAAGTTAATAACTGCATTTCTTGTGGGAAGCAAATACCTCATAAGGACTTCCATTCTTACTGTATTCCTTGCCTAGGCCCGGATCACGACGTAGCTAATTGCAGATTTTGTGCAAGATCTAACCAACGCACTACTAAGCATCGGTACGATTTTGCATTTCATTACTTTGGCCGAAGATTTAATTGCACCATGTCGGATAGCTATCTGACTACTGCAATTCATAAGAAACGCAAGGAGAAGGAAAAGGACAGGCATACGAGGTTCAAAACTGACGACGACGCTTCTTCTAAGCCATTCACCGGTTCTCAGTGAGGTGCTTTTGCAGCCCCTGACGCCCACTACCTCAGAGCCGCAGGTTGCTTCCGACTCCCACGTGGAGCAGTCTAGGCCTCTGGAAACTCAAGGTATTGGACACTTGGAAAATATTCCCTCAGATGGGTCAGGAGCCGCTGAGCAGTATTCTGCTTCTGAGGGTGTTTTCAGGCCTACACAGTTATATATAAAACAGACTACAGCGCCAAAGGCAAAGACTAAAGCACCACTAAAGACAAAGAAACAAGTGCAACAAGCTCATGGACAGGCCTCCATGCCTAAAAAACAGATGCTCAAAATGGCCGAAGACCTAATTACTTTGATCAGGGGTTCCCGTCCCCCTCCTGAGAAGAGGCCTAGGCAAGAGACAGAATAGGAATCTTCAGATCAGGTTTCCATTTCCTCTGGTTCCTCTTCTGACCAAGAATACTCTCTCCCTCCCTATGAGGATTCCGATGCTGAAGATTCTATCCCTTCAGCCTCCCCTCCTGAGGATTTTTCTTTTGGGGAAACCCTGCATACCATGAGGGAGCACTTCCACTGGGAGAGCCAAGACTACTCAGAATCTAAGAAAAGGCTTAGAGATTTTCTTTTACTACCTCAGCACAGGCTTCTTGCTATCCCTCCTGTTTTAGACATTGTAGATTATGTATTTTCAGAGTCCGGCCTGTCCCCTGCCTCTTTACCCCCTGCACCTGTTAAGCCAGACAGATACTACAGGGTTCCAGATTCTCATAAATTTCTTTATAAAAACCCTGCTGCTGACCCAGAAACTATTTCTCAGGGTCCCAAAGGGGTCAAGGCTTCCACTGCAAAAAACCCTATCCCCTCTGATAGGGATTCAAGGGCGCTGGACAGATGGGGGAAAAAGGTTTACACTTCTGCTACCTTGGCTATGAGGGCTTTAAATTGTCACTTTCATATTCTTAAATATCAGCAATACTTACTGTCACTGCTTAAACAGAAAATGTTAACAAATTCTGATTGTGCAGAAAACAAAGAAATGCAGGATTTATTGCATGCAACTGAAGTGGAAAAGCATACTTTGCAATGTGGTTTTGATTCGCTGGAGGCCTCTTGCAGGGCCGCTGTTACGGGTTCTGTCATTAGGCGACATGCTTGGTTAAAGGAACAGAATCTGCCTGATCATGTTAAAGCAAAATTATTAGATGCTCCATTACAGCATGATACTTTGTTTGGTGTTAAAGCAGAAGAGGTGTTGAAGAAAATGGAGGACAACGCAAAATCTATGCAGTCAGTTGAGGATTTCTTACAGGTGCAGCCACCCAGATTTAGCAGGAACTGGCCTACAAAGAATTGGTCCTTTTCAGTGTCAGACAGGCCACAAAGAGGCAGATACAGATGCCCCAGAGGCAGATCCCAGCCCCAAGGCTCATACAGGCCTAAACAATGGGGTGCTTCTACCTCCAAAAGTGGAGACGACAAAGCACAGCCATACAGGAAACAGTCCCAATGACTTTCCTCTGCCAGAACCAAGCACTTATCTTTTGGCAGTCCCCTTAGGGGGAAAACTAGCACTTTTTTCACAAAATTGGCACTTTATCACCCAGGACAAATGGGTCTTGAACATAGTGTCTCAAGGCTACAGGTTCCACTTTCACACCTTGCCAAGGGCAAAAGGTATGCCAGACCTGCCACACAATCAATGAGCAGAGGCACAAAAGCAAGTTTCATCCCTCATGGACATGAGGGCCATTCAGAGAGTACCACAACAAGAGCAGGGACAAGGATTTTACTCAAGACTTTTCTTGGTGCCCAGAAAGGACAAAGCCTGGAGACCAGTACTGGACCTGTCTATTCTAAACACATTTCTGCACGTTCCAAAATTCAAAATGTTGACTCTGCAGCAGCTGCTGCCCATGCTGGGCAAGAAGGCTTGGCTCATAACTTTGGACCTAAAAGAGGCATACCTGCATGTCCCAATCAGACAATCTTGCAGAGGATACCTCAGATTCATAGCTGGCTCAATGCACTACCAATTCTCTGCACTGCCCTCTGGCTTATCTACTGCACCCAGGGTCTTCACAAAATGCCTGGCACCAGTAATTGCATTTTTCAGACAAAGAGAAATTCAAATATATCCATCCTTGGACGACTGCCTTATTCAAGCATAGAACAAAGACATTCTACTAAAGCATCTTGAGTTTGTAAAAAGATTACTAATTGGCCTAGGGTACACAGTAAACGAAAAGAAATCAAAACTAGTACCCTCTCAAGAGATAATATTCGTGGGTGCAAGCTTAAATACAACTGCCCAGATGGCTTATCTCATGTCAGACAAACAAAGGCAACTGAATTCTTACTTGAAAATGTTGGCAACAAAGACCCAGTTATCTGCAAGAAAAATTCTTCAGGCTTTGAGCTTCATGGCATCCTGCATTCTGCTAATTCCATATGCCAGACTGCATATGAGGAAACTACAATGGTATCTAAAACGTGTTTGGACTCAACATTGCCACAGCCTGGAAACATTAATTACCCTCATTCCCTGCCTGCAACAGAAGTTTCAATGGTGGGCACAGGCCTGTCACCACAACAAGGGACAGCCATTCACTTTACCCACAGCCAGGCAGACACTAACAAACGGATGCATCAGATTATGCCTGGGGGGGCCCACATGGCCTGCAAGCCAGATGCATCTTCATATCAATCGAAAAGAGATGCTAGCTGTTCAGAATGCCCTGACAGATTTCAAGGATCTACTTCATCCAGGACAACTACTGATAAAGACGGACAATACTACAGTCATGTGGTACATAAACAAGCAGGGAGGCACACATTCCTACCCCCTCTGCAGACAAGCCATGACTTTGTGGGACACAGCATTGACTTATCAAGTTCACCTGCAAGCACAATTCCAAGCCAGGAAAAATAAATACTCTGGCAGACGAACTAAGCAGAAACCTCATGGATCCCCACGAGTGGAAACTGGGTCCACAAGTCTTCAGCAAGATAAGGAAATGGGGATGCCCAGACATAGATCTATTTGCTTCCCCTCACAACTGCCAACTACTGAGATTCTGCGCAAGGACTTATCACAAGCAAGCATGGAAAGTGGATGCCCTATCCTTCAGCTGGAAAAACCTAACAGTATATGCCTTTCCTCCACTGCCTCTCCTCCCCAAGGTACTCCTAAAGGTCAGACAACAGAAGCCAAAAATGATGCTGATTGTCCCAGACTGGCCACGCCAGCACTGGTACCCAATCCTAAAGAACTTGTCTCAAGGTCCAGCCTGGACATTGCCTCACACTTCTCACTTACTGACCCAACAAAACAATCCGATCCTGCACAGCCAACTCAGGACCTTAAATCTGGCAGCATGGCAGATAATGTAGCCATTCAGAATACTCCTATCTCCAAAGCTGTAATGGATGTTATTTTGGAGGCCAGAAGGCCCAGTACCAGAAAATCGTATGCAGACAAATGGAAGAGATTCTGTGCTTGGAACCAGAAACAAGGAATTGACACGTTTGTACCACATATTCCTCAGATTTTACAATTCCTAACTGAAATGCTGGACAAAGGCCTATCCTTTTCATCAATTAAGATTCATGCCTCTGCCATTTCAGCCCATTACAATACGGAACCACCTATGTTTTCTCATCCTTTAGTAAGGCAGTACCTCAGAGGGGCCAAAAACAAGACCTCCAAGGAGAGCACCAATACCTGCATGGGACCTCAATTATGTCTTGGAAAAACTCACACTGCCTCCTTTTGGGCCAGCCTCAACAGCTGATATAAAATTCTTATCCTGGAAAACAGCTCTACTCCTAGCGATAACCTCTGCAAGACGAGTCTCGGAGTTACAGGCACTCATGGCTGTGGAAACGTTTTGTCATTTTCCACCCAGACAGGGTTTCTCTGAGGACAAACCCTACACTTATGCCTAAGGTGGTGTCCAGTGTGGCCCTTAACCAAACCATTCACTTGCCTACCTTTTATCCAAACCCACAGAACAAGGGTGAGGGACTTCTGCATTCTCTGGACATACACAGACAGCTATGCTTCTACTTGGACAGAAAAAGAAGTTATGTCCTTACCATAACGTTCCATGTGGAGTGTTCATCTCGCCTTGGTTATTACACATGGGTTCGGAGCCGATCCTCGGCTCCGTGTCGGCCGCCTGCAAGCTCTGCATCGAGAAGAAGCTCGAGATCACCTAATACCCACAATCCCCCTCTGCCTTTACCTCAGATCTAGTTTGCAAGCAAACCAGTCATAGAGAGCACACACATACCAAAAATTACCTAATGATAGGATTATCTATATACATATATATATATATATATATATATATATATATATATATATACATATATACACAAGTGTATCGTATAATACAACTAATGCAACTGCAGAAGGAGAATACTCCAGACCAGGCACCAAATCGAACGTTCTTCCTAAGGGTGGGAAGGGTGGGAGTGTAATAACCAAGGCGAGATGAACACTCCACATGGAACGTTATGGTAAGGACATAACTTCTTTATGTGAGAGTGTTCAATCTCGCCTTTGTTCTTACACATGGGCAGCGTCCCTAGCTCCATGATCCTGAGGAACTCAAGGGAGAACGTTCTTGAGCACAGTGGAACCAAAGGTTGCCCTATCCCTAGAAACCCTGTCCACTTTGTAATGAGAGATAAATGTATGTGGTTTAGCCCAAGTAGCAGCCGCACAGATCGTGTCTAATGGTAAGCGAGCTGCGTGAGCTAAGGATGTAGACACTGATCTGGTAGAATGTCCTTTGGGTTTCACTGATAACGTTTGATTAGAAGCCTCATAAACGTATGTGATACAATCAGTTAGCCATTTGGAAAGAGTTCGTTTCGTAACTGCTACACCCTTTCTGCTGTCAGCAAAAGCTACAAATAGTTGATCAGATTTCCTGTGATCTTTTGTTCTATCCAAATAAAATCTGAGTTGTCTATGGACATCCAGTTTGTGCAACATATACTCCAATTTATTAGAGTGGTTTTTGAAAAAGGTGGGTAATTCAATGAACTGATTAATATTATTAGTAGAGCAAACTTTGGGGAGAAAGGATGGATTAGTGCTAAGGATACTCTGTCAGAGTGGAAAATTAAATAAGGGTGTTTAATAGAAAGGGCTTGAAGCTCAGACACTCGCCTAGCGGATGTAATGGCCACTAGGAATAGAGTTTTCCATGACAAAAATTTCAATGGGCAAATTGAACCTGGTTCAAAGGGGGGCAACATCAATTTAGAAAGCAAGAGGTTCAAATTCCACGGTGATGTAGGACTTCTGACTGGTGGTCTGATATGAAAGGATCCTTTTAAAAAGGCTTTACAAAGTCTGTGAGCCATAATAGGCGCACCACATTCTTCCACATGATAGTAAGAAATGGCAGCTAACTGCACTCTTAACGTAGCAGGAGAAGCTCCTTCATGAAATAATTCTGTCAAGAACTCCAATATCTTGTTCAACGGAGCTATAACAGGGTCCAAATGATGTGAATCAGCCCAGAAGACGAAACGTTTCCATTTACTGGTGTAGGTCTTTGTAGTGGAAACTTTATGAGAAGCCACTAAAATATTTTGAACCGCCGGTGTAAGGGAAACAGACCTGGCTAGAAAGGGAAGCGGAGCAGCCAAGCTGCTAGATGGAGTGATTCGAGAGATGGGTGAGGGACTCCTGACGAGTGGGTCAGTAGATCCGGCTCTGGGTCCAGCATCCAAGGTCCCCGAATGCGGTGATGCAATAGAAAGGGGAACCAAATTTGACGAGGCCAGAATGGGGCAATGAGGATTATAGTCCTCTGAAGGTTGTTGGCTTTCTGCAGAAACTTTGCAATTAGGGGAAATGGAGGAAAAGCATATAGGAGACCCGGGGGCCAATCGTGCACCAGCGCGTCCCTGGGGACTTCCCTGAGGGGTAATAGGGCAAAGTAGCTCCTGCATTTGGCGTTCATTGGAGACGCAAACAGATCGCAGGAAGGCTGGCCCCACTTGCGAAAAATCATGCTCGCGATTGACTGTTTGAGGGACCACTCGTGAGGCAACAGTATTGCTCTGCTCAGCCTGTCGGCTATGACGTTGGATGACCCCGGGATATGCATTGCGATCAGAAAGCGACCCGTGGACTCCGCCCATTGCCAAATTCTCATGGCCTCTCTGCATAGTTGATAAGACCTGGTTCCCCCTTGCTTGTTTATGTACCAGACTACGGACATGTTGTCCGTCTGAACTGCAATAGTCCCTAGAGGAAGAAGGGGAGCAAAGTGTTGCAACGCTAAAAACACTGCCCTCAAATCCAGAACATTGATGTGCAGATTGCACTCCAGATTGGTCCATTCGCCTTGGACTGTCTGTCCCTGAAAGATGCCCCCCCACCCTATCAGGGAAGCGTCCGTGGTTATCGTCGCTGACGGTGCGGGTAGCACAAATGGTCTTCCGCTGGACAGGTTGCAAGTCTGTAGCCACCAAGTTAGGTGTGATTTGCATGTGTTTGTTATCAAAATTTCGTGAGTCAGAGGTAGTTGTTGGAATGACCATTGTGCAAACAGGAGCCATTGTAGAACTCTCATGTGCAGTCTTCCCAATGGTATCGCAATGAGAGAAGCTGCCATGAGACCCAAGACCTTCAGAACCAGCTTTGCCAGGGACTTTTTGGACGACAGCAGGAGAGAAATGTTGTTTTGAAGTGCTACTATCCTTTCTGTAGGAAGCCTTAGAACCAAATGATGCGTATCTAATTCCGCTCCTATGAATAAGATATGCTGTGATGGCTGTAGCAAAGATTTTTCGAAATTTATGGAAATTCCGAGGTGAATACAAAGTTGTAGGGTGTAATCCCTGGCCTGTATCAGTTGACGCCTGGTGGTGGCAGACAGGAGCCAGTCGTCCAGATACGGAAACACCTGGAATCCTAGGCGCCTCAGATGAGACGCTACCACTGCCATGCATTTGGTGAAAACCCTGGGGGCTGAGGTCAGACCAAAGGGCAGGGCCTGATAGTGACTGGCTCCCAGCCGGAAGCGCAAATGATCCCTGGACGCCCTGGCCATTTTGATGTGGTAGCATGCGTCCTTCAGATCTATTGAGCACATCCAGTTGTCCTTCTGTAAGAATGGAAGGATCGATTGAAGCGTGACCATTCGGAACTTCTCCTTTTTGACAAAGGTGTTGAGGTTGCTTAGGTCCAGAATCGGCCTCCAGTCCCCTGTCTTCTTTGGAACTAAAAAGAACCTTGAGTAAGTTCCGAATCCTATTTGGTCCGCTGGGACTGGTTGGATGACTCTTTTTTCTAGCAGCTTTGAAATTTCTGTAGCTGCTGGGTCTCGCAGATGGGGTGGTACATCTGGGAGTTTTCTCTTTGGAATGGGGGTGGATAGGAATGGTATTTTGTAACCTCTGGTAACAACGCTTTTTACCCAGTTGTCTGTAGTAATGTTTTGCCAGGCCTGAGGGTATAAAGCTAAGGGACCCCCGACTGCCTCCAGAGCAGGACAGTCGGGCCTCCTCTCAGGAGTGCTGAAAAGGTTTACCAGGGGGGTATCCCTGTCACCTTGGTTTTGGACCCCTCTGCCGCCTGGCGGCGTCTTCCACCTCTGCCCCTCCTCTGCCTCTAGAGGGGGCATCACCCTGTGTGCTTGGGAAAGATCCTTGGGGTTTTCGAAACCATATTTTCCCACCACGTTGCCCTTTGGGGTACGGTCTGGAAGGGGTGGAAATATGGACTCCGACAGCAGACAGAGTCTTTCCCTCCTGTTCACACCGGGTAAGGGTCTCCTTTACTTTAGGGCCAAAAGTGTGGCACCATCAAATGGGGCGTTAGTAAAGGAAGACTTGAAGGCTTCCGCAAACGAACATAAGCGCATCCAGGATTGTCTACGTAGAGCAATCGCTGAAGCCGCTGCCCTACTCGATCCTTCGGCTGCGATATCAGCCTCATGGATGAGTTAACAATGGATGTAAGGGTATTTAGATGTGCGAAACCTTCTCTGAGACAGCAGCATCTGTAGTACCCTGGAGGGTATCTCCCAACTCTTTGACTAGATCCCTCTGTAAGCGTGTAAAATGAGTCAAATAGTTCAGGGAACGACAGAAAAAGCCGCTGAACTAAAATGCGCTTCCCGTATCTGTCCATAGTCCTAGAATCTCTGTTAGGCGGATGGACAGATGAGGAAGACTCCGACATCTCCTTTTCGTGGCCGCTGCCACCACCATGGCGTCTACTGGGACTCCTTTAGTGAGGTAAGCTTTGTCCTGGGGTGCAGTGATGTACTTATTAGGCTTCCTAGGGACTGGTTCCACGTGTCAGGTGCTCCCACGCCCTTGAGCAATCAACTCCATTAACTCATCAAGGGCGGAGTGACCCAGGAGGAGGAAGGGCGAGCACCAAATGCCTTCAGCAAGACTGACTCATCCTCAGAAGGGGGGAGGGACTGCCAGTCACCTCTCTGTTTTAGGATCTCCAAGATGTCAGAAAAAGAGACATCTTCTGAAGGTGACTTAGGGGACCCTTCTGACTCATCCAAGTCAGTATCGGATGTCAAAGATTCTTGTGGAGAATCTAAGTGTCTCCTCTTACACAATCTTTTCCTAGGGACTTCTTCGTGGGGAGCATCCGAAGAAGCCTCCGAGGAAGAGGGGGCACCCTCCAGGGGTGGCTGAGACACAGGTTCTCGACGCTTAGCTGTAGCAGTGGGTGCAGAGGAGGATAACGGACCTTTATGGGGAGGAGAAGCTGTTTCTGCTGATGTGGTTGTCTGGGTAGACAACACCTTCCTCATGAGGTCGAAGGCCCCCGGGTCCCGAGTCGAGGTATCTCCCGGTTCCGAAGAAATGGGAAGAATCCCCGAAACAGGCACCGAAGGCACTGACCCCAACGACGGAACCGAGTCGATCCGCGCCAAGGCCCCGAGAGGGAGCGTCGGAACCGAAAAATCGGTCCGACTCTCGGTCCCGGAATCAAGGATGGATCTTCGACTCCGAGACTCCGGTACCGGATCGGACGGAGTCGAGGTGAACGGAGCCGACCGAGAAAAGGACGGTTCTGGCACCAAGGGCTCCACAATCAGCAGCTCAGCTTCTTCCGGCTCCGAAGACTGGACAGGTCTCGGAGGAGGAACAGATGGAGATAGTGGAAGGACTTCAAGTCTCGACACCAATTGAGAAGAGACCGAGATGAACTTGGATAAGGCCGTATTCTCCATTAACTTCTGCACCACGCGGTCTACATCGGTGTCGGAGAGGGGTCTGGAAGAACGAGTCGAAGGGATCGAAGACGGAGCCGACCTCAACAGAGTCGGTGGAGGGAGCTCCGTCACCGGTTCCAAGACTCGAGGCTCGGAAACTGCCAACAGTTGAACACTCGGCCCCGAAGTCTGTGGAACCGGTGATGCAACTTTACTTGAAGAACTCGGAGCCGATGACTTGGGCTCCGACGTCTTCGATTCCTTCGAGGACTTGAATGCCTGGTCAGAAGCATCCAGAGCCTAATGAAAGGAAGGTTTTAACAAACCCCTGTCCATTAATTTCCTGCGTCTATCTGTCATGACCCTCCCACTGAAAGAATGACAAATAGAACAGTCTTCTTGCAAGTGGAGAGGGCCAAGACAGTAGACACAGGAAATATGGTTGTCAGTTACTGACATTTTTTGCCCACACTGGCAACGCTTGAAACCTGATTTGGTCTTTTCAGACATGTCAAGGTAAGTAGAAATATAGTCAAAGCCAGAAAAAAACAGTCAAGTCCGGTAAAATTGTCAAATCCAGAAATGAGTCAATCCAGCTGTCAAATCCAAAGAGTGGAGGTAGGCCCCAAAGAGAAACCTAACTAAGTTTTATAACTTAAACGGAACCGAGATTTCCCTAAACCTTACCACACTCACACAAAATATTATTAAACAGTTTCTAATACTAAAGAACCAGAGAAAAAGCTAGAATAAAATTCTAAATCTTATCTGAGGTGCTCGAGCTCGACCCAGTGATGCGAACGCTGCAGCGGCAAACTAGATCTGAGGTAAAGGCAGAGGGGGATTGTGGGTATTAGGTGATCTCGAGCTTCTTCTCGATGCAGAGCTTGCAGGCGGCCGACACGGAGCCGAGGATCGGCTCCGAACCCATGTGTAAGAACAAAGGCGAGATTGAACACTCTCACATCTAAAGCTTTCAGAAAGACTGAGCAACGTTTAGTGGCATATGCTGCAGGATCACAAGGAAAGGCCATCTCAAAACATTGCATTAGTTTCTGCTACTCACACCATGGCAAATCATTGCCAGAGCAGGCTTTGCCACTGCAGTTCTGCAGGGCCTCTTAGCCTCTCCTAATCCTATTTAGCACAGCCACCCATCCTCAGCTTTGGGATTCAACCCAAGAGTAATGACTGCAACAGTGAAACACGATGAACATAATACAGTTGTGTACCTACCATAAATGTAGATGTTAAGTGTATTCACGGTTGCAGTCCAGGTTACCCTCCCTCTATCCCCCTTTCTTTTGCTAGATCTTATCTGTAATTCTCTATTCTATACAACCTATGTGGTGCATTTGCTTGTAGATGAAGGAGGCACCTGACATCTGGGGCAAGAAAAACTTAAGAAAATGGCATCGGCCGCATCTTTTATACCTCTGGTGCACTGACGTCAGGGAAGAAGCGACAGCAACTGACGCCGGACCAGGACTTTGGAATTCAGGCCGACTGCGGGTAGCCTGCCATTATGATAACCCAAGAGTAATGACTGCAACAGTGAATACACTAACATCTACATTTATTGTAGGTACACAATTGTACTTTTTAGTGGCACATCAGGCTGTGATTTTTTTTTTATGTCTATTGTCATGCAAAGCTGACAAAATAGTTGAATCTACCCAAGCTGGGAATGTGAGACTGTAGCCCACTGAAGGAGGGGAGATGGGAGGAGTAACTTGGCCAGGAATTAAAACTTGCAAAACTGCTCCTTGTGAAAAGTCTTTTTTCTCAGTAATTTGTTGACACTTTTGCAAGTTTCTTTCAGAGAATGTGTAGTACATCAATAGGAACATTTGTAAAACTTAGCACATTCTAGTCAATGACACATGAGCTGTAGACTCTCAAAAACTTGGCATTTTTTTTCAGGGGGTCCATTCTAAGTGAATGGAAGTCTAGTCTGACAACAAATGGTAGGGCTATTTGTTCTCACAGTCTGTGCATTGAGACAGATTTAGCTTTCCAAAGGGATCACAATGTCTGCCCCCATGAGGGCAGACAAGAGTTAAAAAAAATAAATTTAGGAATGAGCACTTATTTTGCTGCAGGCAGCTTTAAGAAGTGCAGTAAATCATAGCAAGATAAAAAATATATGTTTTTTTCATTGTTTGCCCGTAGTGGTCCTTTAATTTTATATATATATATATATATATATATATATATATATATATATATATATATATAGATATATATATATATATATATATATATATAGATATAGATATATATATATATACATATAGATATATATATAGGATCAGAGGCAAGAATTAAAGTGGGAGGGTTCCTATCTGATAAGATATGTTTAAATAGCGGAACCAAGAAGGGGTGTCCTCTTTTTTCCCCTTTTTACTTGCTTTATATTTAGAGCCACTGGCAAAGAAAATAGTGACTCAAATTCAAGGATATAATTGGTATGATAATCAGGAAAATTTGGCTTTAGATGCAGATGACATTTTGTACCCAATAAATCCAGTAAAGGACATCAGTGTTTTGGAACATTTTGAGACAGTTTCAAAGCCTTTTCGGGATATAAAATTAATGAAAATAAAACAAAATCTACAGAAATTCCCCTTAAAAAAAATGCCGACCCCAGGAACATTATCTGACAAGAGCCAAGAAGATATAGCCAATTCATTCAATACTTTCTTCACAGAAACCATCCAGTCATTAGCTAACCAACTTTCTCCTCCCCACACTTCTATAAACACTATACCCGACTCACCACTCTCTTTTAACTTCCAGCCAGTGTCCACATCCTTTATCAGATCCCTTTTGAAAAAACTGAAGCCAACCACCCTTTCAGCCGATCTTCTGCCGGCTGAATACCTGCAAATTGCTGCAGATGTCGTAGCCTACCCTATCTCAATCCTAATTAACAGAACCATAACCGAGGCCTCAATCCCCTCAATTTGGAAAATATCCTATGTTATTCCACTCCACAAAGGAGGTTCATCCACAGAACTATCCAACTATAGACGTATAGCCATACTATCACCACTTGCCAAAATTATGGAAAAGTGCATGCACAACCAACTAATGCTCTATCTAACCCAAAATAAACTACTCGCAGACTCTCAGCATGGATTCAGGCCCCATCATAGTACAACCACTGCCCTCCTCTCTTTTACTGAAAACATTAATCTTAACCGGAATAATAAAAAAATATCCTCCGCTCTCTTCCAAACAAAACCAAGTTACTTCTCTTCTACCCAACCAATAGATCTCTGACTGAAAACTTCACTATAAAATCCAATAATGGGACCATCATCTCCCCAGACACCTATACAAAGCTATTAGGAGTAAACATTGACAAACTCAGATTTGATATACATATCAACCAAGCCATTAAGTCAGTCAACAAGAAACTTGGGACCCTATATAGAATTAAAGCCTTCCTTACCCCAAATGCCAGGGCAGCCACAGCCCGTTCACACTTTCTCTCTACCCTACTATATGCCTCTCCTGTCCTCACTCACCTTAACAAATCTGATCTGGCCAAGCTCTCATCCTGCTATAATCACATTGCCAGGTTCGTTACAGGCCTACCCTACAGAACACACCACTGTACTAACCTGAAAAAGCTTGGATGGATAGAATTCCCACACCTTCTTCACCAGTCCCAACTCATAGAGGCCTTCAAAATCCTTAAACAACCTGAGAATACCCCAGCACTAAAAAACTTAATGACTCCCTACTCCAATCTAAGCTGCCTTCGCTCAGCAAACAGACTCCTTGTCCAAACAACTAAATCTCTCAACCTAGGTGGTGACGCGCTATTTGTCAGCACCACTGGTAAAATATGGAACTCTCTCCCAAATAACATCACGCTTGCAACTTCTCTAAGTCAATTCAAAAATAGTCTAAAACTCCACTTCAAGTCACACTGGCACAATGGCAGTCTTGTACTTGTATGTAAATAGCCTATGTTTTTGTTAAGTTTTCAGCTCATTTACTGTACCTAATTATCAATGTAACTCTGTTGGAGCTTTTCTCCCCGGACCTCCGCTGAAAAAGGACATGTATCCACTGCCATTACTATTTCTGAGATTACTACAAATGTAACATTAATAACATATTAGCAAGGATGGTAGGCAGTATAATGACAGAGTTAGACAGGATACATATTTCTTTATCACTGTATACAAAGTACTTATCATCTTAGCTAGTTGTTTATGTTTTAGTTAATGGCACAGAGCTAGTCTGGGTTTGAGCAAGGACATAGCCAGTATGACTTGAAGTGGAGTTTTAGACTATTTTTGAATTGACTTAAAGAAGTTGCAAGCGTGATGTTATTTAGGAGAGAGTTCCATATTTATATACATATATATATGTACATACACACACATATATCTACACACATGCACATATATAGGATCAGAGGCAAGAATTAAAGAGGGAGGGTTCCTCTCTGATAAGATATGTTTAAATACCGGAACCAAGAAGGGGTGTCCTCTTTCCCCTTTATTACTTGCTTTATATTTAGAGCCACTGGCAAAGAAAATAGTGACTCAAATTCAAGGATATAATTGGTATGGTAATCAGGAAAATGTGGCTATTTGCAGATGACATTTTGTGCCTAATAAATACAGAAAAGGACATCTCAGTGTTTTGGAACCTTTTGAGACAGTTTCAAAGCCTTTTCAGGATATAAAATTGATGAAAATAAAACAAAGTCTACAGAATTAATTATGCACCCACACACAAACTGGTTCAGCAACACCCATACTGATGTGGACACAAGATTAAGTATTTATGTGTACGGATTAAAAAGGATTCTGTCATGGCAGCTAAGAATATGTGGGAAGAGACCAAACGAAAGATAATACAAAAACTGAGAAACGGAAGCACTGTTTATGGATATAAATAATAAGATACAATCAACCAAGAGGATGCTTAGACTGCAGTCTTGAGACTGCCCTTCCTTACCAGGGTCTGATATCAGACTACAGGGAAAGAGAAAAAGTTAGGGAAATCACAAGTTAAAGACCTGCTTTGGTAGAGTTTTTAGGTGAATCTACAACAGAAGCTGATGTTAAAAATGGATAATTAGTAAGACATATAAAATATTGCATGGTAACAGAGTCAGAGAAGGTTAGAAAAGACTGGGAAGACAGACAGGAAAAACAATTTACAATGCAGCAATGGGAGAGCATATATATGGCGCCCACATAGGCAACAAAGTCCAGAAGGTTTAGGATTTTTGTTGGAAGTGTTTTACATGTGTATTTTTATACCCCAGGCAGACTTCAAAGAATGTTTCTTCATGCAGATAGTAAATATTGAGGTTTGATGGGAAAGAAAAAGGTAACTGGGAACATGCAAACAAACTGTCCACACAACCAAGACCAATAAATGTAAAATCCAATAGCCACAGGACCCGGAGCTAATAGTATAATGAAGTATCAGATTTTATTAATCCACAAAGATCAATACATAAACCAAGCGCTTTCACCCAGCTCCTGCCAGGCTTTATCAAGGAACTAACACTTACCAAATGCATTCTTACATCATTAAATAGTCATCTCTAATCTGTTAATGCACAATTAATTAGCAGCATCAGTTACATTAATTAACCCCTGATGTTCCTTCACATCATTTCGGCGCATGTATAAAAATCTACCCCACTACTATAATACCATGTATACTGTTAAAACCTACTAATGTGCAAAATTATATTTAAAAATGTATTATACGTGTAAAATTCAACCTACCTAACAGGTTTAATAAAACATAATAATATACATAAATCAATATAGAAGAGACTGCTTCAGAGCCTGGCCCTTCTTAATTTTAAAACACAACCGATGTTTATGCTATCATGTAACCCTGGGGATCTAGTGGCATCCAATCTTAATTGCCAAAATAGTTCCCAGTATTCAAGGCGAGTCTCCCAACTCCCTCCTCTTGACTCAGGGTTAATTTGCTCAAGTACCATAAACTTTAAGTTCATATTTTTACAAACTTTAAAATGTTTAAAAAATGCGCTGCTCTCTGTTTTTGGATACATCATAAAAATGTTCATACACCCTCTTTCTTAATGTTCTTTCTGTTTTGCCTATGTAAAAACTTAGGCAATGTGTACAAACTCCTAAATACACCACTCCTTTTGCAGAGCAATTAAAATATTTAGTTGATCTAAATGTAAACTTTCTACTCGGTAACCTAACTATGCCTTGATTCAACATGGCAAAACAATGATTGCAATTGCCACATTTGTGTGTACCCACCTTTGCTTTAGTGTTTTTCACCTCTGCCTTCCTTTCAAAGAGCTCTTTCAAATTCCTTCCTCTTTTCCTAATAAAATGAGGTCTTTCAGTGAACTGATGTTTCAAGTTCATCATTTGTACTCAATATGGGCCAATATTTAAGAATAATGGTCTCTACTTCATAAGAATTACTCGTAAAAGTATGAATAAAATTGTTCCCGTTTACTACCTTTGGAGTCTGTTCATTCTGTGTTATGTTATCACTTGAACCTAATAAAGGTGAATATTTGGATTCCCTGCTGTCCAATACTTCCTGTGTCAATCTATCAATCAAGTGGTCAGGGTACTGTTTTTCTAAAAACAACTTTTTAAGAAAGCCAGCCTCATTAAAAAAGCTTTCCAAGGAACTACATATCCTCAAGGCCCTTATAAGTTGACCCTTAACAATACCCTTTTTTTGGTAAAAAGGGTGGCCACTATTAAAATGTAAATAGAAATAAGAAAATGTAAATTTTCTAAATATTGTTGACTGAAACCTTGAACCAGCATAATCCTTAGTTAGTGTAATATCTAAATAATTCAATTCATTACGGTCAACTACATGAGTGAATCTTAAAAAATCAGTACTGGAATTAATATAATTAATAAACTCCCCAAATTCTTCTTTAGTACCGTTCCATAATAAACAAATGTCGTTCAAAAATCTTCGGTACAGTTTTATGGAACTGACCCAAGGTTCGACAAATACATACTTTTGTTCCCAGTAGTATAAGACCAAGTTTGCATATACTGTGGCACAAGGGGTCCCCATCGCGACCCCCTTTCTTTGTCTAAAAAATTCACCATTGAACAACATAAAATTGTTCTCCAAAATGATCACCATAAATTCCACTACTAAACTAATATTTCTACTATCCAAACCCGATTCTGCTGTCAATACTTCCTCAAACCATTCTAAGCCAATATGATGGGGAATACTTGGGAATAATTCTACCACGTCAATGGTCACCATAAGTAGCTGTGTGTCAAACCAAGCCTGGTCAATCCCCTTTAAGAATTCCCATGAATCCTTGCAGATATGTTTAATAGAGGATACAAACTTTTTAAGTTTAACATCTATAAACTTAGCTAATGGTTCTGTAATACTACCTGAGCCCGCTACAATAGGTCTAAATCTCAACGTGTCATTCCCTTATGCGTTTTCGGAATCCCGAAAATAACTGGAACCTTAGGTTTATCTACATCTAAAAAGTTGTAAAGCATCTCATTTATTGCCCCTTGTAGCAAATGATCGTAAAGTAAAAAGCTAATTTTAGAGTGTGCAATATTGACCTCATTCTTCGATACTAAATCATATTGATCCACATCCTGCAGTATCTCATATAAGTGGGCTTCATAATCAGTTTGATACATTAGCACAACCGCCCCTCCCTTATCTGGCATCATAACCCTGTAGTGTTCAGCCTTTAAAAGCTCCACCAGTTCTCTTTCCGTTGGATCCAAATTATTAAGTGAAACGTTTGCTTCTTTCCTTTTTATTCTCCTAATATCATTCTCAACCAGCTCACTAAATATATTTAAAACAGGGTGCGTAGGGGGGTTAAAAGTGCTCAATCTCGTCAAGTTTCATTCACCCTGTGGGTTACTTTTAAAAAATGTTTTAAAGTTTAGTTGTCTGACAAACATTTTTATGTCTATAATCGTCTCTGCTACATTAATTTCTTGAAATGGAACAAACTGAAAACCTTTAGAAAACAAGTTAAAATATTCCTGAGTAGGGATTAGTTCTGTTAAATTGAAAATGGTAAAATTCCCTTGTCTATATATCACCTGCTTGTTAGGGTTCAGTTCGGGTGATATCATCATTGTACCATTCTCTAAGTTTGGTTGCGGAAACTGCTCCACATCTGTTGCTGTGGTCTCAACTCCCCCCCCCCTTTGGGGGGCTGTTGAAAATCCTGCACTGAATTCTTCCTGCCTCTTTCCGCTAACCTTTCACTTCTCCTGGGGGGGGTTGGCTGTATTATTCACAAAATTGAAACTATTGCTGTTATTGTCTCCTCTTCTAATAGACGTAGTAATAACAGTCTCCCCACACATACCCCTAATCACAGTCGGGTAAGGCTTTCCCTTCCCTATATTCAATAAGATCCCTTTCCAATTTTTTTATTTTACGAACTAAAATCTTGTTACAGAACTGATCCACCTCCGAAAAAACATTTTCATAATCTCTCAACCTCAGCAAACCCCTGGTCATTCAATACACCGTTGTTCAACACATTTAATTCACCTAATAAAGTTTCAGCTATACTCTCATATTCCAAAATCATTAAGTCCAACATTTCAAGTCCAGCTATATCAAATATTGCAAAAAGTTTGTCATACAACACTGTCCTAGGCCGAACATTGTTTGGAAATTTATAAAATCGTAATCCTTTTGGGATGCGCTTGACCTGTACACACACTCTTAAATAGTCGATTTCAAGTTGGTTGCTTTTAAGAGCATACAGTTTGTCTCTGAAGGTGTTGAAATTCCTTTCAACACTTTCATTAGTGCTAGTGCTAGTGTTTACAGTACCTTGCTGGAAGTGAAATTGTTGGCAAGCCCAGGTGTCGAAATTAAACTCATTCGCTCCACTGTTTAGTTCACCTCTTTGAAATCCTCCTTGTTTGCCTAACCTTCTCATCGCACCATTACTTTGGCTCATATTGTCCATTTCCCCGTTGCTGCACAATTATTATCCACTTGCAAAAATCTTAAAAAAGGTTGCAGAGCTCGAAACAGCTCTGGTAGAATGTGCTTTAGGTTTAACTGGAAGCAACAAACCCTTTTGAGTTGTAGATAAAAGTGATACAGTCTGAAAACCATCTAGACACACTGCCTTTATAAAAGTTTGAGCTCAATTTAACTTTTGAAAAATGCAAATAAAACTTCAACTGACAATGGACTTCAAAAGTATGCAAGATGCATTCTTGATTGGAGTGAATGGGAAAGAACATGGGCAGATGAACAGACATATTCAAGGACGACTCTGTGGCTACTTTAGGTACAAATGATGGAGCTGGGACTCAGCTACTCAACTTTATTTGATTTTTCATAAAGGTAATTTGCAAGACATGGCCTGCCACTCAGATTCATCTGGCTGAAGTTATAGCCACTAGGAACAATATTTTCCATGAAAGACATTGAAAGCTGGTAGCAGATGCAGGTTAGAAAGGTGCTTGTGTGAGGGCTCGACATATAAAACCCCAGGAGGAACCAGAACTTTAACTAGGGATCTTAGTAGGAAGGTAACTGAGGAATGCTTTCAACATTTTTAAGGATGCAATAGAAGAATCTGAACCAATGTGAACATTTAAAATAGCAGCCAACTGCACTTTAATTGTAAACTATATTGCTCTTCAATGGATAAGGTTAGCCAAAAATTCCAGAACACATGAAAAGGTAGCTGAGGAGCCAACACCTTGTTTATGGCCCACTTACTTTTGTGTATCTTTTGAGTGGAGGGTTTCTGGGAAGCAGACAGAATTTGTACCATTGCAAGACATAAGGTGGGATCATTGGCCAACACTGGAATTGGAGAAGCTATGCTTTCAGTTTGAGGACATTCTGTTCAGATGGGGATTGCTGGAAGGATGAGAGAGTAGATCTGGTCTGGGATTCAGGACCTACTGTGGTTGGTGAACATGAAGCCATACGTAAGGGAATTAGATTGGTCTGGGACAGATGGGTACAATGAGAATTATAGTAGCCTTGCAAATCTAAGCTTTCTGAAGGAATATGAATACAACAGGTAGTGGGGGAAAGGCATATTGGAGACCAGAAGGGCCAAGTATGGACCAGAGTGCGTCTCAATGACGGTCACTGCTGAGAGATGACTGCAAAGTAGCTTCTGCATTTTGTGTTGGTTGGAGATGCAAATGCTGCCCCCAGATACTGAAACAGAAGTTATGTACTTACCATAACTTGGCAACTGTGTTGTCCAATTTCATTATGCATCACAAACAGGTATTTGGATCTGGTTAATATTTGAGTATCAGGGAAACTGAAGGATAAGCATAGAGGAGACCCGGGGGCCAATCGTGAACTAGGGCTTCCTTGGCTGACTCCCCCCAAGGGGGTGGGATCAAAGTGAAGTACTTGCTGCACTTGTTTAGGGGAGAGGCAAAAAAGTCTCAGCAAGGTTGGCCCCAAGAGCTGAACATCTGATTCACTATTGATTGGTTCAGGGTCCATTTGTGTGGACTTATGATCAATCTGCACAGTCTGTCAGAACGATGGACTCCAATGGGATGAGTGTTGCAATGAGAGAGGTTTGAAGAAATCACCCAAACCCTCATGGCCTCCCTGCACAAGGGTATGAATGTGTTCCCCCCTATTTGTTGATATACCAACCCCATACCTCAACCTGGAATCATCAAAAACCTGGACAAAGCCCATGAAAAATACTTACAAATCTGTACGTTGATTAACATTTTATTTATTTATTTATATTTGTTGACCGGGAGTGTCCAACTGGACGTAGGGCCATTTTCAGCGGAGGCCCGGGGAGAAAAGCTCCACAGTTAAAATAAACAGACAGTAGTTACATTGGATTACATAGCGATTAACAATTTACATAGCAATTACTTACAACATATTTACAGATGAAGAACATAGTACATCAGTAGACAATTAGAATCTTTATCTGTGAAGTACATAACAGACATTAACAAATGTTAAAATAAGAAGTTCCTGCTGTATAAGTACTAAGCTTATGAGCATCTGAGCTTGCTATAATCAAGGTAGTTAGTGGAGTGGAAAGAAAGGTAGTGGTTGGATGGGGTGGGTGATAATAGAGTGGGAGTAATTCTGGGTGGGAGGGAGTTCCATAATTTGGCTATGGTGCAAGAGAATAGTGCTTCACCAGCAGAGTTATTGGCTTTAGTGATCTGCAAGTGATTTTTGTTGCTGGATCTTAGTGGTCTGGTGGTGCGATAGGGTTGGAGTAGATTCTGGAGGGATGGGACATTTAGTGGATGGTTTACTAGTTTGTGGGCGAGTGAGAGTTGATACCATTGAAGGAGGTGACGGAGTTCAAGCCAGCCCAGTTCAGCAAGTGAGACAGTGGTGACTTCGGTAGGATGCCCATGTGGCGAATTTGGCAATTTTGTTGTAGCAGGTCTCTAGCTTGTTTAGATCGCATTGCCTTAGGTTGGTATATATTGGAGAGGCATAAAGTAGGGTGGAGATAAGGTGGGAATTTGCTATTGAAATCTTTGCTGCTTTGGTGAGAAGATGCTTATTTCTGTGTAACGCTCCTAGTTTTTTGTGGACTTTTTTATGGTCATGGATATGTGAATGTCAAATTTTAGTTTATTGTCTAATTCCACTCCTAGCAATTTGGTGTGTTCAGTTGGGTATATATTGGTGTTGTCTTTTGCTGTGATGTTAAAGTGAGAGTTGTTTTGGGCATGTTTGGTGGGTTGGAAGATGAGTAGTTTAGTTTTGTTTGGGTTAAGTATTAATTGGGCATCGGATAACCAAGTTTCAACAGAGGAAAAGGCTTCCTGTGTGACTTTTTGCAGTTTGGGTAGGGACTGGGCTGAGCAGATGATGGTTGACTCATCTGCGTATTGTATGAGTGTGCCATGAGTGGTGGCAGAGGCTAGATTATTTGTGAAAACAGAGAAGAGTAGGGGTCCAAGGATGGATCCTTGGGGAACCCCTATGGAGACAAGTAGTTTGGGAGATATGAGATTCTGCCATACAACGGATTGTTGGCGGTCAGACAGGTAACTCTGAAACCAGTTGGTGACTGACTGTGAGAAGGATAGGTTATTGAGGACAGAGATAAGTTGTTTGTGTGGGACCATGTCAAATGCTTTAGATAGGTCTAGGAAAGTAGCAGAGGAGAGATAGCCATTGTTTTTATGTTGAATAGTGTTAGTAAAGGAGAATAAGGCAGTGGTGGTGCTATGGTTTTGTCGAAAACCATGCTGAGTATTGGAAAGGAGGTTGCTAGTAAGGAGGTAGTCTGAGACCTGAGAGTGTATGCATCTCTCTAGTATTTTGGAGAGTGGACAGAGAATAGCTATGGGGCGGTAATTGGTTAGTTCTGTGGAGGGGAATTATATGTGATACTTTCCACAGTGTGGAAACATAACTTTCTGACAGAGATCGGTTAATCAAGATGGATACTGGGTAGGCCAGAGCATCAGCTGCAATCTGTAGGTATTCACTTGGGAGGTTGTCTGCTGCTAATTTCGTGGGTTTAAGTTTAGTTAAGAGTTTTTTTATATTGGAGGTCGGTACAGGAGAAAAATAGAAGGCAGTGGGGAGATTAGTAGTTGAAGGTGTGGGTTGGAGGGGAGGGTGGTTGTGTTGTTTAGCTAGTAATAGTATGGTTTGTGTGAAGTGTGTGTTGAATGAGGTAGCAATATTTTCTGAGTGAGGGATGTTAGGAGGAGTGGTACTGACTTTACCTGGGTGGAGGATGGAGTTTATGGAGGAACCAGAATTGTTTGGGGCTGTGTTTGGAGGAGTCTAGGGCCGACTGGTAGTATTGGAATTTGTCCTGTTTTATTAGCTTTTTGACTCTATTGCATAGTTCTAGGAATTTCTGTCTAGTTGAGGGGGTCTTGGTTTTGTGCGAGTGCTCCCAGGCTTTATCCCTGTTTTTCATTTCTGACTTAGTGGTTTTCTGTAGCCATGGGGAGGGTTGTGCTTTGATTCTGGAAAGTCTTATGGGGGCATGGTAATTAAGGAAGGTAGTATTAAAAAATGCAACTGCGTCATCCTGACTGAGGTACTTTAGAGGATGCCAGTAACATTCTTTGAGGGATGAGATGAATGTGAGTGGGTTAAAGTTTTTTTTTTTACGTATCTGACTGTAGACAGGTTTAGCTTGGTATAGGTATTTTGGGGAGTGATCACTGAGGCTATCTGATAAGCAGCCTGTTATATATGACAGGGGGCTTACTGACTAGTATCCAATCCAGGGTAGTGTGCTTGCTGGAGTTATTTATCCTGGTTGGCGACTGGACTAGTTGGGTGAAGCCATGAAGGTTTACATGATGGGTTGGATGGTTGCCAGAACAGGATTACAAGTCAATATTGAATTCACCTAAAATGATAGTTTCTTGGGGGAGATGGTGGGTAGACCAGCTGAGGAGGTTTTCTAGTGGAGGGATGTTTTGGCCAGGTGGGAAGTAGCATCCAATTATGTTGATGGTTTTGTTTTGGTTTATTTTGAGGTTGGTATATATTATTTCTTCATTGTCTATTTGTGGAGCTGATGATTTCAAGATCTGGATGTACAGATGCTGTTTAAATATTATAGCTACACCGCCTCCTTTCTTGTTTAGCTGGTCTACTCTTAGTATGCCATAACCTGTGGGGAGTATTTGCTCACTGGTAATGTGAGGTTTCTGTCAGGATGACTATACCTGGGGAGTACAAGTCTATGGTGGCATGGAGTTCATGGACTTTGCTGGATATACTTCTAATATTTAGGCTTAGTAGAAGGAAGTCATTTGGCTTTCTATTGTCTGTAATATGGGAGAAGTTGTGGTTTCTAGTCTGATTATGAGGATTGGGGTTGGAGATGGTAGGGCCACGGTTGGGTGGATATCTCCACTTAGGGCTAGTTTTGATATGAATGAGGTTATTAGTTTTCTCAGTTTTTGAATGTGTTTGTTTATAAGGGAAACTATGATTGTGCTCTTTGGGTAATAGCTAAGGTGGGAGGGTTACTATGTTAAGCTGTAGGGATGCTTTATGTTTGAGTAATATAGTTGGTAGAATATGTGGGGGGTGCATAGGGATGGTTCTTGAGTTGGTGGGAGGGGAGCTGAGTGAGGGTGAGACGAGTGGTGGTGTGAGTAGTAGTGGTTGAGTGCGGGAATGATAGAGCTTTGGTAGGATGTAAGATATGCAAGGAGAGTGCATGCAGTGAACATAGGTAAGGTATGCTTGTACATGTTAGTTGAGGAGGTGTGATAGTAGTGGGAAGATGGAGGAGGTTGTGTTGGGTTAGCACTGTGGTTGGCTACTGGAAAGATGGGAGGGGTTTGTGAGTGTAACAAAGGTGGGACCACTGGGGGCGGGAGGGAATAGGGGGCAGGGTGGGGAGTGAAGCGGGTAGAGACCCTGTTAGTTGCTCTTATGAGGGGGCTGGAAACAATCAGGTAACAGAGTTAATTGATGAATGAACATATGATAGTGACAAGGGTGATTGCAGTTTTAAAAAATGGTGCCTGCCACAGGTAATATTTATTAACTTTGGGATTGTCTTAAGGTAACAAACAGGGAAGGGGGAGGGGAGGGGAGAACAAGGGTGTGAGCAGGCAGTTCTTTGTACTACTGCTAATGAGCCAAAGCAAAGACAAGTTAGTGTTTGAGAAACAATCACAATTGTCCAAGGACTGCTCTGAAACTAAGTCATTTCTTAACCATTTTCAGGTGGAAAAACAGGATAACCTTGTATCAGTAGGCCACTGTGGTCTCAGTTTAAATTAACAAACACACAGCATTGATCAGATTATGGATGCTATCTGCTAACAGAAAGGAATGAGAGAGAAAGTGGAAGATGAGTGTGTGTGTGTGTGTGTGTGTGGGGGGGGCTGCTTACAAGCCAAAGCAGAGTGCTCTCCAGGGGAAAATGAATATTGGCTCAAACAGGTAGACACATAATCAAAGTTAACTTTAGTTGTTTGCAGACAGTTCAGACCCGGACTGCGCTTTTCTTATAAGAATGATAAAGGTGGCACCGCAGTTGAATACTTAAGAGTGGTGTTAGGTTCAAAGTTAACTTTAGTCGTTTGCAGACAGTTCAGATCCGGACTGCGCTTTTCTTATAAGAATAATAAAGGTGGTACCACAATTGAATACTTACGAGTGGTGTTAGGTTCAAAGATAACTTTAGTTGTTTGCAGACAGTTCAGACGCGGACTACGCTTTTCTTATAAGAATGATAAAGGTGGTACCGCAGTTGAATACTTAAGAGTGGTGTTAGGTTGGAAAGACACTGAGCTCCTCATGGGGCCTGTAGCAGAGTGGATTGTAGTTTTTTTTTTTAACATTTAACATAACATTTGCATACATAATTATATAACCTCACCCACTGCAAAGGAATTGTGGGATATCAGCTTTCAAACACAAACTGAAGAACAACCAAAATATGCCCCCAGCCCAGACCCTGTAAGTAAATGGTAACCATTTTTTTAAATGTGTAGCAATGATGTTCACTGGGAAGGGAGATGATGATGAACCTTAGGATTTTGTTTTTGGTGACTTGCAGTATGTGGGTTTATGGTAAAAGTAGGGCATTTAATGACAGGCAATATTCTAATCATAGCAAAAGATTACAGTTAGCTAGGACCTCCAAAAGTCATTCTCCATGGTCTACTGATCAGTGACATAGGTACCAGTTTGTGCCACCCAGGGCTGTCTAAGTTTGCCGCCCCCCCTCACAAAATCATGGTTGAATGGGCCCCGCATATACACCCCTCCCCCGGAGCCATTCCAATGTTCCATTACTTGGCTATTTCACCCCATTTACCATAAACATTGTAATGTGCATACTGCTTTACTTGTACAATGATTTGATTTCATTTAAAACTTAGTTTACATTTTACAGCACAAACACTAACAGACATCTGCTAAACAAAGTAATAGTCTCACTATGAAAGTAGACTTACTATTAAAACTTCGCCGCCCTTGAAACTCACATTCATTGAAACAGCATCGACCCACATTTGAAGAAAATGCAGCTGGCCAATGGTGGATAAAGATAACCTTTCAGCTGTTTTCAAATCATAAGCCCCTTGCACACATAACATACATGCGTTCTTTAATAAATCTTCCTGACTGTATTAAAATTATATTCCTTGTATAATACAGTAGTTTTTAGACTGCATTTTAAATTTGTTCTGAACATTTTTCCAGTAAGCAATGAAACAAAATGCATGCACCAATAATGACAAAACTGCCCAATTCAGAACCTTTTCATCATAGAAGTCTGCTCAAACTTCTACAATCCACCAGTATCAGTAAATATTCACAATCTCTGCAGACGTAAAAGTCATCTAAATAATTCCACATTAAAGAGATCTATAACTAAAGAAGAGGTTGCTGCTAGGAAACAACTTTATATTTCATTTTCATCTACAAATAAAGTGCCTGTTGCCCTTGAGGAATAAATTGCCTAGGTTACATACAAAAATAAATTAGTAGCATTGCAAGAGGGAATGGATGGCAAACTGACAACAGGTTCATAGTTACTATCTTCTCCGTCAAACAGGACATTCTAAGGACTGCAGCATCCACTCCCTTTTAAAAGTGCAACACAGTATCAACAATGCATCCTCATGTACTGTGGGAGTAGAACCCACAGCCTTCTGCATCAAAAGCAAGTATTCTAACTGTTGAGCTACTAACAATGCAAGTAGACTTGGCATAAGCAGCACTAAACTTATCTTCCCCTGAAGCTTTCAGCTCCTTGTAAAATCCACTCATCTGTATCTCTCAACTTTGCAGCACAAGAAATCTGGGAAAAAGTCAAAATTTATTGGGCGGGGACAAAAGCCCAAAAACCAGGGACACATTTTAAACATTGCTTGTATAATCTTGGAAAGTTGCTAGACTGCATTACCACCATGCGTTTCCTGAAAGAGGAATACTGAAACTTAAATGGCTAACATTTAGTGAAATCAGTTCTCACCATAGCTCTCGACCTCTTAAGCACAAAAAAACCTGGACAAAGCCAATAATGGGGGAATACAGACCCAAAAATAGGGACAAAGTTCAAATATTGATCTTATAAACTTAGAAAATTGCTAGAATAAAAGGTTTTGTGTTACCATGTATTTTCTGAAGAATATGACATCTAAAATTCAAATGCCTGTCATTAACAAAAATCCAGAAAACCACAGATTTAATGAGGAACAGAACACAAAATATGAAACCAATAAGAAATGGTCCAGGCGAACAACAAGGATGGCAGTACAAAAAACTTTAATAAAATATCATAATCGCTTTCACTCTGACTCAATTGCAGGCTTTTTCAAGTGTGTAACAAAGCCCTGCAATTGAGTCAGGGTGAAAGCGTTGTGATATTTTATTAAAGTTCTTTTGTACTGCCATCCTTGTTGGTCGCCTGGACTGTTTCTTATTGGTTTTAGTGATTGGATTTACGGTTCTCTACTTGTTTTTGTTACAAATAATATGAAGCAAAGACCACAAGTGGTGGTGGGTAGGGAATTCAGGCTCTTGCTACCTTGTATACAAGGTACAGGGTTTAAGCCTGAGTAACTGTAACCAGCCTAGCTATTTAACAAGATCATTTCACAGAGACACACACACACACATGTGGAGGCTGCAAGGAGAATTCCCCTGATACAAGTTGTGATAATGTGTTTTTGTGAGCTTTCTTTCTTGGGAAGTTAGTGTGTACAATCTGGAAACCATGCTTAAAGTACAGTTTTTACTTTCTGCACTGTTTAGAAATCTAACATTCACAGAAATTGTGTAGAAATTATTTCTGTATTTTCTTTGTTAAAACGTGTATGAAGAAGTAAAAAATAATAAAGATTTATTAGTGAAAAAAAAAATCTAATTCATTTAATTTTACGTACATTGTGGAATTTATGGAAGACAGCTGTAGTTTTAAGTTTGTGCTATCGTAATTTGCTATGATTTTAACAGATAGATGCCACATTTTTTACATATGTATATATTCGCAACTTGGACTCCACCAGACATGGGTGTGGTAAAAACACATCTGGTGAACTGTGTACAGAATGAAACTATTTATAGATTGAAGACGTGACAAAGGTTTATCTGTAGGATGAAAATATCCAAGCTACTAAAATGCCCCAAATCTGCCATAGTTATGCTGCATATTGGAAACGGTGAAACTTAACATTTTGTTCACAAAACAGAGATATGGATACCCCTGAAAAACATTCTAGTTCACTTAACCCAAATCTAATCTTAGTTTATCTTAAAGGACCACTACGGGCAAACAATGAAAAAACACATATATTTTATCTTGCCATGATTTACTGCACTTCCTAAAGTTGCCTGCAGCAAAATAAGTCCTCATTCGTAATTGTATTTTTCTTAACTCTTGTCTGCCCTCATGCAGGCAGACATTGTGATTCCTTTGGAAAGCTAAATCTGTCTCAATGCACAGACAGAGAACAAATAGCCCTACCATTTGTTGTCAGACTAGACTTCCATTCACTTAGAATGGACCACCTGAAAAAAATGCCAAGTTTGAGAGTCTGCTGCTCATGTGTCATTGACTGGTATATGCTGAGTTTTACAAATGTTGTTCCTATTGATGTACTACACATTCTCTGAAAGAAACTTGCAGTGTGTCAACAAATTACTGAGATAAAAAAGACTTTTCACAAGGAGCAGTTTTGCAAGTTTCAATTCCTGGCCAAGTTACTCCTCCCATCTCCCTTCCTTCAGTGGGCTACAGTGTCTCACATTTCAGGCTTGGTTAGATTCAACTATTTTGTCAGCTTTGCATGACAATAGACATAAAAAAAATCACAGCCTGATGTGCCACTAAAACTGTTCCCTTATATGTCTCTTCACTTCTGAATAGCATTTCCCCAGGAAAAAAAAAAAAAAAGCACACATCAGTCCAGAGTTTGGGCCAATCTATTCATTTCTTATTGTGCACAGTAAAACATTCCGTTTATAATGCGTTCTGGCTGCTGACATGGTTATCTTTACATAGTTCTCTTATAGCATAACCTGAACTTATGGTATTCAATGCCAAGCTTTACAACAGTTCCCAGTTTCTTAACAATGACCTCCCAAGCCTCTGATGTGACCCAGTACTTTGTCAATATACTGTAAATGAGAAGTTATGTACCTACCATAACGTTCCATGTTAGTTGTCTTCTTCTCACCTTCTTTCTTGCTGGATGGGTTCGGAGCCAATCCTCGCCTCCGACTCGGCCTATACTAAAGCTCGAGAGCTATTTTTACCGGCTCGAGGGTCCCCTGTATCCCACAATGCTAGGCGCCAACTACCCAGATCTTGTTTGATAGATAACACCATAGCAGTTCTGATCCCAGAACAAAGGAGAAAGAGGAATACCTATATATATAACATACCCAGAAAAAGGGCAACCATGGGAGTCCAAGCTGGGATGATAGAAGGCACAAAAAGATCCTTTCGGTCTGTCCAGGCTAGGGGGTTGGAGGGTGGGACGCAAGAAAGAAGGCGAGAAGAAGACAGCTAACATGGAACGTTATGGTATGTACATAACTTCTCAATGTTAAGTTGTCAATCTCACCTTCATTCTTGCTGGATGGGACCGCATCCCTAAGCACCTCAGCCCTGGGTGGCTCATCGGAACAGACTCGAGGACGGTGGAACCAAAGTTAGCTCGGCTTCTGGAGGCCATGTCCAGTGTGTAATGAGAAATAAAGGTATGAGGAGAGGCCCATGTGGCTGCCGCACAAATGGAGTCTATAGGTAACCTAGCCTGAAAAGCTATTGACGTAGTTAAGGCTCTAGTTGAGTGGACTCTAGGTTTTGAAGGAAGTTCTTGACTCAAGTTCATAGATGAAAGTAATCACAGAGGCCAACCATCTGGAAAGGGTTACTTTGGAAACTGGAAGGCCTTTCTTCCCTTCCGCATAAGACAGGAAGAGCTGCTCAGATTTCCTAACTTGCTTGGTTCTATCCAGGTAGTAACGGAGTTGACGATGAACATCCAAAAAATGCAACTTTTGTTCCGCTCTGTTGGAGTAATTAGGGAAGAAGACTGGGAGATCGATAGTCTGGTTTAAATTTGCCTCAGAAGATATCTTGGGTAAAAAAGATGGGTTAGTTCTGAGGGATACTCTATCTTTATGGAAAACCAGATAAGGACGACGAACGCATAGGGCGTGAAGCTCTGAGACTCTCCTCGTGGAAGTTATGGCCACTAGAAATAGTTTTCCATGAGAGTAACTTCAAGGAACAGGAAGCCGCAGGTTCAAAGGGAGGGAGAATCAGAGAGGGTAAAACCAGATTCAAATCTCACTGTGGTGGGGGATCTCTGATTGGGGGCTTAAAAAGATACCCTTAAGGAAGGCTTTACAAAGTTTATGGGACATAACAGTGGAGTCTGACAGGCCAACATGAAAATTTGAAATGGCCGCTAACTGAACTCTGGTAGTGGACGAAGAAGAACCTGATTGAAAAAGTTCAGCCAAGAAATCTAAGACTGACTGGATAGGTGCCGTGAAAGGATCCATGTTTCTAGTCTCTGCCCAGAAGGAGAAACGTTTCCATTTGCTAACATAAATCCTCCTGGTAGAAGATTTGTGGGAAGCTAGAATTATGTCACGCACAGAACGGGAAATAAAGGGAAGCCTGGCTAAGGTTGGAAGTGGAGCAACCGAGCTGTGAGGTCGAGAGAGAGGAGGGAGTGATGCAGCTCGCCCGACTGATGGGTCAAGAGGTCTGGCACTGGGTCCAGATGCCAGGGCTGCTCCAAGAGGTAACGATGCAGGAACGGAAACCAGATTTGTCGAGGCCAGTAAGGGGCAATGAGGATCATTGTGGATCTCAATGCGGTAGCTTTCTGAATCAGCTGTATGATTAATGGAAAGGGGGGAAAATCGTACAGAAGACCCTGGGGCCAATCGTGGACTAGAGCATCTCTGGGGGGGTGGCTGGGAAGAGAGTGAAGAAGTCATGGCACTTGCTGTTTTGAGGTGTTGCGAAAAGATCGCAGCAAGGCTGACCCCATCTTTGGAAAATCTCTTCCACTACTGACTGTTTGAGAGACCACTCGTGCGGCATGAGAATGGCTCTGCTCAGCCTGTCCGCTATTATGTTGGACTTCCCAGGGATATGCTTTGCTATCAGAAACTGCTGAGAAGAGATCACCCACTGCCAAAGTCTGAGTGCTTCTCGACACAAGGGGTAGGACTTGGTTCCGCCCTGCTTGTTGATGTACCACACTACGGACATATTGTCTGTCTGAACTGCAATAGTCCCTATGGGAAGAGAGTCCTGAAGGGCTTGCAACGCTAAAAGTACTGCTCTCATCTCCAGGACATTTATGTGCAGGTAGCACTCGAAAGGTTGCCATGTGCCCTGGACTGTCCTGCCCTGAAAATGCCCCCCCCCCACACCCGATCAGGGAGGCGTCCATTGTCACCGTAGCAACCGGGGGGTGGGGAACAAAGGGTCTGCCCTGAATGACTTGAAGGGAGACCATCCAACAAGACAAGTGTTTCTTGCATGATTGGGTGATTAAAATGCTGTGTGACATTGGAAGATGTTGAAAGGACCACTGGGAAAAGAGCATCCACTGAAGGATCCGCATGTGAAAGCGAGCTAGGGGAAGTAACGTAATGGCTGCTGCCATGAGACCTAAAGTCTTCAGTACAAACCTGGCCTGGATTCTGTTGCTCTGAAGAAGGATGTGAACGTGTGCGTGAATATCTGAAACTCTCTGTGCGGTTAGTTTTACGGACAGTTCGGCTGTGTCCAATATGGCGCCTATGAAAGTAATAGACGGACAAGGCAACAAGGCAGACTTTTCGAAATTTATGGAGATACCTAGCTCTTTGCAAATTTGAATGGTGTAATCTCTGGACTGAAGAAGTTGACGCCTGGTGGTGGCGGTAAGGAGCCAGTCATCCAGCTATGGAAACACCTGGAATCCTTGACGTCTCAGATGAGCTGTGACCACTGCCATGCATTTTGTGAACACTCGGGGGCTGTAGTGAGACCAAAGGGCAGGGCCCTGAACTGGTAGTGACTGGCCCCCAGCCGGAAGCGGAGAAACCTCCTAGAGCGCCTGTGCATCTTGATGTGGTAGTACGCATCCTGAAGGTCTATAGAGTACATCCAATTGTCCTGGCCCAAAAAGGGTAGAATGGACTGTAGCGTGACCATCCGGAACTTCGTTCTTTGGACAGACCTGTTTAGCCTGCTGAGATCCAAAATTGGTCTCCAGTCCTGTCGTTTTTGTACCAAAAAGTACTTGGAGTAGATTCCGGATCCTTGCTGATCTGCTGGGACTGGTTGGACGGCTCTTTTTCTTAGCAGTTTTGAGATTTCTAATACTGCTTGTTCCCTTAGACCGGGTGGAACATCTGGAAGGGGCCTTTTTGGCTGTGTTGGGATGTGGGCAAAGGGAATTTTGTAACCCTCGGATATGATTGACCGTACCCATCTGTCTTGTGTGAGGGAAAGCCAGGCTTCTGGGTACAGTGATAATCTTCTGGGTACAGTGATAATCTTCCCCCGACTGCCTCCGAAGGCGGACAGTCGGGCAGCATCTCAGGGATGCTGGAAGGGCTGGCCAGAGACAGGTTCTCTGCTACCCTGATTCTGCTGACCCCCTCTACCCTAGGGTGGCATCTGTTATGGTTCCCCCCCTGCCTCTAGAGGGGAACTCACCTCGTGCGTCAGGCGCGACTCCCTGTGGTTTGCGAAATGACATTTTTCCACCCTTCTGACCCTTAGGGTATGGTCTAGACAGGGTGGAAAAACAGACTCCCACTGCAGAGAGAGTCTTGCCATCCTGTTCGCATCTGGTCAAAGTATCCTTCACTTGAGGTCCGAACAATGCCGAACCATCAAAGGGGGAGTTCGTGAAGGACGCCTTGAAGGGGTTAGCAAAGTTACAAAGCCACATCCAGGCGTGAAGCCTTAAGGCCATGCCTGTGCCTGCAGCCCTACTCACCCCATTGGCCTAATAAGAAATAAGCCACATGGATGAGTTAACAATCAAGTTCAGGGTTGCCAGCTGGGAGTTGATTTTGTCTTGAGACCCTGCAGCTGTTGGATCCTGTAAAGTATCACCCATTTCTTTGAGCATGTCTCTCTGAAGGCGGGTGAAATGACATAAGTAATTCAGCGACCGCATGGTAAAGGTCGCTGAAGAAAACATCCGCTTGCCGTACCTATCCATAGTCCTAGATTCCTTATTAGGAGGATGGATCGGTACTGAAGGATCAGTCAGTTCCTTCTTAGTGGCCGCCGCCACCACCATGGCATCAACAGGGACACCCTTGGTTAAAAACTGCTTATCAGAAGGGGCTGTGATAAATTTTGAAGGCCTCCATGGGGTAGGTTCCATTGAGTCAGGGGCCGTCCATGCCTTCCGCGCCACCACTTCCATGAGGGGGTCAAAGGGTGGAGACACTCAGGAGGTGGAAGGGCGAGAACCAAAAGCCTCTAGGTAAACCGACTCGTCCTCGGAAGTATTGAGGGTAGACCAGTTCCCCCTCTGCTTGAGGATCTCAAGGATATCAGAAAAGGAGACATTCTCAGAGGGGGACCGTGGGGACCCTTCAGACTCATCCAAGTCGGTATCGGATGTGATGGACTCAGGAGAGTCCACATGCTTCCTCTTGCATCCTTTTCTGAGGGGACTCCCCTGACAGATCAGGGGAGGCCTCAGAAGAGGAGGATGCTCCCAATGGGGGCACCTGAGGCGTTGGATCTCTGAGGTCGGGGTCGAGAGGATGGGTAGAGACCGTGGCAAGCACAACAGTGGGAGGAGCTGAGGGAGCTAACCGAGGAGCAGGCACAGGGGCCAGAACACTCCTCATGATCTCAAAGGCACCTCTATCAGGCAGGGAAGAAGGTCCCCGCTCCGAAGAGATAAGGACCTGTCCCGGCACCGAGAGGGATGGCTCAGAGGCCGATGTCGGGGCCGAACTCACCTGCGCCGAGGCTCCGAGAGGGAGAATGGGGTCGGACAAGGGTCCAATGCCACTCGCCCCCTCGGAGCCGATGAGGGAGTCCCGGCGCCTGGATCTCTCCAAGGATGGAACCATGGAAGAGATCGGAGCCGACGACAGAACCGAAAGGTGTGGTATCGGCTCTGTGTCGACGGTCCCGGCTCCCACGAACTTCGGCTCAGAGTTCAGAGGAAGAGTCGGTGTAGGAATCGACGATAGAATGGGGATAGCCGCTGTCTGGTAAGAAGGGCTCTGAAGCATCTGGGCCAGTGCCTGCAACTTAAGTAGTCTGCTAACCACCTTTTCGAGGTCGTGTTCCGAAAGCCTGGAAGACCAAGAGGAATGGGACCGATGGCTCCGCTCCGAAAGCAAAGGAGATCTCTGAGCCAAATGGACTGACCCCAAAGAAGAAGACCTGGAGCGCTTACGGCTCGCAGACGGTTCTGACAACGATTGGAGCAGACTGAGTCTTGGGAGCATTGGCTCCAGCCGGAACAGACGTAGGAGCACTAAGAGCACCACTAGTCGAAGGCTCGGTTCTTGGAGTGGACGGTTTTGTGGGCTTCGAAGGTTTGCCCGACGAAGACTTGGTCGGGGAACCTTCGGGTTTCAACAAGCCTCGTAAAATAAGCTTGTTTCTGCGTTCTTGCAGGACTCTTGGACTGAATGCATGGCAGACAGAACAAGAGTCCTGCAGGTGCAGAGAGCCCAGGCAATAAACACAAGTGTGACCGTCTGTCAGAGACATCTTCTGACAGCACGAGTCACACCTCTTGAAGCCTGAAACCCTGGAATCCTTAGACATCCTGACAGGAATGACAAGTCAAAAACACACCAACAAACACCCACACTCAAACTTACTCAGTCTAGCCACACACACAAAGACTGAGACTGTTTACACTGAAAAATAGAGAATTTTAAACTAAAATTAACTAAATTAAACTTAAGATTAAGCTAAGATTTAAACTAAAAATTAGCCTGAAGGCCTAGTAATCTAAGGAGTGGGGTTGGTAACGAGAAAGAGTTAGGAACAAACCCGAAAAGGGAACTATCTAGGCGGGGATACACTAGAGGGGTAAAGTGGGTGTAATAGAAAAAACTATTACTACCAAAAGGGAGAAAAAACATTACCAGAAGAGATTTTTATAAACCTAACCTGAGAGCCGGCAAAAACGCAACTACGCAGCTGAAGCGGCAAACGAGATTTGGGTAGTTAGCGCCTAGCATTGTGGGATACAGGGGAGCCTCGAGCCAGTAAAAATAGCTCTCGAGCTTTAGTATAGGCTGAGTCGGAGCCGAGGATCGGCTCCGAACCCATCCAGCAAGAATGAAGGCGAGATTGACAACTTAACATTACATAGATTAATACAAATATTTGTGCACATATGACACGTACAATATGACACGTACAATAATACACACATACCATCAATAAAACAAGATAAATGCAATATAAATCATATCAATATAGTTATGATTTCTAGTTTATGAGCATGTTTGTCTATGGAAACTTTTTGAATTTATGTTCAAGCAGTTGTATATGTGTTGTATATTATCTTGTTTAATTGTTTCTCAATATTCTAACCACTGTGTATGCTGCATCAATTGTAAAACTCTGATTTTACTCCTTTTATATTTTCTATGCTCTTTGTACAAAATAGCTATGTTTGTATAATTTATTTTTATTATTTTTTATAATTGTTTACTATGTATCTGGAGCTTTTCTCCCCCAGCCTCCGCTGAAAAAAAACAAATGGAAAATAAATAAAAAATAAAATATACTAAGAAAATCAATCAATATACCAAGAAAAATCCAAAACTTAAGAAAAAAACATAGAAGGAAGTAAAATGTTTCCTTGATGCTGTCATGAAAATCCCACTCACTTATTCAGATATTATGGGCAAATATATATATATATATATATATACATATACACATATATATATATATATATATACATATATTATAACATATACAATATATTAGGCAAAACAACGTACCTAACACACTAGTCATAAGTGACTCTATAGTCAGGCACATTGATGTCCCACTTACCAGGCTAAACAAGGAGAAGGTTACTGTCAGCTGCCTGTCAGGTGCCAGGATCTGCCACATAAACCATGCACTCAGGTCACTCCACAACCAAGTACAAATATGACTCTGTCATTGTCCATGTTGGTGTGAATGACCTGAGACATGCCTCCCTGGACTATATGAAGAGAGACATGGAGCTCTCTGATCTTGTAGCCCAGGGAGGTATGACCCTAGCCCTGAGTAGCATTCTGCCATTGCCCAGAATGATACCGCAGTACAAGGACAAAATGATTGACTTCAACAATTGGCTAAGCTTCTGGTGTCATTTTAAGGGGATCCAGTATCTGTCTGCCTAGGACAACATGGTCGACAGACCATGATGCTTTGCCAGAGATGGCCTGCACCTGTCGCCCATGGGATTTCGGATACTGGCTAAGGCTCTTGCCGCCCCCTATAGTGCCTTTTTTAGACAGGTTTCAAATGTAACCAGAACAGGCAAGCAAAAACTGAGGATAATGCTACTCAATGCTAGAAGTCTAAATCTCAAAATGCACTCACTCAAGGCACTCCTTAAAATGGAGAACATCGATACCTGTGCAGTGACTGAGACCTGGTTCAAGGCTCCAAAGAACACCCCTGCACTACCAGGCTATAACTCATACCACACTTTTTGGCCACGTAACCTGGACCGGAACAAAGGCGGAGGTGTGCCCATATTCATTAAGGATATCCACACCTCCAGGTTAGTTGCTCAGCATAATGCATCCGAGGTTATCCTAGTGCAACTAACTCTGGGCAAAACTGCAATCCAAATTGTAGCTTGCTACAGATCCCCCATCATGCTCCAGGATTCCCACTCCTTTTCTTGATATACTGGAAAATATTAGGGCTCAAACACCCTAATAATGGTCGATTTCAACTACCCCACCATTAACTGGAAAACTACTCATGTACCAACCCCTTCACTCGACGCTTTCTGGAATTCATAAATTCCAGTGCCCTGGATCAACATATCCACACCCCCATCAAGGGCAACAATATCCTAGACCTAGTCATTACCAACATGAATGACTGGTGTTCCACACCTGAAGTCAACTCCTTGTTGCTCAGAACCGACCATAAGCTAATCACCCTAGATATCCACATCCCGCCCCCACACCACATTAAGGAAACCATGGTAAAAAATTATTCCATAGCCAACTTCATGCTTCTTGAGACAGAAGTGGCGAACTTCATGACATCCATGCAGACGGCCAATACAGTTACGACTGCGGAATCCTACACAAATGCACTCTATAAGCACTTACATGAGTGCATGGATCATGCTATCCCAAACAGAACCAAGAAGCTATCCTCCAAAATAAGGAAGCCAATCTGGTGGTCCCCTACCACAAACAAACTGTACAACAGAAGGAAGAAACTGTTGCAAAAGAGAGTAAAATCCCATGAGTGATGGAGCTCCCAGGTCAGCCTCAGTAAGACGCTGAGATCCAGTATAAGAGCATCCAAAGCTAGCTTTGAAAATAAAATTGCCACTGATTCTAAGGACAACCACAAAGCATTCTATACCTGTCAAGAATCCCAATGGCAACACCCAGATCTGCTCTGAGTTATAGTACAACTGCATGAAAATTACAGAAACAACTGATATCGCCAACATTCTGGCAGATAGGTTCAGTGCTAACTTTACCACCCTCTCACACCCTAAAGGGCCCATATCTATACAGGAAGAATGCAGAGTCCCTGTAATAAGAACTGCACAGGTAAAAGCTGCACTCTCTCAAGCCAAAAACACAGCCAAAAACACAGCATTCATGGGACTGGACAACATCCCAGGCTGCGTTTTACACGAACTTCAGAACGAACTGGCTCCCCACCTAAGCACCATGTTCAATCATAGCCGCACATCAGGCTTTGTGCCCACTCCACAAAGGGCGAGCCACCACTGATCCCGGGAACTATCGTCCTATTAGCCTGATGAGCTTGGTCTGCAAGGCCATAGAATGTATAGGTTCATAGGTAGGTACTAGGCTATTGGCCCTGGGGTCTATATAAGCCCATCCAAAAAGGTACCCTGGCTTTTACCACCCAAGAAAATTATTTTCCTGTGCCACTGTCAAGCAGAGCCACAGAGGTGATTCCCCGGGCTGAATTTCCTATTTCCCATCCAATCAACAAGATTTTTCTTGAAGAGTGCTAATGATGAGCTTTGTTTGATATAGATAGGTAGTTTATTCCAGAGTATGAGAAGTCTCTGGGACAGGAATCTATCCCTCCGGCATGTTCTGTTTATTGTGGTGACAAGGTTTAGGTCCCTAGAGTGTGTAGCTCGGAGGGATTGGGATTTCTTTAAGTGGAGCATGTCCAAAAGCTCTGGGTTTGACATAGCTTTGTATGTTAGGCAGAGATCACCTCTGAGTAGGCGATATGTGACAGAGTAAAGCTGGAGTTTTTTGAGACGGTCTGCGTAGGGCATCTGTTTAAGGCCAGTAATCCTCTTTGTGAGGTATTTCTGTGGCCTTTCCAGTTGTTGTAGATGTCTTGTGAGGTACATACCAAAAGGGGCGTTGTACTCTATAATGGGTCTAATGAGCGATGAGTAGAGGGGAACAATGACCTTTTTTCTGGATGAGAAACCTTTTGTGATGAGGTGTGCCACGTAGAAGGATTTCATGACTACTGTGGCGATGTGGTTATCAAAGGAGAGAATACTGTCCACCTGTGTCCCAAGGTCTCTTATCACACTTTTGGTGTTAAGTATACTACCGCCTATGTTGTAGCTCATGGGTACAGAGTTTTTACCAAAGGGGATGACAGTGCACTTTTTGGCATTGAGCTTGAGGCCATGGCTTACCAGGCATCTGTCTCAGTGATGCCCTTTTGTAGGATGTCCACATCATTAGGAGTTTCGATTATAGCTCCTAGTTTGCAGTCATCTGCAAACTTCATTAGCCAAAGACCTTCTGTGTTAGCCTGTACTTCAGAGAAGTAGATACCAAACAGGAGAAGACCCAGGACTGAACCCTGTGGTACTCCACTTGTCACTGGTCTGAAGTCGAATTTGGAGTCTGCTACTTTCACAGTGTGGGTTCTGTCAGTGAGCCAGTTGCCAACCCATCTTGTGACATAGGGATTTATACCTAGTTTAGTGAGTTTATCTATAATTTCAGAGTGGGGGATGGTGTCGAAAGCCTTGGCAAGATCTAGATAGGCTGTGTGAACCACCTTACCCTTGTCTATGGCTTTGGTGACTGCTTCAAAGAAGTCTATCTGGTTTAGGAGACGTGATCTGCATTTTACAAAACCGAACTGGGTGGAGTCCAGAGTTTGGAGATTACCAATGTCTTTGTTTATAAGTTCCATGAGGATACGTTCCATGGACTTGCAGACCAGGCTCGTCAGGCTAATGGGGCAGTAGTTCCTGGGGTCCACGGTGGCTCCCTCCTTGTTAAGTGGGATAACTGTCGCTGTGCGCCATTCAGCAGGCACAAAGCCTGAGGTGAGGCTATGATTGAAAAAAAATAAACAGCCTCTGCAAGGCTCGAACCCAGGACCCTGCACACCATTGCCAAAGTGATCTACCACTAAGCCCTGTCAGATATCATCATGGAACTCAGAAACAAAGACATTGGTAATGTCCAAACTCTGGACCCCACCCAGTTCGGGTTTGTGAAAGGCAGGTCATGCATCCTGAACCTAATCTACTTCTCTGAGGCAGGCGATGAGGCTAAGGTGGTACACACAGCCTATCTTGACCTCGCCAAGGCTTTTTACATCATCCCCCATTCTGGAATTATAGCTAAACTCACTAAACTAGGTATAAAACCCTATGTCACAAGATGGGTTGCCAACTGACTCACTGACAGAACCCACAATGTAAAAGCTGCAGACTCCAAATCTGACATTAAACCAGTGACAAGTAGAGTATCACAGGGTTCAGTCCTGGAATCTCTCCCGTTTTGTATCTACTTCTCTGAAGTACAGGCTAACACAAAAGGCCTCTGGCTAACTAAGTTTGCAGATGACTGCAAACTACGAGCCATAGTCATGTCCCCAAATGTTGTGGACATCCTACAGAAGGGCCTCACTGAGACAGATGCCTGGTGTTACAGCCATAGCCTCAAGCTCGATGCCAAAAAGTGCACTGTCATCCCCTTTGGTAAAAACTCTGTACCAGTGAGCTACCACATAGGTGGTAGTCTACTTAACACCAAATGTGTGAGGAGACCTTGGGACCCAGGTGGACAGTAGTCTCTCCTTTGATAATCACATCGCCACAGTAGTCAGGAGGTCCTTCAACGTGGCACACCTCATCACAAAAGGGTTCTCATCCAGGAAAAAAGAGGTCATTGTTCCCCTTTACTTGACACTCATTAGACCCATTATAGAGTACAACGCCCCTTTTGGAATGTACCTCACAAAGACATTTGCAGCAGTTGGAAAGGTCGCAGAAGTACCTCACAAAGAGGATTATTGGCCTCAAATAGATGCCCTACACTGACCATCTAAACAAACTCCAGCTTTACTCCGTAGCATATCGCCTACTCTAAGGTGATTTCTGCCTAACATATAAAGCTATGTCAAACCCAGAGCTGTTGGACATGCTACACCTAAAGAAATCCCAATCTCTCTGAGCTACACGGTCTAGGGACCTAAACCTTGTCACCACAATAAATGGGACATGCTGGAGAGATAGATTCTTGTCCCAGAGACTTCCCATACTCTGGAACAAGCTACCCATCTATGTCAAGCAAAGTTCCTCATTAGCACTTTTCAAGAAAAATCTTTGAGTGGATGGGGGACAGGAAAATATACCCCGGGAATCATTTCTGTGGCTCTGCTCGACAGTGGCACAGGAAAATAACTTTCTTGGGTGGCATAAGCCAGGGAAACTTGTTGGCTAGGCTTACTTAGGCCTTAGGCCGATAGCCTAGTACCTACCTATGAACCTATTATCAGACTAAATACAATATTATGTAGCACTTAAATGTGCTGACATAAGGGTGACACGGTTCATTATTTAACCATAAAGCAAATGTCAGAGTGAAAAGGTTCAAATAGTGGATAAAGAGGAGGAGGGGAAGAGAAGAGTGAGAAAAAGTATTTGTTAGAAGTAATAATTAGGGTATATATGGGAGGCAGGAGAAAAAATGAGTAAAAGCAATATTACAAGTAAGAGAAACGAAACCAAGGAAAAGAAGAAATAACATGGACAACAAGATTTACTGTGTGTGTGTGTGTGTGTGTGTGTGGTGTAAAAGAACTATAAAGCAAATCTGCACTGATGCCTGCTTGCTGCCCTGATGAGGGGGACACTTCTGCAAGTGCAGTGGGCTGGCTCCAGTAGGAAGGGATGGCAGCATAACTCAACATTATAGAACAAGAAATCTGGACAAGGCCATAAATAATTGGGGACAAAGGCCCAAAAATGGGACAATTTATAAATATTGCACTTACAAACTTAGAAAGTTGATAAACAGGTTTTGCATTACAGTGAATTTTCTTAAGGATATGAAGTCTGAAAATCAAATGCCTGTCAACTTTCTGACTTCAGTATTAAATGATTTGCCAGTGATTTAACAGAAAACTGCAATTTTATGAAAAACAGACAAAAAAACTTGACTTTCTGCAAAAATCTGTACTGTTGAGAGATATGGATGGGGGTCTTGAACCAACACCCATCAAACATTTTCATTTGTTTGCCAAAGCCATTACAGCAGTGTTTTGCAGAGTGGTGGGAAAAGCCTTAAATTTGACTGGTATGTTGTGTGGGTAGCTGTGTTTGTGGAAGGTGGAGGTGTGCCTTTGTAAGTGTGGTGCGAATGTTATGGATTATGAAATGGAGAGATTAAGAGTAAAATTGTGCTCAGTGAAGTCCCTAGCAATTTCATCACTGCCTGATTCAGACATATATATTCCCCTGTATTTGTCAGTGCTATGAGTGCATTGTTTTGGAGTGTAGTTTCACTGCTACAGCTGCTGCTACTGTTTCAATACAAGTATCTGCTTTGGAAGTTTTCTCTAGGAGTCTGTTGCTGAGAGGATGAGAGACATACTACAGGTATACAACTAAGACAAACTAGATAAAGCAATAGTAAGAAAAAGTACTAGGTCACATAAGAGGCTTGGGAGATTATTAAGAAACTGAGAACTGTTGTAAAATTTATCATTAAATACCATAATTTCAGGTTATATTATAAGAGAATAACTATGTAAAGATAACTATGTCAGCAGCCAAAATGCATTATAAGTTGAATATTTTACTGTGCACATTTTAAATGGATAGACGGGCCTAAACTCTGGACTGATGCGTTTTTTTTTTTATTCCTGGGAAATGCTATTCAAAAGTGAAGACACATACAAAGGAACGGATTTAGTGGCACACCAGGCTGTGATTTTTTTTTTATGTCTATTGTCATGCAAAGCTGACTAAATAGTTGAATCTAGTAAAGCTGGAAATGTGATACTGTAGCCCACTGAAGGTGGGGAGATGGGAGGAGTAACCTGGCCAGAAACTGAAACTTAGAAAACTGCTCCTTGTGAAAAGTCTTTTTTATCTCAGTAATTTGACGACACTTTTGCAAGTTTCTTTCAGAGAATGTGTAGTACATCAGTAGGAACATTTGTAAAAGTGCATACCAGTCAATGACACATGAGCTGCAGACTCTCAAACTTGGCAGTTTTTTTCAGGTGTTCCATTCTAAGTGAATGGAAGTCTAGTCTGACAACAAATGGTAGGGCTATTTGTTCTCAGTCTGTGCATTATGGGATAGATTTAGCTTTCCAAAGGAATCACGATGTCTGCCCCCATGAGGGCAGACAAGAGTAAAAACAAAATAAAATTAGGAATGAGACTTATTTTGCTGCAGGCAGCTTTGGGATGTGTAGTAAATCATGGTATGATAAAAAATATATGTTTTCTTCATCATTTCCCCATAGTGGTCCTTTAAAAAGCTAAACAGAAAAAAACATGCAAACTGGAACACGAGAAGCTTTTCACATACACTTCAGTGTTAAAAATGTGACTTTACACATTGCACACACAAAACAAGGACAATAGCGCTCGCCAATATCCCTGTCACACTTAGAACCACTCAAACCCAAATCTGCACCATTACAGCATACACACACACACACACACACACACCCCTTCCTGCTATTAAATGTAAAGAAAATATGCCGGAATGTAACAGTTAACTGTAACACACTCCCATGCTATTAAAAGTAAAGAAACCAAACCGGTATGCAACCTGCCTGCAGCCATTAACTGTAGTAGTACACTCCTGGTAATGGTTTCTATAAGTAGGAAGCTACAAATGTAACACACATGGAAAACATTAGCATACTCTTTAAAGGTAAAAAGCTGAAACGGAAAGTACAAACTCTAGAAACCAAGCTGAAACAGAAAGCAAAGCACACTAAGCAAAAGAAAACCAACCAAGCTGAAACTGAAAGTATACTCAAAGTAAAAAGAAACCATGCCAAAACGTAACCTGCCTGCAGCTGTTAACTGTCTGTAGCACACTCCTGCTATTAAAGTAAAAAGAAACCACCAAGCTGAAACATAACCTGTCTGCGGCCATTAACTGTAGCACACTCCCAGTAACAGTTTCTATAAGTAGGAAGCTACAAATGTAGTACACACTCCTAAGGAAAGCACACAGTTTTCTCTTGCTCAGTGCATTGATGTTGGGAAAACAAATGTAACGTAACTGTGGCACACTACTGCCGTTAAAGAAAAGCAGTTTTGCCTGCTTAAAAGCTGCTGCTGTTTGTCCCTGCCTTAAAAGACTTAGGTTTACATTTACCTGCAGGAAAT